>NC_134571.1:171733557-172059466 GCF_050947875.1 Dermacentor variabilis
CGGGCCGATGATCGTAATTTGCGTTCGTTGCCACCAGGGGCGCGATCGGATATCTTTGTTCGTTTCGCGTTCTGTCCAACTGCTGCAACGTCACAAAGTGGCAGTATGTAACATTTCTGAAAAAGGAAGGAGAGAGCTGCCAATCGGCAAGCAGTGACCTCCCGGGACGACAAATGTCCGGGGAGGTCGTCGTTGTTTTTGGTGACGTCAACATGACGACAGGCTGTTGTCCATCATTTTGAATAAGAGCATGCCGTCTGCTAGAGTAAAATGCAACTAGATATGTGAAGTTCGAGCGGTAATCTGCTCGCTATGAGACCGGCTTCGCATGGCACGAATGGTTCACCGCCTGCTGAGCGGCTGCACTTACACTTCCGTTCTCACAAATTTTGCATACTGCCACTTTGTGACGCTGCAGCAACTGAACAGAGCATGTCGAGATCGTCGAAAACCGCGCCCAGATCGAGTGTGTCGAACGCGTCGAAAACAGCGCCGAGATCGGAGCACGGGGATGGAAGATGCCGCGCCGCTGCTTCGTGAACAACTCTACTGGCGGCGGCGGCCGCAAATTCCTGTGAACGGCGTGCTCGCGGGCGCGCAGCGAGCGATCGAGCAGGCCAGCGAGATAGGATAAATGCGCATGCGTGCTGCGACACTCTCGACAGCAGGCACTGAGCCGCCAGACGGCACGCGCATGCACACGGCCACGGGCTCGCATGGACTGCAAATTTACCAGCACGACTTTACATGTTGAAAACCTCCATTCAAAGATGTCATCTACCATTGGTGAACTTGCACGTACGCGTTGTATTCTTCCTACAAATGTGAAGATTATGATCTACAATGCATCAGTGTCCTCTCTGTTGTAGTACTGCAGCATAGTGTCGTGTATACTAGTGCATACTAGTGTAACAGACTTGCGCAAGCTGTATTTGCTGCAGAAATGAGCCATATGACATATTGGCGCTGTACATTATGCTTTTTCTACAAAACTTTTTTTTACAAAGTACGAAATTCTTCCAGTGATCTGTTTATATAATTATTGGCTCATGTTGTGTTATAAAGCTTTTGTTAAGTATGGTAGGGATACAATAATTAATCTTGCTAAGTTAAAAGCAAACACAAGTGTTCGTTCAACCAGGCCCAAAGAAATGTGGACTGTACCCACCTCTAGAACTTCTTATGAACAATCTTTGTCCTACAAGCTACGTTCCCTTCTAAGCTTATTAAACCATGAAGATTTTGATCTTTCGTGTAATCAAAGTTGTCACATTTAACATTTCACCCAGCTCATTTATTTTCAGTAATAGTACATCCTTTCGAATTTTTTGGACCCTTTACTTGTCAATTGCTGCTTTTCATGTTCTTTCCATTTCAAGCCTATGCAAGTGAGCTGTATTGTTTCGCGCTTTGTTGCAAAGTTTTTGTGTTGCTCGATGTTATGTAATATTCGTTGATTTATTTAAACTCTTTGTGTATGACTGATCGTCATCCTGCTGTTCTGCCAAATGTAAAGGGGCCGGGACCTCGTCAATCTGCTCAAGGTTTTAGTCCCGTACTCCTCCTATTCCAAGGGAAATAAAGCTGATTGATGATGGATTGATTGTTTACGACTGTACGACAACGATGGTGTGGCGACGGTATGGCGACAACCGGACGGTGACGCAGTAATCACGACGGCGACACGACTACGCTGAAATTAACGACGATAACATGACAACAGTGCCTAATGAGGAGGCAATGATGAAAACATGACTACGATAGAATGATGAAGAAAAATGACATCAATAAATCGGCGAGGGCAGTATGACGGCGACAGCATGGCGACAATGCGAAGACGTTACTGAAGTGATAAAAATACTAAATTGAGAAGCTGACAAAGTTGTCAAACTGACAATGCTAAGATGACGACTGTCACGACAATAGCATGACGGCGACGACATGGTTAGAGTTGGATGACTCAAGTACAGTGCCGTCGATTCATTGGCGACGATGGTATCAAGACGATGATGTGGCACGGAAAGCACAACTGTACGACTGCACAGGTTACGGATGTATGACGAAGATAGCATGACAAAACTATAACGGCAATAATATGAAGACGAGTATATGAAGACAATGACGTGACAACGAAGGGGGGATCACGACTGGGTGATGAGAGTGAGATGGCGAAGCTGGTGTGACGACTATAACGCGACCGTGACGGCATGGCAAACGACGGTATGACAAGGGATGCATGATAGCAAACACTTGACAACTCATAATCAATACATCAATAAATCAATGACATCAATATGACATCAATAAATCGGCGGGGGCAGTATGACAGTGACAGCATGGCGACAGTGCGACGATTTTATTGAAGTGCCAAAAATACTAAATTGACAAACTGGCAAAGATGTGAAGCCGACAATGTTAAGATGACGACTGCGACTACGACTGTATAATCACGATTGAATGAAGACAACATGGTTATATAGAATGACAAAGAATCAGTGACATTAATAGGGTGACGAAAGTGATCGGATGACGGCGGTATGAAGACAATGGTGTGCCGAAGTCTGTGTGATGACGATGGCAGGTCGTTGATGGCATTAGAATGATCACGATATGACGACCGCGATGAGGACACGATGATGGTATGACAACGAATGCGTACGATAATGACGACAATGCAATGCCGACAACGGCATGGCTACCTTATGAGGGCAATAGGAAGGAGCTGAGTGCATGACGGCAATGGCTTAGCGACAGCTCTATCACGAAGCATTTATGACGACGATGGCGTGACGGTAACTGCTTTAGGAGTGCGGGAAGCCGAGGCTAGAGTAAATACGACAGTATGACCGAGACGGCATCGCGACGGTGCTCTCATAAGATATGCATTACGACTGTCTGATCACAATGACATGCCCATTACGGTATGATAATAGTCGGATCACACAGCTGGGTACCGATGATGCGGCGACAACGACGGCACCATAATCACGAGCACATGTTGAGTTTCCCAAAATATTAGGTAACTTAGCCCAATGAGTCGATGTGTTAGGCAGTGGCACGACGGCATCACCGCAGTCATATCACGAGGCTCAAATGACGACCGGGCAACAACCATGACAGTACGAGATCATACCTATGAGCTCAAGCTGTTAGACAATTTGCATCACTGGGTCAGTGTAAGTCAATCGATAGACATATAGGTGTACTAAAAACTCCTGAAGTATCGCGAGAATACAAATTTCACTTGAAAATTAAGGCAGAACCCATCTCACAAACGCTACAAATGATAATGCACTTGCATTCAAGCAATGTAGGAACACATAGTATTGCTGAAATCGTTTAATTAAGTTGTGTATTGGTCATTAAAATAATTTTGTGTTTTCGGAAGCATCTATATCTTATATTGGCCCACTTTGCTCCCCGCCTATGACACTCACTTGATAAAGTCACCTATAGGATGACGCCATTGTCTGACGACTGCACAGGGACAACGAAGAAATGACGGAAACGCGATGACTTCAGTGAAACGACAAAAGCGACATGAAGATGACGGCATGTCAACAATGAGGTGACGATACTGAAAGTATGAGGGTGGTTTAACGACGATAGCGCTACGAAGACAATGAAAGGACGAGTGTACGACGATGATAGTGTGTCGACAACGGCATGTTGAAAATTCGGTAATGAGGTTGAAATGACAGCGATGGCACAACCACCACGCCACCATGCACACGCCATGACGACAATGTTATGACAACGGATGGCTGACACCTACTGCCTGGCGACCCCAATGGCATGAGAAGTGCGGCATAATCACGATGAAATTACGACATCTTAATTTCAATAGAATGAGGTAGACGAAACGTAGAAGCCGGTATGACGACGACTGCATGACGACAATGCCATGAGCTGCTCAGCATGTCAAAACGACTGCGTGATCAAGGCGGCATGACGACGACCGTGTTACGATGATGCCGTGACGACGATAGCATGACGACAGTTGGACGGAGAGGTTAGAATGACGACGACGATGTGACAGCAACGGCGTGGCGACGACAACATAATGAGGGTGAGATGACGAACTTACGCTAGAGGCAACAGAGCGAGCACGGTGGTATTACTACGAGAGTATCCCAACGAAATCATGAAGACTGTATGGCAACGAGGCAATAATGACGGTGGCATGACCACAATATATGATAATGGTATGACGACGATTGTATGACGAAGATGGCATCACGACAACTGTATCAGAAAGGCTCTATCTACGTCGACAGTATTGTGACCACGTTGGCGACGAAGCGACCACGTTGGCGCCAAGGCAACAGCATTACAACGAATTTCTGATGAATTTATGACGATCGTAATCCAGTGTAAATGGTCAGTGAACGAAGCCCACAAGTCGCTATGGTAGAGGAGTAATCGTGGCAGAGAGGCGGCCCGCGAGGCTTCGAATTTCGGTCACTTCGGGACGGCGGCTCACCGTAACCTGGGCGATCGTGTCGATGAGGAAACGCATCACTACAACCGCGTCCATGATTGTGAGCAAGTGGCCAGCTCGAAGAAAGATGTTACGTGTGGCCGTCAGTGGCTTCACTGTCATTTTCTGACCACGTACAATGGGGTGCGCACTTCCTAGCACAGTGTGCAAAACGCAGGTAAACCAGCAGATTCACTGTAACTGACGGGTGCTTGCCCGCGGGTCACGAGAAAACGACGAAGCAGGCAGACTAGAAGAGCGCTGGCGCAGTCTGGGCTCGTGAAGTGAAGCAATGGCCACCGTGACTTCATCAGTGCAAGCTTTGTGCTGGGCCACCACTGAAGACTCAGGCGTAGTCTCGACGGCAGAAACCGAAGGTGCGGAAACCACAGGGACCTGATTGGCGAGCTGAGCAAGGCGCTCAAGCGTCATTGAATCAGCGGCGGCAAGGACGAGGAGAACAGTTTTGGGAAGGCGTTGTAAGAACTTCCTCGAGCAGAACGCTGTCTATACTGACCTTGCCTTCGCCAAAGAGCTGCCTGGCCATGCCCAGTAGTCGGAAGAGTCGCCCTAATAAAGTACATCGCTGCTGAAGAGTTGTTGCAGGTGCGTGCATTCTGAAGGTATGCTACGCGTCAGGATCATTTCCTCGAGGAAATCATACGGGTTTTCACCAAAAGGCTGACCAAGGAATTAGGTGTGATCATTGACTGTTTAGCGATATTGATGAGATCACTCTGTGTACTACATCGTCTGCGAAGTGATGCGGTGCAGGTAGAATTGGGCTTCGGCCTGTAGAAACTACATCTGAGGTTCTTGCATCCACAATGGTAGCTGCTGAAATCGCACGGCAGTGATATACGGAAGGCTAGGGCTTGAGTAGGTTGAAGGGCTATATGGAGCGAGTGACTGATTGGCAGCTTTGTTTCTAGGTTCGGTCATGTTTCAGTCCTAAGTAGCCACTGTGGAGCGCGAACGAAAGGACGACCGACATGTGGGCTCAAGAGTTCATGACAGGAGCCTACGCCCCACTACTATCTTTGCTTGCTTCGTTGTTCGAGCTTTGGATACAACCTGGAACCGTAACAGATGCGGGAGCTACAACATATTTAAAACTTCGTTGCCCCTTTTAAACATTCTCAAAACATTTCTCTGAGGAGGAAGCTTTTATGTTAAGCAGTGCAAACCTTTTCAGGAATTGCAACGCAACAGATTCCTGCGATGTGTCCCTCTCGGAAACTGTCATCCTGAGGAGTACGTCATTGCGAGTGCTTGTGCTGATAAAAACTTCCTGAAAATCATTCTCGCTTTTGATTGATGCCTCTTAAACACCCTCGGATTCAACATTTTAGGCAATCTTTGTGCTTTGTTCTTACCTTACTATCATAAATTTCATTTATTTCACCAAAAATGTGCCAGCATACCATTGGTAGCACTCCCATTAAGGTTCTTATGTGCAAAAAACTACGAAGCGCTCTTCCTTATGAACTGCCCAGGGGAAGCAGGTAACCAAAGTTTCTGTCACAACCACAGGAGTTTCTGTTGCGCCTTCAGGAAATCCTGTCGAATGACAGAAGTTCCTGATGTTTCTGTAGTTGCGACATACATTTCTGACGTTTTGACAGAAATTCTGACGTCACAAGAAAAAAATTTTGTCACGGACACCAAGAGTTCAAAAGGCGAACAGAAACATTTTGTTAACAACAAGAGTTCTGGACTCGCAACAAAACATTCCTATCGTGACAGTGATTCTGAAGTCCCAACAGAAAAATTCTGTCCCGACGAGCAATAGTTGTGAAGTAGCAACAGAAACTTCCTGTCCCGACGACCAGTAGTTCTGAAGTCGCAAACTTTCTGTCACGACAAGAAGAGTTCTGAAATCACAACCAAAACATTCTATCGCGACATCATTTCTGACAACAGAAACGGAACATTCAGCCCGACCATGAAGATTTCTAATCGCTACTAGAAAACCCCGAATATTACTGAAGTCTCAACAAAAAGACTTGTGAAGTTACAGCAAAAACCTTCTATCGTGACAACGATTCTCGCATAGCAGTAGTAACTCTGTGCCGCGAAGACCAAGAGTTGTGAAGTTGCAACAGGAACATATTGTCGCGACGACGAATATTTATGAGGTCGCAGCAAAAACTTTCGATCACGAGAACGATTCTAACCTCACGACAGAAACATTCTGTCGCAATGAGCAAGAGTTCTGAAGTCACAAGAGTTCTGATGTCCCAAGAAAAAGTTTCTGTTGGCCCAATGATTCTGACGTTACAACAGGGACTCACTCTCGCGAAGACAGACGCTTCGTACAGCGGTGTTAGAAATGGGCCACTTTCTCTTGCAACGACATCAATTCTGACGCCGTGAGAGAAGCGCTTTCCTTCGCGACCTTTTATTACATTGCGTAGGTTCACATGGGTGGTCTAGACTGTGCTTTTCTCTTTCGCTGTATTGAAGGGTGAGTTCTCTGAATGCGTCAATGCCGATACCGCCCATACTGGTATTAAAGTCGACGCGGTCGATTCTTGTAATTGCGCCGTGAAGACACGACTCAAACAATCGCCCGAGCGGACTCCTCAACATCGGCCGCTGATAGAAATCATCGCATCTGCCGCAACGACTGCTTAGCGATGTTGTTTTACTTTATAGCATGTGACACATGCCTGTGGACTTGAACATATGGTTACGCTGACAGATAAGTTATGTTCTAAGGAGTATTGCATAAGATATTAAAGCACGGGCCGAAATATTACATTATAGAAATTTAGTGTTGTTTCCCAAAGCACCGTCAAAATGTGTTTCGCCTGCGTGTCAGTACTCTTGCATGGTCGCTACCCAAAAAACCAGTGCAAGTTCAAACCGACCACTAGTCAACGAATGTTTATGTAGCTATATTGCACTGAAAGCACAAATTATATTTGCGCTCGAAAGTGTAGTGAGCGAGAGACCACAGTCGAAATTAGCAGTCACAACCATAACAGCGTTCCAATTGAAATCAACTCTGGTTTTATATTTCTGTTTGTTCATGCAAACAAGCTGGGCATAGTCATCGTTGTCTATTTCTGAATTTCAAGACTGCTATAGATATCGTAAAGCAAAAGCAACAATTTCCGCCCTATGTTACACTCCTGTAACACGCGAAGCCTGCTCCACACTTGGTGAGGCAGTGCAGGGGTCCTGAGCAACCCTTCGGGCTTGGTGAAAAAAAAACGTAGTCCGCGGATAGCATACGCTGCTTTGATCATATCAGCGAAGTTTCGCAGTCGTGCGTGGCATGTGGAGCTCGCAAGTGGAGCGCAATATCACCGTTCCCTCAAACGCTCTCTTTTAAACAGGATCCTGCTCCTCGCTTTTCTTCTGGACGCTTTATCTGGAAATACGCTCAATTCCCGCATGCGGCTGTTATTGACCAATAGCTGATGCCAATCAAGGAAGACGTTGGGATCAATGTGCTTTTTCCTATTGTTTCAGTGTATATTTATTGAAGCAGTTTAATAAACAGCTTGCAGTAAGCGAAAATCTGCTTTCGCATTTTGATGATAACTACGTAGTTTTGGATCAAGGTGGGTATCGTTTGCTCAGATAGACCGCGGTCGCCCTTGTAGGAATTAAACTTCGGCTACCCTCCTTGTCGTTATTGTGACCACCGGGTCTCACTAATTGTAGCCAGTTGACCGACCCTGGTTGCATACTGGCTATAGTGATGGCCTAATAAGTATGAGGTCGCGGAATCATATGCCATCAACGGCGGCCGAATTTTGATGGGGGTGAAATGCGAAAACACCAGTCTACTCACATTTAGGTGCACCTCACAAAACCCCAGGTGGCTCAAATTATTCGGCACTCAGTCACTACGGCGTGCCTCATAATCAGATCGTCGTTTTGGCTTGTCACGTATTTTAATTCTTTAGCCCCACGAACGTTAAGGCCAGTCCGCACGCATGCTTGGCAGTGCTGATTCCTGGCAGCTCCTAGACAGATACCATTGCAGACCTGTTGGTAACGCTACAAAATGCGCTAGTTTCATGTAGCTACTATCCGTCAGTCAAGCGGGTGCAGGGCCAAGCCGATATACCCCACGTAGCATGGTCAGATTGGAGAGTATTAGTGGTAGCACGCGCTCGAACCCTCTCGGGCACAAAGCAAACTCCGCGCAACCGCACTGCAGTTGAATCTAGCTGCGCTCTGATATTTAGCGCAGATACCGCGGCATCCGGGGGCGCCACAACGCGCTTGCTTGCTAAGAGCACTGCGATTCGCTGAGCACTGAACTATACTACTGGGGACAATCGCGTAATTCTTACGTTTGCGCCAAAAACGATAGTCTCTTTTACGGTAATAGTCAAAATCAAATTTTAACTGCGCGCCAAGGGGGCGTTCAGTAGGCGGAGCATTATGGGCCTGACCTGCTCAGCCTTAGCTTTCGCAGTTAAATAGGCATTTATGTAGCGGACGCACCGCGAAGGGTATGTTCGACTGCCATTAGCTCGGCTTCCGCTGAACGCAATGAAGCACTTTTTGCGACAGCGTATTTCTCAAGTAGGACATTTTACCTCGAAACGTATTTCTCCACTTCAATAAAAGAGGGTTGAGGGTCCCTTTATGTTATTTACTCGGAGGGGTTAGACTTCTTGCAAGACATAACAAGTTGCAGTGGGAAGTAAACGAGTGGCAAGCCGCTGTCTGCGAACATCGTCCTTCTTTCTACGTTGCCGTCTCGCATCGTCGCGTTGCTGTTTTCGTAGTTCTGCTTCTTCGGCTCGTTTTGGACGCTTATCTGCGGCTTACCCGCGCTCGTATAGAGGGTTCATACTCGCGCCAACGACGTTTCTCTTCGACATTACGTTGCATGCTCTCAGCTGCCGAAAGCAACGCTCGCGGTAGAACGCCTTGCAACCGCCGCTTCGCAGTTGGCGAAACGCTTCTCGCTTGGTGAGCATCCTCGGCCGTAGAGTATTTCCGAGAGGGGTATGCAATACTTGAATGATGGTTCGGGTACTTGTTTGAAGCTTGTTCCTTATTGAAACGTATGCTGTTCAGTGTGTTATATGGGTGACTTCAATGTATGTGCGCACGGTTTGCTGAGAGCTTGCAGCCTCTGTCTTAAAAGGCTATGAGTGATTGCATTTTCTGCTTGTTTACGCGATATGAGCCACTGCTTATGGGGTATAATTCATTGTATCTTTGCTTGCTTACGTGGGTGTGAGTCACTGCTGCTTTTTCTTGCACCGCTCGATTAGACAGGGAGTTTTTTCTGTATGGACCGTTGCAACGATCAACTAAAGGCTTTCGCGTTTAGTTGATGTTTTGGTATTTCATGCAGTATTTATCGATAGTAACATCTTGCCTCTTGTTGAAAGCCGCCAGCGCATGTGGCCGAGTCGAAGCGCATCTTGACTCCAGCGCACACAGACATTATTAGCGTTTACATGGTCAAAATGTACATCACAACCACATTTGTTGTTCTTTGCAATCGACCCTAGACAAAAGAACATTGCCCTCTTATTTGTCGTGAAGCACCCTATTTTTGGGAGATTTCACAATGAACTATCAAAAAAGAACTTCCTCTCACTGCTCTTGGTATCCGGTTCCTTCCTTTCAAAAACTATCACTAAAACACCATATCATTTGTTCGTGTTAGTAGGACTTTATTAATTACGAAGAACCTGCATGATAGACAGACATGATCAGCTACCTCACTCGACAACGTCTGCCTTAGTAGAGGAGGCTACCGGAGCACTTAGTGTGGTTGAAACATTTTATCCCGTTCCGGAGTGGATTTCGCATCTGGACACTTGCGTTTGTTTGCCCGATTTTTAAACTTTCATTGGATTGCGTAGCATGTGTGCATCTATTTTGCTCGTGTAAATGTAGTGTGACATTATAAAAAAGCCAACAAAGAAAGGCACCGATGACAGCATAGGGGAAATTACATGAACTCATTCATTGAAGTAACGAAATTCCTAATAAATGAAAAGAAAAGTGGATAAAAAGCAAGTGGCGGCTGGTGCATCACGTAGCTACGTGTTCGCATTACGCGTGCGATGCGCTCACCAATTGAGCTACCGCTCCGCCGTTTTCCCACCCACTTTCCAGGGTATTTATGTTTATATATTATACTCACGGACAATATTCTGTGGCAATGAAGGGAAAGGTACGGATGTAAAGCGCGCGCAAGTGAGAGCGCTTCGGAAAAGAGACCCGTGTTCTCATACACGCTAGCTTAGGCTGGGTTATAAAAAATATAAACACCTTATTAGCAAAAGTTAAATAAGATAAAGCACATCACTGATGGTCCAAGTGGCTTTTCACTTGCGCCTCTGGGCAAACGGAACACCGTAGCACACGAGGCTGCGTCGATTCAGCGTCTCTTCCGAGCAAACAAAAGCACTGTCAAACGCTGTCGGACTACTTGGTGCCGCAACACAAGTGCAGCAGCCACGCGCCCGTAGCTTTCCATTCATTGCCACATAAAGTTGTGCGCGAGTATCGAACTAAACCTTGGAGTGTTAGCCAGCGCAATATTTCATGTTCCCCATCCGACACACCCACCTGCGACCAGTTGTTTTTTCAGGCACTTACATGTTCCATTAATTTACCATTTCTTTAACTCATTTAATAAGCACATGTAATTTCCCCTACGCTGTCATTTATCTATTGATTTTGTCGGCTTCTCATGATATGACTCAAAATTTGGCCCTCAATTTCCGTTTTTCTTTTTCAATGCGTTGTGATTAATTTTTGCATGACACTACTCATAATTCCCTGCAGTAAAGAAGAAGAAAAGTTTGCCGTGGGGCATTGGCAAGATACGGGGTTTAGAAGCGTTAAAGGGAAGCTGAAAGGTTTTGCAGAAAAAAATGAGTGAACATGTGTAGATAATGGTTTTCAACCCTCCGAATTAGAATATCGTATCGAAATTGAGCGAAAGAAAGCGCAAATATATTTTATTTCGACGAAAAGTGCAGCAGCGGACACGCCCAGCTCGCGCGTCTCGTTTCCGCCTGTGATTGGTCGGGCGCCTCGTGACGTCAACTCTAGTGACCGACCGCTGCCGCTACACATGAAGCGCAGTGCCAGGTAGTTTGGTGCTGTATTGGAAAATTAAGAGGTAATGGAAAATTTAGAGTGACTGCGTTTTTCTGAGGAGTTCGGCGTTACTCCCTACATGTACGAGCCGATTGCGAAGAGCCGGCCTCTCGAAGAAGCAAACGGTGCTGGTGCGAGCAGTGCTTTCGACGCGAACGAAAGCGAAGTCTTGGGATCTCCTCGTGTTGGAAATGCTCTTTGGTGAGCATGTTTTTTGCCAAGCGATCTAGTGATCTCGCCGATGTAGTGAGCTCGTTTCCGGTCAAACAACTGTAGTGTTGTGTTCCTGCATGCCTCCTCGTGGAACGTAAGCGGGGATGCGATCATCGGCATTTGTGCGCTGTCCAAAGCTGTCGGCAGTCTACAAAGACGGTTCAAACGCGTGAAGAACTTCCCGGTTCATACAGTACGTGTAGTGACCTTCATCTATGTGCCATCCGCACACTACTCGTAACCGAAGTAGTAAAGGCGGCGAATTCCGTCGGCTACGTCAGACGGCCGGTTTCTCGCTGTGCGCGAGAGAAGGGGGGAGCGTAGCGTCCTGGCGTGCGCCAGCTTTCCAGCACATGAAAACTCTGCATTTGCACTGCGTTATGGTAGCTGCATGCAGGCTGTTTTACAACACAGGTGCAAATACAAAATTCGCGGCGCTTTGCGACGAAACCTGCGTCAAGGGCGGGAGATAAACATGCACCTTCCGTTCAGCGTGCTAACACAAAGGAGCTCGCAGTAAATCAAAATCCAGGTTTGGGCGAGTTCGTGTATTCACAAGGCCTTCCAACACCAGTTATCATCAGTCAGTCTGCACTCGTGCCTTCTTTGTTTTCGTTGCTCCGGTCTTTTCGGGCTGCGTTTAGAAAGCCTGCTAGTGGCAAGTAGTCCTGTCTCATTCTATGGCCATATACAGCAACTGCGCGTTGACTACCACTCTACATACACGCAGACGCACCAACAAAGGAATGCAGGGTCGATCGAAGCAGATTACGATGGCACGCACGCAGAAACAAGCACAGTCAGGTACGGTCGCGCAGGCTGCGAAGGAACGAAACACTAGAGTTGACGTCACAACACTGCGGTTTCCGGCCTCCGCTCGCATCGTCAGCGTCAGCAGCAGCGCGCGGCATTCGACGGGGGGCGGAGCTATAGCGCAATTTTAACCGACGATTACGTCGCTCCTAATTGAAAAAAAAAACCCAAATTTTACCTACATGGTTTATAATGTTCCCGCATCCGTATATGAGCGTCTTATTGAATTCGACAGACTCTTCAGCTTCCCTTTAAATCGTAAGGTTAAATTCCCGTCTGAGAATAAAACAAAACTCATTTTGGTTTTCAGTTTTTAGTTTTTTTACAGAAACAAATCAATACATTCCCAAGAAGGTCTCTGTCAGTTCTTTAAACAAATGTTGATCAACAACTACAGAATTTTAGATTACAGGACGTCTGGCTACAGACGTCAGAAAACAGACGTCCGACAACAGAATGTCAAACAACAGATATGACGTCAGAAAAAAGAATGTCAGACAACGGAGGTGAGACAACAGAACGTCAGAAAACAGAACATCCGATTCGACCTCCCAAAATAGGACAGAGTGAAATGTCCTCTCGTGTTTTTAAACTGGGTGGCTACTACAGAAAGAGCATTCTGTAAGAAGTGTCATTATATGTGTTTCACAGGTAATTTTTGGTGTGGAGTTTTTCATCATGCATCATGGCAGCCATCGTGCTATGCCTAATGGCACTGCCGAGCCTGCGGCAGCCACTGCTACTGGTATGGCATATTTGGGCACTTTGCCGCAGTGTGTCACCAGAGAGCTTGGAAACATAGCTAATAAAACTGTACATACAATAGATCCTGTAGCCGCTTGCCTTGGTAGCATCACAGTGCAAATGCTCTGTCCAGTATCTGAAAGGATAGAAACTAAAGGTGAGTAATGATGCTTTTGAAGTTGGAGTTATTGCCGAATGAGTTCACATTTTTGAACGCCCGAACTGAAATGAGACTGTAATGAAATCTTTATTACAGGAGCCCGAGATTCCAGAATGAAGTTGTAAAGGAATGGGCACGTAGTCGTGGAGCGCTAAAGGTTGATTGTTGGCGAGACCGCGATACCGGCAAATTTGCGATTTGTATTAAGCTAGGCTTGACGAATTGTTTTCACCCGCCTCTGTGGCTTAGCGGCTGTGGTGTTGCGGTGCTAAGCTCGAGATCGCGGCATGGAATTTAGACTGCAGTGGCCGCATCTAGATGGAGTAAAGTAAGAACGCCCGCGTCCCATGCATCAAATGCAGGTTAAAGAACCCCAGATGATCAAAATTATTCCGAGCTCCTTCGCTGCGGCGTAACTCATAGTGAAATCGTGGTCTAGCCCTTCAAATCCCAGAATTCAATTATTGTTTTAATTTCTAAATTTTACGCCATACCGGCGCTTTCAATTCCTTCTATAGCTGGCAACCTCTGATGTAGCAATTATGAACAACATGTTTGCTTTTCACTTTTGAAGACACACAAACATTAGTGCGTTGGCAAGTTCAAATGAATTTAATGACAAAATCGTAGTTGTATAATGATTCAATTTGGCAAGACCAGGATTGGCATACGACATCGGAAAATGAGGCCAGAAATTTTGTAACGAGGTGTTTTACCTTTTGGTAATGCACTGTTATTTGGAACATGCCATAATGTTCTTTCGCACACTATCGAGTATACAGAAAGCGATATAGCAAATTGTCGGAGTCTGGTGCTGAAAAACAGATGATGTCCGTTAGTACATTAATCCGGTAAATATAAAACAAAAATAGTATTGCAGGATATTTCAACGCCTACTGTTTTCCTTAGTCATCAACGTGACAGGAAAACATAGCTGGGTTTTCCGAGTGTACGACGATGTTAGAATATTTTTTACTTTGCTTCACTCGAGTACAGATAGTACCGAGAGAATTAAAAGCTTTGAAACGGTGAATTTTATTTAAAACGCAAGCCTTGCTTTCATCGCCGCGTGTGATGTGGTTGTGAATCACGTTACAAGTCTGCAGCTATAGTTACCATGCACGCAAGCGCGAGTAGTCTGCAGTTATAGACAAACCCTTTCATGTGCTGAAATTTGAGGAATAGGATTGATCAGCTACGAAACTGCAGGAGTGGAAATGCTCCACCACTCAACATTACAAGAAGTTAAACAGAGTGCAATTTAGGCGATGTCAACGATCCAGCATTCAGTGGAAATCCTCTTAGAGCGCGGGACATGGACCCAAGGCCGGTTTAGCCCTTTACCTAGGGCCCCGGGTCCACTTTGCACCGACAGACTTGGAATGAATTGGTGAGGGGAAATCTGAGAGCCTGCTGTCATTTGGTAAAAACGCGTGCTTGCACGGCCTCATCAATAAAGTATGCTTCCCAAGAAGGTTTTCGATTATAGGGGTTACGAGAGCGAAGTTCTTGCGCACGTGTTCGTAGTGTATTCAGTGTCATTTATTCGTATGTTGCAGTGTGTAACAAAACAGGTTGCAAATTATGTTGACTCACTTAAAACGATTTCTAAAAACTGGGAGCAACAAATACTAAACGTTGCAAGCTACCTTCTCACGGCTGCTCAAAGAAAGCGCTCTTTGCGTGCTGGTTTTGCAGTACAGTGCTAAAAAAAGAAATCATGCCGATATGCGTATTTTTGCGCAAATGACGCAGCTTGAATGAGAACAAGAAACGCTTTAGAATTGCACTCTTGAACAAAGACCACGTTAGATTAATTAGTTTTGCAGGCTATAACACTAGTAACGGTTGAAAAATAGGCAGCAGATTTGTTGACCATCGTCGGCCACGTGTTCTTGTTTGACGTATGTCCAACACTGCGGGCCACATCAGCAAACATGAAACAAGGAAATTAACAATAGGTAACGACCTATAAGGCGGGCGCTCACCTTTAATTTAGTTTTCTAGCAACGTTGATGAGGTTCTAAACATCTCAAAGGTTGCTGTGAGCGTCAGGTTTTTCAAATGATTATCTTTCATTGCAGGTTTCAATGTCTGCCCTTTTACCCCGTCTCGCCCCGTGGCAAACTCCCGGAGCAGTTTTCAATAATGTTTATTCTCTCCCGCGGTATGTGGTCTTCTCTTGACATGTAAGCAAAGAAACAGTTGGGAAAAAGCAACATAAACCTGCTGCTGCTGCCTACCGACACAGAAGATGGCTTCGTGATATTGACAAATGAACAATACAAAGGGAGAGTGGTAGAGGCTATGGTGCTGAAATTGGCGGCGCAAAATAACATCAACTCCCTGACATTAAAAGATCACGGCAGAATTGCGCAAGAAGTTGAAGTTGAGCGACTTGAATATGCATATTAAGAATTGCGTGGACCTAAGCCTCGAAGTATTAGCTAGTGTAAAAAAAGACAAATTTGCATGTTCTCTAAGAGCGACTATTCTGAATACGCCATCTGGCAGTTGCCAATGTGAAGGTAGCTCATGAAGGCTCTCTGTATGTTCAACATTTATGACTCCTTTATATGCCCCAGAGCTAGCGACATGACTGTGTACTTCAATGTTTACGACGCAGGGTGAAAACATAGCATGTTTTTTTTGTCAGCATAACAGAATGATATTACTTTTGGCCGCACGCCAGCTTGTGCCATGTGGTAAAGATGCCATTGAAGCAGCAGGAAGTCTCAACTCCAAGATTTGTTCAAGATGAACATCGACGATGAGCATCATGGTTTATTCGTACGATGACGAACGATTGCACATAGCGCAATAAGGGGACTCTGAGAAAGGGAATGCACGACACGAGCGCCTGTGTCATGTATTCCCCTAATCTTTCTCCCGCTCCTGCACCATTTACAATATTATTCATTACATTATTTCTTAATTTATTATTTGCAGAGACTACCTCTTCGCACATGCTTAACTATTACGTGTATTGTGTTATTCGTTTTGCTGTGATTCATTGTCAACGCAGTGATCAATTTAAGAAAGGCCCTTGAGACGTCTAAAGACAGAGGGAAAGAAGTGCGAATCAGAAAAGTCTCCTAAACGCACCCATTTTAATAAAGAAACATCGACGCAGAAATTTTTCTGGGAGTTGTTTACACATGAGTAAGCATTCTATCAATTGCTCATCAGCACGCAAACCGCTGTCATTAACATTCTCATTAAACTTGATCCGGCCAATACAAACGACTGCGCTGTGGCGACACGAACTGGTGCAGACGGTGAAGAAACATTAATTGGTAGTGCAAGCAAAGTAGTGCAGGTGCTGGCGCCAGATGCTGCGATGACGTTCCAATCAATATAATATTGTATCGCTGTTTATCGCCTTATCCATGCGCATCGAGCCTTTATGAACCTTGATGAAACGTACACCGTCGGCGGCTGTGTGGTACGGTCGCACAGACCGTGTCTTCAAGGCAAGCCGCAATGCGGACTGAGGGTTCCGACCGAATTAGGTACGATAGCATGGCAAAAATTGCTAATAAGGATGCAATGATGACAGCAGAGAATAGCCTAGAGGAATTTGAAATCTCACAAGTAACGCCGGAAGAAGTAAAGAAAGCCTTAGGAGCTATGCAAAGGGCGAAGGCAGCTGGGGAGGATCAGGTAACAGCAGATTTGTTCAAGAATGGCGGGCAGATTGTTCTAGAAAAACTGGCCGCCGTGTATACGCAATGCCTCATGACCTCGAGCGTACCGGAATCTTATATGAACGCTAACGTAATCCTAATCCATAAGAAAGGTGACGTCAAAGCCTTGAAAAATGATAGACCGATCAGCTTGCTGTCCGTTGCCTACAAAGTATTTGCTAAGGTAATCGCAAATACAATGAGGAACACCTTAGAGTTCTGTCAACCAAAGGACCAGGCAGGATTCCGTAAAGGCTACTCAACAATAGATCACATTCACACTATCAGTCAGGTGATAGAGAAATGTACGGAATAAAACCAACCCTTCTATATAGCTTTCATTGATTATGCAAAAGCGTTTGATTCAGTCGAAACCGCAGCAGTCATGCAGGCATCACGGAATCAGGGTGTAGATGAGCCATATGTCAAAATACTGAAAGATATGTATAGCGGCTCCACAGCCACCGTCGTCCTCCATAAAGAAATAAACAATATCCCAATAAAGAAGGCGACAGGCAGTGAGTTACGATCTCTTCAATGCTATTCATAGCGTGTTTACAGGATATATTCAGGGAACTGGACTGGGAAGAATTGCGGATAAGAGTTCAGCAGCCCAACACCATAGCCACTGAGCAACCACGGCGGGTGATATAAGTGGTTAAGTGAGTAACTCGTGAAGGTGGCAAGCCCACAACGCTATGATAAAAACTGTAACGATGATACCATGACGACGCTGACGTGATGAGAGTCGGATGACTAAATTACAGTGCCGACGATGGAATGACGACGATGCTATAACGACGCTGATATGAGAACGAATCCACGAAGACGGCTGCATGGGAACGATAGCATGACAACAATAAAAGGGCAATAGTATGACGACAAGTAAATGGCGAAGATGGCGTGACGATGAACGCGGGAAAACGACCAGATTATGAGAGTCAGATAGCGAAGCTGGAGGGGCCACCATAGGACGACCATGACGGCATGGCAATCGACGGTGTGACAACCGATGCATGATTGCGAATGCTTGACAACGATGATTGCATCGTTGCACACCAATGCACCAATGCACACGACTGCACACCAATGGCGCCAAACTCAGGCTTGAATGAAGACATGACCACGTAGAATGACAATGAACTATTTACGTCAATACTGCTACGAAAGTGGTGGGATGATGGCGGTATGAAGATGATGTGACGGCATCTGTGTGACGACGATGGCCTGTCGTTGACAGCATTAGAATGATCACGATGGGACGACCGCGACGGCAACATGACGATGGTACACTACCGAATGCATAACGAGAAATATAACATGACGACGCAATGACGACGATGTCATGTCTACCATACGTGAACAATAGATGAAGTGGTGTGAATGACGGCAGTGGTTTAAATGCGGTTGTATCACGAAGCCTCTATGACGACGATGGCGTGACGGCGACTGCTTGTCGAGTGCTGGATGGCGAAGCTATAGTGAAAGCAATGAAATAACCACGACGGCGTCACGACGGTGCTCTCACAACGAATGCGTCACGACTGTATTCTGACGACTCGGTTACCATGATGCCATAACAAGAGTCGGATGATTGAGCTGCTGTGCGGATGATGCAACGAATTAACGACGGTACCGTAATCACGAGCACATGCTTAGTCACCCAAAATAATCGATAACATTGCCCGCTGAGACGGTCTATGCGGCATTGCTCCGACGGCATCACGGGAGTCAAATCACGAAGCTGAAATGACGAGCATGGGACAACAATGGCACTACTAGAACGTACCTATTACCCCAAGCTTTTAGGCAACATCCGCCACGAGGTCAATGTAAGGCGATAGACAGTTATGTGCACGCACGCACGCACGCACGCACGCACGCACGCACGCACGCACACACACACACACACACACACACACACACACACACACACACACACACACACACACACACACACACACACACACACACACACACACACACACACACACACACACACACACACACACACACATATATATATATATATATATATATATATATATATATATATTGTGGGCATTTATAAGCTATACTTTGTCATCAGTACATGATCGACATCATGTGGGGTTATTGTGGCGTTCTTCTTCATCGCTTGTGGGGCTCGCTCATGTGTGATCCATGCTTTGGGCGTAGTCGCTTCGCCGCATCTCCGACGCGTAATAAACGTCGTGATATCTGCTGCATCACAAGTGGTGGAGTTTGTTTTTCGGTCCTCCTTCCTCGAACTCCCCGCTCAACCTCCTGGAGCTTCGATCAGGTCGCCCATTGTGCCAGCTGTCCGCCTGTATGTCGCAGGACGAGCCAACAGGCACTTCTACTTGAACCATCTAGGCCTCCGCTACCCCAGACCCTCCGTATTGGATTGTGAGTGGGCACTAGCGTGATCCCCATCTGTTTGTTGGACTTCGCGGTGAAGACGTCGAGTATTGGTTGGACGACTACGACCGAGTGAGTTCGGCGAAACGTTGGGACGATGCGTCCAAGCTACGTCACGTCGCCTTTTACCTCACAGGAGTGGCGAAGACTTGGTTTTTCAACCATGAGGTTGATTTCACGAACTGGAGTGCTTTCAAACAGCAGCTCCGCCAAATCTTTCGCACACCGGCTGTTCGTTCTGCCCTCGCAAAAAAGAATATCGACACTCGCAAGCAACAACTCGGGGAATCTAATACGCCGTACATCGAGATGTGCTTGCTCGTTGTCGACGCGTGAACACGGCCATGACGGAATGAGACAGAGTTCTCCATATCCTCAAAGACATCGGAGTTGTCGCTTTCAATGCCTTGGGCATCAAGAACCCTGCTACCGTCGCTGATATCGTCGCTACTTGCCAGCGCCTTGACGAACTCGAATCAGTACGGCTGCAGCCAGACACCACTGTAACCACTAGCGCCGACGACCTCACATTACGAGGAATGATCCGTGCAATATTTCGTGAAGAGCTGCAATATCTTGGCTTCTCCGCAGGGCCTATGCGTTCTCATGTATCGGATACCAATCTGCGAGACGTTGTCAAGAAGGAATTCGCGTCCATGGCTGGTGCAGCGTACGCGGACCCTCTAGCTTCTCGGGCCCCACCAACGGTCGCACTAGTAGCCGCAGTTATTCCAGTCATCGTTCCACCGATGCCTCAAAATCCAACGCCCGCCTACATGGCCTCCATGACTATCAGCACACCTACCCAAACCAGCTATCCGCAGTGGCATTCTCATCGTCCCATCTGCTACTACTGCGGCTATCCTGGCCACGGCGGCCGCATTTCGATGGGGGCGAAATGCGAAAACACCCGTGTGCTTAGATTTAGGTGCACGTTAAAGAACCCCAGGTGGTCAAAATTTCCGGAGTCCTCCACTACGGCGTGCCTCATAATCAGAAAGTGGTTTTGGCACGTGAAACCCCAAATATTATTATTATCCTGGCCACATAGCACGTTTTTGCCGCAAGCGCCAGCAAGACCAGAGTCGCGGATATGATGCATACGAACGGGATGACTTTTCGCCTGGAGCTACATTCCAACGTCTACAGAGCCTAAATGACCAACGCCGTCCTTATGCTCCTCCGCGCGGCCGCTCTCCATCACCCACTGTAGCATCCGAGACGGTTCCGACGTATCGTCCTGCGAGACGCCGCTCGCCATCACCCCTTCGCCGCTCTACGTCCCCACTTCGACCTGCTTCTCAATTCGCAGAGCGTCGTCCGGAAAAGTGAATTATGCAGCTTTCGGAGGAAAAGCTGCATCGAACAATACGACAGAAATTCCTTCATCGGGTCCGTGTAATATGATATTGGTTGTAGTAGAAGGTGTACAAGTCGAAGCTTTGATAGAACAGTTTGACAGTTATTCACCGTGCATTGTGTTCGCGACTCCGGAAAGTTACGACCCCCTATGATGGATCTACGCTACTACGCTACCTTGCCCATTATTGCAACCGGGCAGGCAGCTCGAGGGGAGATGTCACGCGCGCCCGCCAGTAACCCCTCTGTTGTTTCCCAACCCGATACAAAGGGGGCGTGCACTTCCCACCACGTTGTGCAAAACGCAGGGGAAGCCAGCAGGTTCCCTGGACCTGAGGTGTGCTGGCCCGCGGGTCGCAAGAGAACGACGAACCCGGTGGTCTAGATGAGCGCTGGCGTCGTCTGGGCTTGTGAAGTGAAGCAATGGCCGCCGTGAGCTCATCAATGCGCGCTCTCTGCTGGGCGACCACTGAGGGCTCATCCGTAGGCTCGACAGCTGAAACCGAAGGAGCGGCAGCTTCATGGACCTTATCGGCGTGTTCGGCAGGGCGGTCAAGCGGTATTGCGTCAGCGGCAACAAGGATGAGGAGAACATGTTGGGGAAGGCGTTGCAAGAAACTATCCTTGAGTAGAGTGCTGTCGGTGTTGACGTTACCGTCGCCTAAGGGGTGCCGCACCGAGCACTGCATCAGAAAGGGTCGTCTATAATTAAGCTTATCACTGGACAGTTGTGGCAAGCGAGTGTGTTCTGAAGGTGTGCTACGCGTGACAATAGTTTCCTTGAGGCGGTATTAAGGGTTTTCCACCAAGAGGTTGGGTGAGGAGGTCGGTGAGGTTATTGACTACTTCGGGTGATACAGATGAGAACACTTTGTAGCACTAAGTCGAGTGGTAGAATTCCGCTTCTGCATCATATACAGCTGAAATTGCATGTCACTGATATAGGGGAGGCTAGGGCTTCACTAGGTTTAAGGGCTTGATGGAGCGAGTGTGCGATTTGCAGCAATGTTTCTAGGTTCGGTCATGTTTCAGTCTTACGTGACCACTGTGGAGCGCGAAAGAACGAACGACAGGATCTGCTGACACGAGCCTACGCCTGACTACTATCTTTATTTCCTTAGTTGTTCAAGCTGTGGACGCCACCTGGCACCGTAGAAGATGCGGGCGCTGTAACGCCTCTAAACTTCCTTGTCTTTTTTAAAACCTGCTAAGCACGTTTTCTGAGGAGAGTGGTTTTGGTGTTAAACAGTTCAAACTCTTTTAGGAAGTGCAAGGCAAGATATTTCTGCCATGTTTCCCTCTCGGAAACTGCCACCCTGAGGGGGGCGTCCTTGCGAGTGTTGGCGCGGATAAATACTTCGTGACAGTGATTCAGCTTTTGTTTGATGCCTTTCAAAACACCTCCGGATTCAATGTTCTACACAATTACAGTGTATTTGCTCTTACCCTAGTTGCAGGAATTTCATATATCTTACCAAGAAACAGCGGCAATAGCGTTCGTAGCCATCCCATTGAAGTTTTCATGTGAAAGAACTGCGAAGCGGTCTTCCTTTTTCCACTGCCCCGTTGAAACAAATAATAGAAATTTCTGTCGCATCAACAGCATTTTTTGTAGCGAATTCAGCAATTTCTGTCGCTCGAGAGAAGTTCCTAATATTCCTGCAATTGAGACATACATTTATAAAGCTACGACAGAAATTCGGACGTCGTGACAGGAACATTCTTTCGCGACGACCAAGAGTTCTAAAGTAGCAACAGAAAGATTCTATCGACAACAAGCGTTTCCAACTCGCAACAAAATATTTCTATCGCGACAACAATTCTGAACTAGAAATATGAATATGCTGTCGCGTGGGCACGTACCCAGGATTTTTTTTTAGGGAGGGGTGGGAGGGAAACCCAACAAGGCAACATTTTTTGCAAATAAGGGTGGATGGGGGTGAGCTTTACTAGTACAAATGTGAATAATATCCACCGTTCGCCATAAAGGCGCGTGCAGTCGCTAGATACAAGTAAAATAATGTGTACCTCAAAGGCACGCCTTTTAGATACACCTTATTTCATTTGTATCTAGCGGTTTTACGCGCGTTTATGGTGAAGGGTGAGATACACCTCTCTTTTACATGGTAAACAAGGAACCGCATCAAATGAACGCACCCAGGAAATCAACGCAGGAAGGACACTGCCAAGAACAAGTGAACAAGCGAAACTGTAAAATTAATGCTCCTGGTAGCGCTTTCTGAATTGGCTTTTATAGAGAAAGATATATTTGCGGAACAATCACAGTTCTTTTGGATCCCTCGTTTACCGCTGCACCAAGTTAAATGCCCTAACTGACTAGTATGATTACTTGGAAATTTGCGTAACGATGCGTGGCCGCCAGTCCCGTACAACCTGGTATAACGCAGGGCGCTGCGTTTCTAGATGCACCGCGCCTACCGCGGAAAGATAGAGAGGCGCCTGCATATCTGCAGTAGAGAAATGCCGGTATGTCGGGTGGCTGGACTTTTATCTGTAGAAGCGTTATTCAAAACATATGGAGTAATTCTCTCGTTCCGGCGGCGTTTTCTCTACTTCATGTTTAAATAAAAAGATTTTGATTCATAAGTATTTTCACATACACAAAACGCTTTGCTGTGCCCTCCTGTTTGGTTGTTGCATCGGCTATCTCCCTTAGTACATCACTTAATTTTTCAACTCCTTGGGACTTTTGTTTCTCCGTTGTCAATTTTGCATGAGAAGTGCTGTACAATTAGGAAAAAATCAGGCAAGGTAATGGGTGACCTTCATATTGCTTATGGGTATAGCAGTTATCACAGGGTATGATTAAAATTTTCAAATGTTTTGGGATGGCTGTGAAACGAAGATCATTGTAAAGATATCACTGGACCTTTCCAGCGACAGCATCATGAGATTTCGTAAAAACATCGAAATAATGAGGAAGGCGAAAACATGCCGCCTTTTTTTAGTAATATCTATATGTTTCAAGACCTCATTTAATGTCCTTTCCCTTAACCCGATCAGAGATCTCTTCCACGCCTCTTCCATAATAGTGCTGTAACAGCAGCCCAGTGTTTACTGCCGAATAACTCTCAAGTCTCAAGATTGATTTCACAGCGTTGTCGAAAAGTGTGTGAGGAGTGCCGGCGTGAGGGGCGAGGGGGGGGGGGTGTACGCCACTTAATTTCGAGTGGGAAGTTAGTTAGTAGTTTGTTAGTTAGTTAGTTAGTTAGTTATCCAGTCGCGTTCCAAACATTCTATTGCGTCACTCCTTACGGCGCTAAAAAACATTTTCTCTCGACAACCAAGCTTTCTAAATTTGCAACACGAACTTGAAATATTGAAATATTAAAAACGAAATATTGATCGCGACGATCAATATTTCTGAAGTGTGCTATAATGAGGGTTCTGAAGTTGTAGCAAAAACTATCTATCCTGACAATGATTTTCATGTCAACACAAGAGATGCCTGCCACGAAGACCAAGAGTTGTGAAGTCGCAACAGGAACATTCTCTCATGACGACCAATATTTCTGAGTTCGCAACAATTACTTTCGATCGTGAAAACGATTCTAACACCGTTCTGTGGCGATGACCAAGAGTTCTGATGTCGCAACAGAAGCATTATGTCGCAAAAGAAGTTCTAAAGTCGGAACAAACGCTTTTTATCGCAAAAATGTTTCCGACGTCGCGAAAGGCACTCTCTGTCGCGACGACAGACGCTTTGTGCCGCGTTGTTACAAATGTGCCACTTTCTGTGGCCACGACAAAAGTTCTGACACCTTGACAGGAGCGCTTTCCTTCGCGACCTTTTAAAACTTTGTTTCAGATTCACGTGTGTCAAATTTTGGCTACCCTGCTTATCCACGCCGTAATCCTCGAGTGTGACTAATTTCTATCAGTGGACCCAGCGCGGCTGTTTAATGGCTATGGTGTTGGTCTACTAAGCACGAGATAGCGGAATGAAATTTCATCCGCGGCGGCCGCATTTCACTAGGGGCGAAATGCTGAAACACCTGTGTACTTAGAGTTAGGGGCTCCTTAATGAACTTAAAAATGCACAAATTATTCGGGACTTCCTCACTACGGCGTGCCTCATAATCAGATTGTTGGTTTAATTGTCACGTAAAATCCCACATTTTAAATTTTAACCCCGCGAGCGTTAAGGCCTGACAAGACGCACACTTTCTAGAGCTGACTCATGGCCGCTCCCTGTTCGATGCCGTGGCAGACCTGTTCATTGCGCTTCAAAATGCGGGTTTCGTGTAGCTACTATCCGTCGGTCAATCTGGTGCAGGGCCAAGCCGATCGGCAGCACGTAGCACGGTCAGATTGGAGCATATCAGCGCCAGCACGCGCTCAAGCGCTGTCGGGAGCAAAGTAAATATGTCCATACGCACTAGAGTTGCATGTAGCTGCCCTCTGCTACGTAGCGTAGGTACCGCGGCCTCCGGGGTTTCCACGACGAGTACACTTGCTAAGAGCACTGCGACCTGCTGCGGTCTGAACTATACTACTTGGGCCAATTGCGTATTGCTTACGTTTAGCGCCGGAGGCTCCAAAATTGGAAATATTAGCGTCTACATTGACAGAGAAAAACAAATTTGAACTGCGCGCTACGGTGACGTTCAGTAGGCGTAGCGTAATGGGCCCGCCCCGCTCAGGCGCATCTTCGCAGTACAAGGCACTGAAGAAGGAGCCGATACACCGCGAAAGGGGTGTTTGATTGCCAATAGCTCGGCTTCTCCTGAAGGCACTGAATTACTTTTTCCAGAAACGTATATTTCAAATAGCGTATTTCACCTTGAAACGTATTTGTCCACTTCGATAAAAAGTGGTTCAAGGTCCCATTATGTTATACAGTCGGAGGGGTCAGACTTCTGGCAAGATGTAATAAACTGCAATGGACAGTAAAGGTGTGGCAAGCCGTTGTCTGCGAGTTTCGTCTTCCTCTCTACGTGGCCGTCACGCATCGCTACGTTGCTGTTTTCGCAGTTCCGCGTCTTCGTCTCGTTTTGGACGCTTATCTGCGGATTCGCGCTCTCGTATAGTGGGGTCAGACTCGCGCCAACGACGTTTCTGTACGACTCTACTTTGCATCCTCTCAGCAAGGGAAAGCAAAGTTAGATGTCAAACGCCTTCCGCGCACCGCTACACACGTGGCACACCGTTTCTCGCTTGGTGAGCGTCTCCGGCCGTAGCCTACTTCCGAAAGGGGTATGCCATGCTTTGTTGATGGTTCGGATGATTGTTTTGAGCTTGTTCTTTTTCGAAACCTATGCTGTTTAGTGTTATATATGGGTGACTTCAATGAATGTAGGCACGGTTTGCTGAGTGCTTGTAGCCTCTGCCTTAAGGGGAGGAATCATTCTTTTCTCTGCTTGTTTACGAGGGTTTGAGGCATTACTTACGAGGTATATGCCATTGCTCCTTTGCCTGCTTACGGGCGCATGAGCCCTTGCTGTTGCTGATATTTATTGTACCACTCGACTAGACGCGGCGTTTTTTAGGTATGAGCCATTGCAATGAGCAACTAAAGACTTTCGCCCTAATATGTTCTAGCACTTCATGCAGTTCTCATCGACAGTAACATCTTTTCTCTTCTAGAAAGGCACCAGCTCACTTGGCGGTGTGAAAACGCATCTTGACTATCAGAGTAGGAATATAAACTCCAGCGTAGACCGTTTGTTGGACTTTCGAATCGACGTCAGATAAGAGAACATTGCTTTATGTTGTCTTTGCCCTGACGCACTTTATTTTTGGGAGATTTACAAAAGAACTATAAAAAAAGAACTTCCTCTCATTTCTCATGGTATCCGGTTCCTTCTTTTCAAAAAGACAATCAGTAATAGACCATATAATTTTGTTCGTGTTAGTAGGACTCCATTCATTACGGAGGATCTGCATGATCGACAGACATAGCGAGCTACCTCGCTCGACAAAGTCTGTCTTTCTAGAAGCGGCTACCCGAGCACTTATTGTGGTTGGAGCCTCTTATCCCGTTCTTGAGTGGAGTTCGTATTTGGACGCTTGCGTATGCTTGCCTGATTTTTGAACCTTTATTGGACTGCGTAGCATGTGTGCATTTGTTTTTCGTGTCTAATAGTATTGTGATATCATAAAGTAGCGTACACGCAAATACACCTATTGCTCCATAGGGGAAATTACATGCACTTAATAACTGAAATAAATAAATAATAAATATAATGAAAATAAAAGTGTATCAAAATCAAGTGACCTCTGGTGCATAAGAAACCGACTTCTTCGCATCACGCGTGCGATGTGCTCACCAATTGAGCTACCGTGTCGCCGTTTTTCCATCCGCTTTACGGAGTATTTATGTTTATCTACTAGAACTAAACCTGAGAGTGTTAGGCAACGCCACACCTCACGGCTTGACGATGGATGTTCCCCATCCGCCTTCATCTTCTACATTTTGCACACCAACCTTCACGCAGTTGTTTTTTCATCTACTATTATTTCCAATATTTATCATTTCTTTAATTCATTTAATCAGTACATGTAATTTCCTTTATGCCGTTCTTAAGCTATTTGTTTGTTGGTTTTGATGATATGACTAATAAAAAATCCGGGCCTCGGTTTGCTTTCTTCTCGTTCAATGCATATTATTTAATTTTTGCAAGATACTACTCATATTTTCATGCAATAAAGGAGAATAAATGGTCACCGCGGCGCAGTGTAAGATACTGCGTTAAGAAGCGTCAAGTGGTAAGTTTAAATTTCCGTCTGAAGTTGAACGAATATTTTTTTTGCTTCTAACTTTTTTTCTTTTTTTAGAGAATAAAATCAATATAGTCTCATGAAAACTTCTGTCAACCTTTTTTGAAGTATTCACCAAGAACTAGAGAGCATTAGACCACAGGACGTCAGACAATAGACATCGGACAACAGACGTCAGACAACAGAACGGAAGACAACAGAACGTCTGACTAGACCTCCCGAAATTGGACAGACTGAAATGTCCCGTCGTGGTTTTCAACGGGGTGGACTACAGAAAGAGAATAATCTAAGAAATATGATTTTACGTGTTTCACTTGTAATGTATGGTATAGAGGCTTTCATCCTGCATCATGGCAAGCATCATGTTAGGCATAATAGCACTGCCGAGCTTACGATAATAACTGCCATTCGAATTGCAATTTTGGGCAATTTGCTGTAGCATGTCAGCAGAGAGCTTGCGAACATAGCTAATAAAACTGTACATGCAGTAGATCCTTCATGCAGTTTGCCTTGGTAGCATCTCAGAGCAAAGGCTGCAAGCAATATCTCAATGGGTAGAAACTAAAATAACGGATTTATTCTTGCGAAGCTACAGTTATTGTGGAATTAATTCACGTTTTCCAACACTTGGAGTGAAATAGAGAATGTAATGATATCGCTAGTCAGGCAGGTGAAATAAGAATGGAATCCGACCCCGATATTTCCGAATGAAGTCGGAAAGGAAAGGGATCGTAATCGTGGAGCGTAAAATGTTGATTCTTCGTGCGACCAGACTATACCGAGAAATCTGCCATTTATGATTAACCTGTCTTGGCGAATTGTTTGCACCCGCCTTTGTGGCTTAGCTGCCATGGTGTTGCGCTGCTCAGGTAGAGATTGCGGGATCGAATTCAGAGCACGGAAGTCGCTCTTAAACGGGGGCCAAAGGCAAGAACGCCATTGTCCTGTGCATGAGGGGCACGTTAAAGTGTCCCCTGTTGACAACATTATTCCGGGTTCCTCACTATGGTGTGCCTCATAATCAAATCGTAAAACACCAGAATTCCATTCGATTGTTTTCATTTGTTAATTTGCTTTCAGAGTCTTGCTATACGTGGCGACCTTTGCTGCTGTAGATATAAACAGCATGGTAATATTGAATTCTGTAGACTAAGAAGCCTTACTGTGTTGCAAGGTTCAAGTGGACTTAATGACAAAAGTGTAGTTGTAGAATGATTAACTTTGGCGAGACCGTGATTGGTGTAAGACACCGGAATATGTGGACAGAAAGGACGTCATAAGCTGTTGTACCCTGTGCGAATCTACTGTTATTTGGAACATGCCATCATGTTCTTTCGCACACTCTCTGTTATACAGAAAGCTCTATAGCATATGGGCGGAGAATTGTACTGAAAAACAAATGATACTCATTACTACATTAGTCCGGTACATATAAAAAAACTAATTCTCATGCAAGATAATTCCATGGCTACTGTTTTTATTTGAGGTTTTTTAGCGCACGAGAAGGGACGAAAGACAGTGGCGAGACGAGGACACAGCGCTAACTTCCAACAATGGTTTTATTCCACAAAGCGGTACACACATATATATAGGTAACACACACAGCCGTACGCATGCGCATATGTACTGATTTCTAGTCAAATGAGACAGCAACGAGACATGTGTTATGGAAACTTAAGATCTTATCAAAGATGAAAGAACGACCATGCATAGCCAGTCGTTCTTTCATCTTTGATAAGACCTTAAGTTTCCATAACACATGTCTCGTTGCTGTCTCATTTGACTAGAAATCAGTACATATGCGCATGCGTACGGTTGTGTGTGTTACCTATATATATGTGTGTACCGCTTTGTGGAATAAAACCATTGTTGGAAGTTAGCGCTGTGTCCTCGTCTCGCCACTGTCTTTCGTCGCTTCTCGTGCGCTGAGAACCCTCAGTTATGGAATACCAACACGCCCTAACCTAGGCTCTTTCATGTTTTTATTTGTCATCAACACGATGGAATAACTCAGATGGGTGTTTCGGATGTACAACGATGTGAGAATATTTTCATTTTGCTTTACTCGGATAAATATAGTTTCGAAAGAAATAAATGCTTTTGAAACGGTGAGTTTGATTTAAAACAAGAGCCTTGCTTTTGCCGCCGCGTGCGATGTGGTTGTGAACCACCTAATCAGTCTGCAGCTAGAGTACCTATGCATGCAAGAGCAAGAAGTCTGCAGTTAAAGAGAAACCCTTTCATTTAATGAAATTGGAGGAATAGAATGGATCAGCTAAGCCACTGTTCGAGTGGAAATGCTCCACTACTCAGTATTGAAAGAAGTTAAACGGAGTGCAATTATGGGGATGTCCCCTATTCAGCACTCAGTGGGAATTCTCTGAAAGTGCGAGACAAGGGTGAAACGATGCTCTAGCCCTTTACCAACCATCCCGGGTCAATTTTGCCCCCGCAAAATGCCGGTTGAAAACTACGTAGTGTGTCCGCTATTATTTATACCTGGTCTAACCTCTGCCCCATGGTTGGCACAAAAGAAAGAAGAAAAAAAGGCAAGCCCATGTTTTTGTTGGCGCCGACAAGTTGGAATGAATGGTTGAGGGGAAGCCTGACAGCCCGCTGTCGTTTCGAAAAAATTTACGGGTGCGAGACCTCCTCGCTACGCTATGCTTCCCAAGAAGGTTTTTGATTACAGGGGTTGCGAGACCGATGGTTTTGCGCAAGTGTTCGTATGCCTACAGTGTCATGTATTCGTACGTTTCCTTGTGTAGCAAAACCTGTTGCAAAATGCATTGACTAACTTAAAAACCTATTCCAAAATCTAGGAGCAACAGTTACTCAACGTTTGCAAGCTACCTTTTCACGACTACTGAGAGAAAGCAATCTTTGCGTGCTGATTGTGCAGTACAGCGATAACAAAAACGAGTAATCATGCCAATATACGTAATTTTCCGCAACACAGCTTCAAAGAAAAGAAAATAAACGCTTAATAATTGCTCAGCTGAACAAGGACCACAATATTTTCATTAGTTTCACAGGCCATAGGCCCACTAATGATTAAAAAAGAGGCGGCAGATTTCTTGGCCATCGTGGCCACGTTTTCTTGTTTGAAGTTCGTCCAACACTGCCCATCACACCAGCAAACATAATAGAAATTCACGATAGTTAACGACCTATAACGCGGGCGCTTACCTTTTACTTAGGCTTCAAGCAACGTTGATGTGATTGTGAAATTAACAAAAGCTGATGACGTTACGTCGTAGACATAATAAACATTCACTGACGGCTCCAATGTTTGCCCTTTCACGCCCGTCTCGCCTCAAAGAAAAACATCCTCACCAGTTTTCAATCAAGTTTATTGTCACCCGAGCTGTGTGGCCTTCTCTTGACATGAAAGCATATAAGCACTTAGGGAGAAAGAAACACAAATGTTCTGCTGCTGCTGCTGCTGCTGCTGCTGCTGCTGCCTTCTGACAAGGCAGGTGGGTTCGTGGGCTTCACAAATGAATAATGCAAGAGCAGAGCCGTAGAGGTTATCGTGCTGAACTTTCCCGCGCACAATAACATAGGCTCCCCGAGTCTGAAATATCGGGGCAGAATTGAGCGATAAGGTGAGAAGGTTAGCTTCATACCCCATACAACCTCATACAATAGAAAAAGAAATATCCATTCTAAGAAAACTTTCGCCTATGAAAGTTTTGCCACGCTGACGTTCTCAAGGGAATCGGTGAACAGCCAGGCACTGTTCGCATTGTTCTTAAAGAGAACGTCAGTCAAACTTTAGCAGCTTCAAGGAAAAGCTCTCATGTTTTTCAATGCAAAGTCAAAACAAAAGTTAAGGAAATGAAAAATTACGGAAGAACTCATCCAACGATGGCTATTGAAGGCAATGCAATTTGCATTTGAGCAATTGCCAATTTGAGCAAAGCGAAAATTTTTTTTGACACAACTTTATTTATTATCTGTAGTGGTCACTCGAAATTTTTTTGGTGTTTCGACTGTATGCTACATGCTCCGTATCAACCAGATTGCATTGACACTTGCTGGCCCTAGTCGCTCATAAGTATGGCGGCACAATTATGACTGTGTGATTACCGTATGTATGACGCAGTAACGACGACGGAATGAAAAATTGGCAGTGGATTAGCTCGGTTATGCTAGGATATACATAGCGACAGCTAAGGCATAGCATGTTTAGCCTTGGTTATTCTTGATTGCACGTCCAGGCTAGTCTCGTTGCCTAGCTATGTTGCGGCGTTTAGCCAGTCGTTCGGCGTGCTGTTCGTCTGTTTCCTGGCGATTCGTTTCCTCTTCATCTCGTTTCGATGTTGATTCCAGGCCTCCTCCTGCTGAGCAGAATTTTCGCCGTCCATACTGCCGCTTCAACTGTTGTTGCGGCGCATGCGATCTCTCCTTTTCAACGCTTCGACATGTTATCAGCATGTGACACAGCTGGCGAAGCGAGCGGAGGCGACCGCAACGACGGGGAACGCGGTGTGGCGTCATACCAAACGGCAGGGCGGAAAGGCGCGGCGCTGCGCAGCGGCGGAACACCTGTGGCTCGGAGCTACTAAGGGCATATGTGCAGTAGTGACTAGGGAGCGAGAGAGAGAGAAAAATACCGCGGCGAGGCGCGCGTTGTGACGTTACATGCCTCCTCGGAGCACCGCCACGGCGAAATCGCTAGTTCGCGGCCAGTAAAGCTTTCGCTTGAAAAGATGGAATGACGTAGATGAAGTGACAAAGGTGGTTTAACGACGGCCGCATGACGACATTCGATTGGCGATTATTAAATGATTGCGATAATACAATGATCACCGGGTCATGACGAGGACACGAGGAGAAAGGAAAGGTTAAGACAGCACGGCGACAATAGTGTGACGGCATTACCACCAGATGATGAAGCAGAAATCACGACAGTGACATGACCACCACAAAAAAAAACGACAATAGCATGACAACAACGCGAAATCAGGACGCCCTCATGACAGTTTGATTAAGAGAGAATGACGAAGAACGCTTGACATCGATAAATCGGCGAAAGCGGAATGACGGTGACAACGTGAGGACAATGCGAAGACGTTATTGAATTGATAACATTGATGTAATGAAAAGGTGGCGACGATGGGAAGAAGAGAATGCTATGACGATGGCTAAGACGACGATGACATGACGACAACGGCATTGCGAAGGTAAGATGAATAAATCTTAATGCCGACGATAGAATTATCGCGATGGTGTCACGACGATATTATGACAACGAATGCACGAAGCCATCTGTATTGCGACTATAGCATGACAACAATATAAGGGCAATAGAATGAAGACGAGCATATGACGACAATAGCGCGACGATGAAGGCAAGAGGACGACTAGATGAAGACACTCAGAAGGCCAAGCTGGTATGACGGGAGTAGCACGACCATGACGGCATGGCAAACGAAGGTGTCACAAGATTCATGATAGCGAACGCGTGACAGCGATTCAATCACGGCGATTGCATGACGATGACGTCATAATCAAGATTGAATCAGGCAACATGGCTACATAGGATGACAAAGAATTATTAACGTCAAGAGAGCGAGAACAATGGTAAGACTATGGCGGCCTGAATGCAATGGTGTGGCGGCGACTGCCTGATGACGATGGCGTGTGGCTTACGGCATTAGAATGATCCCGATGGGACAACCATGATGTGAAAAGGACGATGGTATCACAATGCGTGCATAACGACAAGTATAGCACGATGGCGCAATGACGACGATGGCAGGTCTACTGTATGACGACCACGGGATGTAGGGGAGTGTATGACGGCAATGTTTTAGCGGCGGCTGTATGGCGAAGCCTGTATGACAACGATGCCGTGACGGCGACTGCTTGACGAATACGGCATGCCGAAGCTAGAGGAAAATTGACAGAATAACCCCGACGGCGTCGAGACGGTGCTCTCACAACGAATGCATCACGACTCTGGCCATAATGGCATGCCCTTTACGGTATGGTAAGAGTCGGATCACACAGCTGGAGTACCGATGATGCAACGACAACGACGGCACTGCGATCACGAGCACATGTATAGTTACCCAAAATAATAGAAACCTTGTCGACTGAGTCGGTGTATAAGGCATCGCCCCGACAGGTGCATGGGAGTCTGATCACGAAGCTGTAATGACGACCAGGAAACAACCATGACACTACGAGAACTACCTATTACCCCAAGCTTTTACAGAACCGGGGCCATTAGGCCCGTGCAAGGTGAAAGATGGATACGTACATACTTATAATATATATATATATATATATATATATATATATATATATATATATATATATATATATATATATATATATTTATATTTATATACGCATACATGTATATAACACATGCAACAGGCATGAAGTAATGTAGTGATACATAGTATTGCTGAATTCGTTCAATTAAACTGTGTATTGGCCGCATGCAACATATAGCCTCCAAAGATTGTCCACTTTGCTCCCCGCCTATGATACTCACTAGACAAAATCGCCTATAGGATCACGGGATGACGGTCACTGTATGACGACTGCACAGCGGCGACGATGGAATCAGGGAGACGCAACGACGACAAACGCTGTATGATGACGGCGGCACCACGACAATGAGATGATGATTCTGCAATTATGAACGGGGTTATACGACGCTAGAGCGACGAGGACACTGGAATGAGAACGAGTGTATGACGGTAATGTTGTGACAACGGTAGGAATGAAATGACCCCGTTGGCATCACGGCGGCACAATTATAACGAATTCGTGATGAATTTATGACGACAATGACATTACGATTATGGCACGGCGAAATCCGCATGACGAAGCAAGAAAACCAACACTGCAGCGACTGCTACGGTATCTCGACCACGAGCCAGTACCTAGAGGCACCAACTATTAAACAAGTTCGCCCACTGCAACGGTGCATAAGGCGTGAGGTCCACAGCATTACGAGAGTTGGATTATTAACCTCGAATTAGGATGGGACGATCACAATGACATGAAGATCATGAGCTCATTCCTTGTGGTTCAAGCTGGTAGAAAAGTTGTGACATTGGGTCGGTGTAGGGATAGATAGATCGTTAAGTCGTGAGAACAAAAAGATAGCTGTAACCTAGCTGAACGAAACAACAAAATGCGAACACTGTTGCATTCAGGCGGAAAGTTCTTTTCTTGCTCAGCTGCGAGAGTGCACATTGTGCTGAATAAGGGTTTCAAGGTGCGGGTCACAGATAGATGAGGCGTACTTCATTGTACTCCTAATAAGGGTTTTGTACAATATTAGTTTTAAAGAAGTAGGAGCAGAAGAAAAATTTCGGCGAAGGTAACCTAGCATGCGGTTAGTATTTATAATTGCCTGATCGATGTGAAACGACCAGGAAACTGACGTAGTTATGTTAGCACTGGGTATTTATAGGGGACTGTCACTTCTACAGCAGTATCATTAAGGAAATAGTTCGGCGGAGGAATATTGCTGCGAGTTACACGTATACATATAAATTTAGTTACGTTAAGTTGTATTAACCATACGTCACACCACTTAGAGATAGTGTTTATATCGTCTTGTTAGAATGTGTAATAAGTTTTGTCTGAGATTTCATGGAGGATAATACAGTCACGCACAGAAAGGTAAATATTAGAAAAACGTCATTGCGTAAATTGTTAATGTATATCAGGAAAAGACGAGGGCCTATAACTGATCCTTGTGGCACACCAGATTCTACGAGATTAAACGGGGACATGTGATTATTTGACAAAACATACTGTGATCGATAAACACTAAGACGTTCAAGCCATGCAAAGACGTTAGGAAAAAGAATAAGTTTACTAAGTTTAAATAGAAGCAATTTATGGCACACATTATTAAAGGCCTTGGCGAAATAAAAGAAAAGATTATCTGCGAATGAACCTTTGTCGAGAATAAGATGAAGGCTGTAAGTAAAAGAAAGAGGTTGAGTTTCGCAAGAGAAGTGTTCTTGGAAACCATGCTGTGCATTTGCGAAATATTGTCTAAGTGCTATGCTAAATGTGAGTACAAGACATGTTGAATAACCTTGCAAGGAATGCTGGTGAAGGAAATGGGGTGGTAGTTGAGGGTCGAATTTTTACTGCCTGACTTGCGAAGTGGGACCACTTTCCCGACATTCCAATCAGCAGGGACCTGATTGATATGTAAAGATGAAAAACTTGTGAAAGCAGAACAGATGACCAAACAACTATATTTTCCAAAAATTTCGCGTTAACGAAATCGGCCCCATGACTTGATGAAAATGTCGCATCTTTAATTAAATTTTTGACCCCAGGAGTCTTAACGATACTCTTGGGATCAAAAATGGTGCCCCGCAGTGGCGTCTGCGTGAGCCGGCGTTTGGTGCGATGCGACACCGCGTACCCGAGCACACGAGGTTGGACCCTCCCATGTGTAGTCGTGAGCGGCTTAGCCGTGTCTGGGGAAAAGGGGGGGGCTGAGGCGATGTCGCGTGTTTGGAAAATTAAGGCTCCCCGGCGGAGGCAACACACCACCTTGGGCTCTACTTCACGTAGACGGCACCTCCAGACTGACCCACCTGGAGGAAATCGGCAGTCGTCGTTTCCTTTCCCCCTCTACAACCTTTTCCTTTCTTATCTTCTTTCATTTAATCGCCTCTAGTCTCTTCTCTTCGGTCACTTCATAATTTTCCTAGGCGGATTGGGTTAACCTTGTGCATGTGTCCTCCCTTGGGTGTAACATATTAGGTTGTAGTGGCAATGTAAGGTTGGAGCCTGCACCCTTACGCATTAAGTGCTGCTGCTTACCCTAGTTGGGACGCTGGAGCATTTAAAGTTAGTTTTCTTTTCTACCGCCATTGCTGCTGAAAAGAAGCCGAATTACTATAGGAACCCCAGCATTTCCCGCATACTTGATCCTCATCGGTGCGTCTCCAAAGAGCCAACCGACCAAGAGAGACATATCCGAAATTTCATGTTGTGCGCCGCGAGAACTCTGAAAAACACGCCAGACCCATTTCACCATTCGTAGTTGCAAAATCTTTGACCGAAGCGCTAGGGTCGGGTTATAAAGTAGCTAAAATGGCTAGTGGAAACCTTCTTGGGATCCCTCAGAAACATCAATACGAGAAGCTAGGCAGTCATGTAACATTTGGTAATAGACTAGCTTTTGTTAACAGATAACAGAACAATGTATAGCTCACGTGGAGTCGTGTCAGAGGCAGAACTCCAAGAATTGACAGAAGCTGAACTCCTGGAAGGGTGCAAATGTCAAAATGTTACCAATGTAAAACGTTTTCTCATTCGACGGGGCAGCAAGGAAATTCCCCCTAAACATCCTAACATTTGCATTTAGCGCTCTGCCAGAAACCATTGAAACAGGATACATTAGGTTAAATGTCCGACCATATACCCAAAACGCTATGGTGTTTCCAATGTCAAAGATTCAGCCATGGCACACAAACTGTGTCCAGGGCCACCCGTCCGACAACTACAGGGGCAAACCTCACTGTGTGAACTGCAGTGGTGACCACCCAGCCTACTCACGTTCCCGTGGGAACTAGAAGATCGAAAAACAAATAATCACCCTAAATGTCAACGAAAACATTTCCTTTGAGAAGCCCGTGAGAGGTGCTCACCTTTTAACAGCAAACGTTATGCTGATGCGGCGCGCGGGGAGGAAGCGTCGCAGCGGCCACCGCGAAGTGCCCAGCCCGTGATCAGCGAGTTGTCACTTGTGACTCCTGCTCCCGGGGTGGAATTAGTTAAGCCTACTCCACCGAACAAGGAAACAGGCCAGGCTAGCCTACGGTTTCAGGCATCGCAAAAGTTATCAGCGGCAACCTGCGGGGCACGTAGCGATCGCGCAGCAGCGGCAGCAGCCCCCAACTGGGCGCAGTCATGACTGACTCACCCTCCCCGGCCCCTGTTACGCTGGGAATAGCCAGCGCAGCTCAGACCGAAAGGTAGCCCCATCGACCTTCGGGCTGGTGGGTGCAGAGGTCTCGTCCTCCAAGGCGAGACACCCTCGCGAAACTTCTCTCTCGCAAGAGCGCGTGTCCGGCGCCTCAAAAGCAGCAATGCAGACTACACGTATCCTAACGGCGCACCAAGCCCCTAAGAAGTGGAGAGGTTCCCGTGACCGCTCCAGAAAGGAAAACCCCGTATTACACGGCCCTGAAAGAGCTCGGTAATCTAAGGCAACACTTCCGTTTTTGTACACACATTACAAATTTACTTTCACTATGAATAGACAAACTATACAATGGAACGTGACATGTCTTCTTAGAAACCTCGATGACGTGCAACAACTTATACATGAACACAATCCAAAAGTACTTTGTGTACAGGAAACACACCTAAATTCGAAACACACAAATTTTTCCGACAGTATGTTCCGTTTCGTAAAGGTCGCGATGATCTCGCATCAACAGGCAGTGTTGCCATTGTAAGTCATAAAAGCTTAGCCTGTGAACGCTTACGGCTGCAAACGCCCCTTCAAGCAGTGGTGGTTCGAGTTGTTCGCCTAAACAAACTCAACATTTGCTCGCTTTACATATCCCCCATTACCACTTGCACAAACATGAATTTCAGTTCTTTATAGTATAGGTGAATTGCCAAAGCTCCATCTTTTTCTTGGGAATTTCAATGCAAACAGCTGCCTGTGGGGTGTCTCGTATAGATGGGAGAGGCAGTGTTGTTGAGCACTTTCTCTTCTTTTATGATGCCTGTATCCTGAATAAAAAGCAACATACATATTACTGTATTGCAAACAGAACCTTTTCTTCAGTTGATCTTACCATATTTAAAAAAAAAATTCTGCGGTTTTACGTGCCAAAACCATTTTCTGATTATAAGGCACGCCGTAGTGGAGGACTCCGGAAACTTCGACCACATGCGATTCTTTAATGTGCGCCTAAATCTAAGTAAACGGGTGTTTTCGCCTCCATCGAAATGCGGCCGCCGTGGCCGGGATTCGATCCCGCGACCTTGTGCTCAGCAGCCTAACACCATAGCCACTGAGCAACCACAGCGGGTACCATAGTCTCCTTGTCTATGTTGCCTTTATTTGAATGGAAAGTTAACAGGAATTCTTATGGGAGTGACCACTTCCCCATACTGCTGAGAACATGCAAAGGAAACGACTCTCTACAACAGGCTCGCCGGTGGAATGTGCATACAGCCGATTGGGAGAAATTTCAAACTCCTACTAATGGTATTTCGTGGGTTGACATGTCTTAATTGGGAATTGATGCTGCTGTGGGGTATTTTACCGCCTTAATAATTGATGCCGCCTCAATTCATATGTGAAGTTGATGGTGTGGCATGCAAACAACGTGTCCGGTTGTGGAATGACGAATGTGGGAACGCTCGTAGGAACAGAACAAAGCGTGGGGGTTGCTACGAGCTTCTTCTACTGCGGAGAATTTGATCAATTTTAAGAGGGCAAACTCGCAAGGCAGGAGAACGCCCCAGCAGCCAAGAAGAAAAAGTGGGCAGAAGTTGCTATCGAGTATCAACTCCTATACGTATACGCGTATTGTATGAAATGTTGAAGCACCTACCTTATGAAACACACACAAAAAACATCCTTTGCCCTAAAACTCTGTATGATCTTCCGGCGAGATCCGGTCTGCATGTAAAGAGGCCATCATAATTCCTATTCTTGATAGAGACCAAAGATCCGTCGTCTGTCTTGAGTTACCGGCCTATAGCCCTAACAAGCTTCCTCTGCGAATTCTTCGAAGAAATGATAAACCGCTGCCTACTACATTTCCTAAAATCGAGCAAACTGCTTGACTTATACCAGTGCAGCATTTCGCCGTGGTTGATCAACCAATTAGCATTTGATACGCCTCAAGACGCAAATGCGTCAACCTTTTGTCTGCAACCAGTTTTTTGTCAGTATTTTTGGATACATAAAAGGCAGACGACGCAACTTGACCCTTCGGAACGCTCCGTGACCTGCCTGGAATGAGAGTCGCAGGTCGCTTAGTGAATGTGATCCAGAGTTACCTCTCCCATCACACGTTGCGTATTAGAGTAGGTAACTTTATGCCTCGTCCTTTTAGGCAAAAAGCTGGTATTCCACAAGGTGGAGTGCTCAGCTGCGCTCTTTTTATTATCAAAATACATTCACTTTACACCGTCATACCACGTGCTATGTTTTATTCTGTATATGAAGATGACATCAAGATAGGTTAGAAATCATGTAATCTTAGTATCTGCAAACCACAAGTAAAGCTTAGCTTAAATAATTTGTCTAAGTGGGCAGATGAAAATGGTTTTAAGATAAACCCTAAAAAATACGTGCGTCCTCTTCTCTAACAACAGAGGTATATTGACAGACGCCATAATAGATTTCAATGGAGAGCGCCTATTAGCTGTGAACATAAATTATAAGGTAGCATCTTATACTGCAAGTTAACTCTTGTCCCGCACCTAAAGTATTTTTAGGCAAAATGCCTTAAGACTGTTTACCTACTCAAGCTCTTCTCACGCACTGCCTGGTGAAGCGACAGGAGACGCCTTATAAGCTTGCACAACAGTCTAGTGCTATCGCGTCTTGACTCTAAAGCATTACTATATAACTCTACTAGGCCTAGTGCTCTGAAAATGCTAGATCCTATCAACCACTTAGACATCCACCTTGCTACAAGCGCCTTCAGGATTAGCCCTGTAGAGAGCCTTTACGCCGAATCTAAAGAATGGTCTCTGTACTTCCAAAGAACATATTTAAGCTTTTCATGTGCCTTCAAGGTAAAATAAGCTGTAGATCACCCATGCCATTCAAATATTCACGACTTACCCACGGCCCGGCTATTCCGTAACCGCCGGGCCACTAGGCCCCCTCTGTCCTTCCGGTTGGAAGCACTATCAGAAGAACGGGCATCCCTTTTTTAGAGAATGTCATAACGGCTCCTGCTCGGTTTCGACCACCTTGGGAGTGGCAGACTATCCAGTGGGACATCTGCTTCTTAGAAATATGAAAAGGAGCACCTGAGGTACACATAAATTCGCATTTTCTTGGACTTAACGAGATTTTTTCCTGTGCTGAATTTTATGCAGATGCTTCGACGCCTTCCACTGATGTTGCTTACGCAGCTCTAGGACCATCGTTTTTAGTATCCGGCACAGTGAATCCATATACCAAGATTTTTACGGCGCAAGCATACGCGATCCTCTCTGTAGTTAAACACATTACACAAGAAAATCTCACTAGGGCAATTGTGTTTACCGGCTCATGGAGTGTAGTTCGAGTCCTAATGATTTTACGAAAATGTAAGAACAATGTTTCTAACGAAATATATGCATTGCTATGCTCTGTTTATAACGGTAAACAAACATCATCCTTTGCTGGGTGCCTGACCACAGTGATATAAATGCAATGAATCTGCCGAAGGGAACGCTGCCTCAGTAGCTTTTAGCGATACTGACACAACTATACCTATTCCAGCCATGGACCTTAAACATACTTACGTCGCAAGCATAAGAAGCACTGGCAGAGACAGTGGGTTTCCGTGCTATCCAATAAACTGCACTTGATCAAACCCAAGTTAGGGCGCTGGATATCGGAGAAAATACCACAATGCAAGGAAGTGCTCCTTTGTAGATTAAGAATAGGTAATACTTTCCGCACCCACTCTTATCAGCTGATTGCAACTTACCGTCCCTCATGTACAAGGTGTGGCGACATCCTTACAGTTCTCCATGTCCTCGTCCACTGCAGAAAAGTAGAAAATCAGGGTAAAAAGTACATTTCATTCTATGTATCTTCAGTGTATTCCACTTCAATCAGCATTCTTTCTTAGTAATGAACCGCCTTTTAACCTTGAAGCAGTTTTTAGTTCTTTAGATGAAGTTAATATGTTCGAAATCATTTGGTCTGTTGGGCTGCTGAGCACGAGGTCGCGGGATTGAATCCCGGCCACGGCGGCCACATCAAAATGGGGGCGAAATGCGAAAACACGAGTGTACTTAAATTTAGGTGAACGTTAAAGTACCCCAGGTGGTCGAAATTTGCGCAGTCCTTCACTACGCCGTGCATCTTAATCAGAAAGTGGTTTTGGCACGTAAAACTCCATAATTTTTTTGCAAATCATTTGGCCGGGTCGTGTGTAGCACAGCGTCGCCTTTGAGGCTGTAGCTAGACTGACATAATTCCTTGCAGAACGTGCCTCTCAGCTCTTGCATTACTACAGGAGCCTTCTTAAGGCAGAAGTGTTTGTAAGCATCCTATTATTGATATCTCCTCATTGTAACGAAACATTTATGACCTTTTATTATGAGTAGTCATTATTTTGATTCTTATATATTTTACGCAGTTTACAGCAACCCGTTTAGGCCTCCTTGCAGCCACATAACATCTACATTTCCAACTCGATTTGATCACTTCATGACGCACACAATTCATTATTATATGTCATGGCGCCCTTTGGCCATAGCTGCCTCTTGGGCGATTAAAAGTCGTACGTCATCATCATCAGCTGCGGCACCCATAATTTTTTACTCACTAGAAATGAGCTTCCAACCTGCGGTAGATTTGAAAATCTGACCCTGCTCCCGGTCCTCCTGGAGTGTCGGGAAGCGGAAGCTAAGAGAAATAAACATTTTCCTCTTGTATATCGCCAGCACACCTCTCTCCGTCCTGCAATGTTTCTTGGTGCAGAACCGTCCTTTGACACCAAAGCATTTCTAGGATTTTTGAATGATGTAGAATTGCATGTTTTTAGCCCCGTAAGTTCATAGCACATGAGCCTGCCGCTGCGATAGCAGTTTGTATAGCACATGCCTCCACGTCTTTGGATGTCAAGGGGTCTGTTAAGGCAGCAGTGCTTCTCGAAAATGTTTATGTACTACACCTTTTACTATATCGTCATTATTTCAGAATGTATCTTTCGTGTTCACTGTACAGCTCAGTAACCATCGGCATAATTTCATCTCACATAGTTTTTCTGCAAATTACAGCGACTATTCTTTGGCCCCTTTACAGCCACGTAAGATTTACCTCTCGTTATTCACAGTTCCACTGCGAACTCATTGACATCCGCCTGGCACTTTCAGGCCGCATTTAGCCCTTGCGCCAAAAACACCACATTCATCAGTCTCAATGATAATAAAGTCCTTAGGTGGGTAAGTGCAACACTGAAGAGTTCTAAGCACAAGGTCACTACGGAACACATAATTTAGAACATGGGGAGATACATTATCGGGTACCGGTGAACCACTCTGGTCATCAGCTTGACCGAATTATCTTTGGAAGGGTTAATAAGACGCCAAAACTTTTTAGGGTAATTCGCAAGCATTGTGGGCAAAGTGTGTACTTCGAATGCCTTTTTGGCAAGTTTTATACCATTTGTGCATGTATTACTCACCTCTTTATAAGCATCCCGTTTCGATGCCAGTGCACTTTTATTCGCTATTTGATACAATCGTGTTTTGCGGTTGGAAAGCCTTTTTAACTTGGAGTTGAAGCAGGGCTTTTTAACATTGCAGCATCTTACAAGTGACGGAATAAACTGGTCGGTGAGAAAGCAATCCAGTTCTCATCGGTCGTGCGATCATCTACATGGCTTAGGAGAGGATCCAAAAATTAGCTTGCTCATTATTATTAGCGTCAAAATTTGCCCTATCACAGACAGACAGACGGACAGACAGACAGACAGACAGACAGACAGACAGACAGACAGACAGACAGACAGACAGACAGACAGACAGACAGTGAACCTTATGAGGAGCTTCCGTGGGGGCCCCTATTTCCACGTAATTGTGTCCACAGCGATAAACGCCGGAGTCCGTCTTCTCAGTCAGCTTCGCTGGATAGAGGGCCGTTAGGTAACGCGGGGCATTGCCAGAGCATGTGCGCTAAGGGACAATAAATGTTATTTCAGTCCGGACAGCTTGAATCAATGTCTGTGGAGATGCGGCTAAAAAGTCCAGCGAGGAGAATGAGCCCGTCTGGGTCATTCTAACTTCGGGTGAGGAAGAGGATAGGCCCTTCTACTAAGGCGATTGTGAGAGGTTATCTGATGAAAAATAAGGAGTGGATCGTTCTGCTGGAGTTAATCCGGCCCCCCTAAGGCCTCCATACCGCCGCGGGGCGTTACATCTCGCCCACGGTCATGGGCAAGCTCATTGAGGTAAGGTATGTTCTGATGAATCTCCACACCAATATGGGTGGGAAACCAAGAGGTGAAGTGAGTGCCAGCGTTTCTTCTCTTTTCCAGAATGGAGGCAGCCTCTCGGGCTGGGTTACCCAATTCGAAAACTCTGATGGCCACTGGCGATTCTGTGAAAACGTTGGCGCGCGAGGGGTCGGTCATGGCCAGGGCTATGGCGACCTGTTCCGCGACTCCGCTAGTAGCTAACCTAACCGAGGGCTAGGAGCGTAATTCCCTCCTGCCGTCAATGATTGCCAAAGCAAATGTGCTAGACTTCCCGTACTGAGCCGCGACGACAAAGACAGTCGAATCTTGACTCTTGCCGGCCTTCTGTAAAATCGCACGTGCTTGGGCTTTTCGCCTCCCTAAATTGTATTGCGGGTGCATATTCGGAGCGAATGGGCTGACCACAAAGGTTGGCCGGGCCTCCCTGGATGAGGTGATTTCGTGTTCGTTGATAATTCTGGGAGTTATGCCGGCCCCGTCTTGTATGCGACTCCCTGCCATGGTTGACGAGAGCCTGAATACCTTATCGGTGACCTCCACTTCGATCACTTCATCAAGGTCGTTGTGCTTGCAGAGTTTGTTTAACCTGTCCGAGCAAGTGATTGCTGGTAACCCCAGTACCTTTTTGATGCTCTTGCGCAGTTAGAATGTTAAGCTTATTCTTTTTGATTTTCGGCCCGTTAAGGGCCGAGGCTACATAGTTGATGTGACTCATTGGGAAAGCGTGATGGATCATGAGGAGGTTGCCTTCACCTAGTCCCTTCTTTCGTCCGGATACTCTAGCAACGAGTCTCAGCTTGCTTTCGGTATCTACCGTGATGCGCGTGAGCGTTTTGGTATTACAACTCGCGTCAATCAGTAATCCTAGTACTCGGATAGATTCGAATTGAGAAATGAGCTGCTCGTTTCTTGCACAGAGGGATATGGGAATTTGGTTAAAGGGGGTGAGCCCCCTAACATTCTGCCTGGCCGGCATGTACAGTAACAATTCAGATTTATTTGGGGACAGTTGAAGGCCTGTGTTTTCCAAGTAAGACTCTGTTGCGTGTAGGGCTGATTACAGTGCGTGCTCTACTTCTGCGAGGGATCCTCCGGGGCACCAGATAGGGATATCGTCCGCGAATACCGAGTGGCCTATGCTAGTAGGGGATCTCAGCCTCTCCGATAAGCCCTTCGTGACAATGTTGGATAGCAACGGGGATATTACCGCTCCCTGGGGAGTGCCTCTAGCCCCTAGTGCAAACTCATCCGACTTGAGTTAAGCAATCCTGATGGTGGCTGTTCTGTTCATGAGGAATTATCTAACAAAAGCCTGAAAATTTGCGCCCAGACCTAGGCTGACCGTGGCCTGCAGGACAAATCAATGAGGGCCGGTGTGAAAGGCCTTGGTCAGGTCAAAGGCTAAGATCCCCCTAACATCCCTATGGCTGTTATCGAAAATGTGGTTCTCAAGGAGTAGCATTACACATTGTATTGAAAGGCCGGGCCTGAAGCCGACCATGTGCGGAAACATGTGCGGAAATATGTTGTGCCGACCATGTTGTGCCCTGTCATAGTGTAAATTTTTTTCAACAACTGGTTTTAACACAGGAGATAATAAGTTGAAAGAAAGACCGACGTGATCGCTTAAGCCCGGTAAGCATGAAACATTGCTTGCTAACTATGTGAGCATGAAAGCATAAGATTAAGCCAATGAGGTTAGCAGCGCTGTGCGAGATCCTAGTTGGTTCTAATACTAAATGTGCTAGGGAAAACACATAGTAGGGATCATGAAAATTGTTACTTGTGAAGAAAATGGATAACAGTGCGGAGGATCAGTAGTCTAGCATATGTTGGTGAAGTTGAAATCCCCCAAATTATAATGGGTTTTGAAGGATGCCGCAAAATAAGGACGTTAAGCACATCTTGCAGCTCAGTGGTGAAAGTGGATATGTTGGATAGAGCGCGGTAGCAAACAACGATCGTACGTAATTTTACGGTAGCCCATATCATCGCGAGCGCACACATCCAGTTACAGTGAAAGTGGATTGATAACATTGCAGGGACTATCAAATAGTGAGTAGGACGCCTCCGCCTTTGCGAGCAGTGGGATCGCAACGAAAGATACGAAATCGAGAGAACTCAAAGATTTCACCATCTTGCACAGGAGGTTGTAGCCACGTTTCCGTTACTGATATTACCAGCATCACATCTATCGATAAACGATTCAAGTTCCTCGCGTTTGCGAAACACACTCCTAGCGTTAACAGCAAGCACGGAGGCGTGTGGTGTTAAAGAGGCTCCATTGTGCCTCCCGCATTGTTGTGTACTAGGCTGGTAACTAAGATTGTAAGGTGTGCTTGGCTGATCAGGAACATCAGTTAACGCTGTCACATGTTGGGTCATACATAAGACATTGCTTATCAATGAAAAGGTTGTTGAAACGCAGTTTAAATGAGGGCAACATATGCTAGTTTTCGCCAAGTTCTAGAAGCTTTCCTCTAGCGAGCCTTGCCGCAGGCGAGAATTCCTCAGATACTGAAAGATACTGAGAGATACTGGCTGCGCGACTAAAGTATACTCTCATTATTTTAAAGTTGGAGAGTTTTGTTATAACTAGACCTCACTTCGTATTTGAAAAAGTACCGATTAGATGGGCCCGTTCCACTGAGTTTGGTGGCAATTCGCATCGCTGGCGACAGGTCATCCAGAGTTTTCTGTTCAGTTTGCAGCCACGACACACGGGAATCGGGTAGGCCTTAAAAATCAAGTTATTGCGCCCGAACCTGTCTTCCAAGTTGTCAAAAGACAGCATCAATGCAATCCAAAGGGCATATGAAAAGTGGGAGGAAGTGACGGAAGCTTAGACGTGGCGTGTACAAGGACGCACACACCAGGCACAACTTTAGTCAACCATCCCCGTGCAGCCAACGTGGTCTCTGGGAAATGGCTATATTCGCACCACGAGGCCCAGGTTCGCTTCCTAACCAGACCGAAATGTACCAATAGTTCTTTTCCATTTCAACAATTGATTTTGTGTACAGAAGCCTGCTTCACAAATTTGATGTCAATCCGAGCATTTTTGACGGATTTTCACTCTTAGCCCCGTCAGCATTTTCGGTACCATCTTTCATTCACGTCGGCGACAACGCCGATTTCTGTGTAAAAGGCATTTATTGCTCTCGCATTAAATAGAAGGAAGCGTACAGGACAACGGTGATCATAAGCCTCATACATGAACATACACGTAACAGAGTGCAGGCCAAGAATCAGGCGGTTGTCGGAAAGCATTAAAGAAAGCAACGATGGCTTCAAGAGTATCACGGCTTCCTATTGACAAAGACTCGTAGCTTACACGGTAGATCAAAGGATTCACCACCTCCATGTGCTCATGAAAAAAATAGCGAGAAGGTCACTCAAAATGCACAGATGGCATTTGGCCATTTCACTTATCACAACGGTTATAGACATTTGTTTCTAGCCGTTAATCAATCGTTAAGCGACACAACCACAAAACTTTAATACAGGAACTTCCTTCTCATCAACGGTTTGACCAACAAATTTCGCAAACAATTTAGGAAATGGTGGTAAAATACATTGTGTTTAAAGATAATCTCAAATGTAATTTGCTGCTCAACTCTGGATACTGAAACTGTGATAATTTTACATAGGTTTTCGAAACATACAACACTGACTCTGACAGCACGTCACTACAGCAAAACACAAAAGAAATGAAAATTTATATTATGACGCATGATTGTATCAATCTAGGATATAGATAGATTCATTTGTTGTACTGCCTTTAACGAGAAAAGGTGACTACATGCAGTAGATATAGGCGCCATACCCATTAGTCTACCACTAGTTATCTTAATGCACGTTTTTTTTCTCTTTGTTACTCGGAAAAAACAAAGGGTACCCCAAAGAGCCTTGTCTTTCTTTCTTCCATGTTACATTGCCTTAACTTACGTTCAGCAACTTATCCTGATTTAGCACGCTGTCAATCTTGCGTCCCTCCCAAATGAATCATTCGATCAACCAATGGCCGTTAGTCCCCAGAGTTTTGGAGCACCTGACAAAGTCGGCGGCCAGACCTTAACGCCGCAGAGTCTGCTGAAAATGTTTGGACCCAGACAGGCTACCAATGGAAACTGACCCTGGTTATATTTATGACCTCAACTCTCTCGAGTGAAGCTAACTTAGCAGGACTCTTTGACGAACTATCAGGCATTATTTAGGATATCATTGCGGCTAGTGAGGTTAGAACTGGTGAGGCTTATACAGGGCTGACAAATTACCACGTTCTCTGCGATAAAACCTCCAGATAAAAAGCAGTACGCAGTAGGATTCGTAATTCATAAGGGCATAGCGGCAACATTGATGAATTCTACAGCAATTATGAGAGGGTAGCAGTAGTCGTAATAAGACCTAATAAGATGTATAGATTAAAGGTATTAGAAGCCCATGTTCCAACCTCAAGTCACGATGATGATGAAATAGATCAGTCTTATGAGGACGTTGAATTAGCGAGGAGAATAGTGCAAATTGAGTATACTGCTGTAATGGGGGATTTCAATGCAAAAGTTGGGGAAAAGCAGACTGGCGAACATGCCGTTGGCATCTACGGCATAGATTGTGACAACACTCTAGAAATGATGTTGGTAGATTTCGCGTAAATGAAGAGGTTGCGAAAATGAACACGTTCTTCAGGTGCGTAGGAACAAAAAGGTGACCTGGAAGAGCCGTAATGGCAAATCAAGAAATGAAATTGATTTCACACTTTCCGTCTATCCCAGCGTAGTGCATGATGTAGAAGTGTTAGGTAAGGCAAAGAGCAGGTATAATACGCTAGTGAGGTCTAGGATTCACCTGAATTCGAAGACGGGCCAACCTAGGCGCAGTAAGTGAAAAAAAAATTCATGCTTGTACTTGCAAAGAAATATAGAGCCTCAGAACAGGGAGATGAAAATGACATAGAGCTAATGAATGAAACCGTAACTGGGCCTGCTTGAGAAGCAGCAATTGAAGAGGGAAGTAAGGCATCAAGACAATCAGTACGTAAGCTATCCCAAGTAACGAAGAAACTAATAAACAAACGACAAAGAATGAAAGTGTTCAACTCAAGAAATAGAATTCGCGGAAAGGTCGAAACTGAACAACAAAATTAAAGAAGGGGTGTACGAAATTATAACATGAGAAAGATTGAGGAAGCAGTAAAAAATGGGCGCTGCTTGAAATCGGTGAGAAGGAAACTTCTCCTAGTACTAGCCAAGATTTATGAATTCAAAGATCAGCAGGGTTATATTATCAGTAATCTGGAAGATATATCAAAAGCAGCCGAGTAATTCTGTACTGACCTGTACAGTACTCAGAGCAGGCACGATATTGTAACGCGGTTAAAACAGTCAAAATATTTGCAATAATAATAGCAGCTGCGAAGATGGTAGACAGCGCGCAAAGACCAGAACATCGTCTTCTTCCGACGATGATAACATCATCTTCGTCAGCGTGTCACATGACCCCCGGTGGCTAAAGCACCGGCTTGGTGCTGGTTAGGAGGCGGGCGAGTGATACAACTTAAGACGCGCGGCGTGGACAACGTCAGAGCGATGCTGAGCCACGGTAGGCTCAAGAGGGGCGATTTCGTACGTGACGTAAGGTACTTGACGCAAGACACGGTAAGGGCCGGAGCAGCGTGAAAGTAACTTCTCCGAGAGGCCAACGCGTTGCGACGGCGACCAAAGGAGGACCAGGGCGCCCGGTGTGTAACGGACGTGACGATGGCAGGCGTCATATAAGCGCCGCTGATTGTCCTGCGACTCCACAAGTCGACGTTGGGCAATATGGCATGCTTCTTGTGCTTTCAGGATGGCTTCACGGGCGTACTCGGATGTGGAATTCAGACAAGCAGGCAGAACGGTGCCGAAAGGTAACGTAGGGTCGCCGCCAAACAAGAACAAGAATGGCGAGAAGCCTGCGTTATTATGGCGAGACGAATTATAGGCGAAAGTAACGAACGGCAGCGCAACGGTCCCAGTCACGATGGTCATCGGAGACATACATGGACAGCATGTCAGTAAGGGTGCGGTTAAGGCGCTCGGTTAGACCACTCGTTTGTGGATGGTAAGCAGTAGCAAGTTTGTGTTTAGTCGCGCACGACTTTAGAGTGTCGTTGACAACTTTAGAAAGAAAGTAGCGGCCTCAGTCGGTGAGCAGCTGTCGAGGGGTACTGTGGTGAAGGATGACGTTTTCTAGGAGGAAGTCGGTGACATTAGTTGCGCAGGTTGTCGGAAGAGCCCGCGTGATTGCATATCGGTTGGCGTAGTCTGTTGCTACAGCAATCCACTTTTTTTCCGAAGCAGACGTAGGAAAATGGCCTAAAAGATCAACACCTACACGGAAGAATGGTTTTGAGGGCACGTCAAGTGGTTGAAGGCGATCGGCAGGGAGTGTGATCGGCTTTTTGCGTCGTTGAAAAAGATCACACGCAGCGACATAACGGCAGACGTCACGGTATAGACCAGGCCAAAAGAAGCGCCGGCGAATGCGGTCATAAGTCCGTGACACGCCAAGGTGACCTGCAGTCGGTACATCATAGAGCTGGGCGAGAACAGTCTGACGCAGATGCTGAGGCACAACGAAGAGTCGGGCAGGGCCGTCCGGGCGCATGTTAGGGCGGTACGATATACCATCTTGAAGTCCAAACATGCGAAGGGAAGGATCGGGCGTCGTTGAAGTGAGTCATTGAATAAGGTGTTCCAAGGAGGCGTCCCGACGTTGTTCGGCTCTAATGTCGCGAAAAGCAGCCCGAGAGCGAATGGTGACAGGTATGCCGGCCGCAGAAACGTCAGGAGGGTCGACAAGATTTCGCGACAAGCAGTCCGCATCTTGATCTAACTGGCCAGCCTTGTATACAACTGAATAGTTGTATTCTTGGAGGTGCAGAGCCCAGTGGCCAAGACGCCCGGAAGGATCTTTGAGGAACGAAAGCCAACACAGAGCGTGGTGATCAGTAATGACTGTGAATTGGCGGCCGTACAAATAGGGGCGAGATTTACCCACTGCCCACGTGAAAGCCAGACACTCGTGTTCGGCGATAGAATAATTGCTCTACGCAGAGGAAAGAAGGCGGCTGGCGTAGGCAATAACACGTCCTCGCCCTTGTTTCTGTGCCAAGATGGCTCCAATACCATGGTCACTGGCATCGGTGGGGGCACCTGTTGGAACTGATGCATCAAAGTGAGCGAGAAGCAGCCCAATCAGCTCGGTGAAAGCACCAGCTCACTCAGGGCCCCAAATGATTGCAGCATCTTTCTTGAGGAGCTCATTCAGAGGGCGCGCAACGTTCGCAAAATTTCGGACAAACCGACGGAAGTAGGAGCAAAGGCCCAAGAAGCTGCGAACATCCTTGGCACATGTTGGTACGGGAAAGTCTTTGACTGCCCGTGTTTTATCGTGAGCAGGGTGCACACCAGAAGAATCGACGAGATGCCCGAGCACAGAAACTTCACGACGACCGAAGTGACACTTGGACGAATTTAGTTGTAGCCCCCCTGACGGAAAACAGATAGGATTGTCGACAGGCGTTCCAGGTGTGTCGCAAAAGTCGGAGAAAAAAACGATCACGTCGTCCAGGTAACAGAGGCAGATGCAACCCTTCAAACCGACTAGGAGGGCGTCCATCATTCGTTCAAATGTGGCCGGCGCATTACATAAACCGAAAGTCATCACTTTGAACTGATATAGGTCATCGGGAGTAATAAAAGCTGTCTTCTCGAGGTCCATGTCATCGACGGCAATTTGCCAGTAGCCGGAGCGAAGGTCAATGGACACCCGCCGTGGTTGCTCAGTGGCTATGGTGTTCAGCTGCTGAGCACAAGGTCGCGGGATCGAATCTGGCCACGGCGGCCGCATTTCGATGGGGGCGAAATGCGAAAACACCCGTGTACTTAAATTTAGGTGCACGTTAAAGAACCCCAGGTAGTCGAAATTTCCGGAGTCCTCCACTACAGCGTGCCTCATAATCAGAATCTGGTTTTGGCACGTAAAACCCCATAATTAAATGTCATTGGACGAAACATATTGTGCTCCATGCAGGCAATCTAGGGCATCGTCAATGCGTGGTAGCGGATAGACGTCTTTCTTTGTTACGTTGTTGAGGTGTCGATAATCGACGCAACATCGCCAACTGTTGTCCTTCTTTTTAATTAATACAACAGAGGATGCCCATGGGCTGCAGGAAGGTTCGATGATGTCTCGAGAAAGCCTCTTGTCAAGTTCGTGTTGGATGATATGTCGCTTAGTAGGCGAGACGCGATAGGGTCGCCGATTGATCGGGGTCGCATCCACGGGGTTTATTCGATGTTTTACGACAGATGTTTGTCCTGTAGGGCGTTCTCCAAGGTCGAATATGTCCCAGTATGAGGCAAGTGGGCAACGTAGTTCTGGAGCACGCTGGGGAGGAAGGTCGGGAGAATCATTTTTGTTAGGGCATTCAAGTCTGATGGGGCAGGGGGCGAAGCAAGAGTTGAACACGAGGAGCTGTCACAAGTTAAAACCGAAATGTGGTGGTCTCTGGCTGGCGTTATTTGCGTCAGGGATATTCCGTGCGGGAGTACTTGTGTACAGAGTGTAAAGTTCACAAGCGGAAGACAGGACGTGTTCTCCGAAATGGTAACGACGGTGTGCGGAAAAGCGACGTTATGCGAGAGCAGGACATCCGGATTAGGAGATACGATGTAATCACCGTCTGGTACAGGCGGAACGGGGGAGACACTTATGTAGGTAACGGCACGGTGAGGGAGACGAATATGCTCTGTGGAACATAGCCGTATCGGAGCACTATCGGGAGGGTCAATAGTCGCAGGTAGAGCGAGCTGCACAACACCAGTCGTACAGTCTATCAAAGCGGAGTGTGTAGACAGAATGTCAAGGCCCAGGGTGACGTCATGAGCCCAGTGCTCTAGTACATAAAATAAAACAGATGTATGATGTCCGGCGACATTCACGCGAGCTGGACACACGCCAATAACGGCTGGTGTTCCACCGTAGGCGACTTGCACCACAGGCGAAGGGGCAGGAGTGAGGACTTTCTTGAGACGATTCCGAAGCTGAGCATTCATCGCAGATACGTGCGCCCGAGTGTCAATCAGACCTCTAACAAGTACACCATCCACGTTCACGTTAATAAGGCTCCGATGTGTGGGCAAGGTCAAAAGAGGATTTTTGCATCGGGTCGGTTTGGCAGCATCACCTCCAGATGCTGCACCCGTTAGTTTTCCGGAAGGGTGCGCCGGAAGGAGCTAGGGGACGGTGATCGGCGAGATGGGGGCATTGGGGGATGGTGACGTGGCGAAGGAGAGCGGCTAGAGCAGCGAGGAAGAGAAGTGCGCCAGGATTTGCTGGCTGCGTTTGCGGGACGAACCGAGGAGCAGCGTCGGGCTGTGGGATGTGTGGTAGGAGTAGGGGGTCGAATTCCACGAAGACCGGCACTGACGTGAAATATGGCCGATACGGCCACAAGTGAAGCATATAGGCCTGTCGTCTGGAGTACGGCATTCGAACGGGTTGCGATACTGCGCTGGGGCATTCAGGTTGAGGGTGTGTATGACACTACTGGATGGAGTGTAGTCAGGCCGATTAACTGAGCAGACGTTGGTCAAGCCAACGTTGGCCAATTCTTGGCGCACGACGGAGTGTATCAATGAGACGTTCGCCTGGTAATTGTCGCGGCCATGGGTTGGGATGGTGACCGAAGATGCGGCTTCTATATCGCGTCGGATGACATGGAGGATCTAAACAGAGCGATTGGGTGTGGGCGGAGTGCGGAGGTCTTCGCATGTGTTCGTATAACCGTGTTGGGAAGGCGGGGAAATGGCTGGCCCATGCGGCGACTCTTGGCTTCTTCAAACCGCCGGCATTCGGTAATGGTGGCTTGTACAGTGGAAGAATTCTTGAACACAAGGAGATGGAAGGCATCATCTGCTATGCCCCTAATGAAATGTGCAACCTTATCAGGTCCGGACATCTTCGGATCCACTTTGCGGCACATAGCGAGCACGTCCTGGATGTACGTGGGATAGGATTCAGTGCACGTCTGGACACACGAAGCGAGGTCTTTTTGGGCGGCGCGCTGACGTCCAACAGGCTTGCCAAACAAATCTTTGAGTTTCTGTTTACAAATGTCCCAGAGAGTAAGTTCCTCCTCGTGAGTCTAAAACCAGGCGCGTACAGAGCCTACTAGGTAAAATATTAGATTAGCGAGCATGATAGCCTGGTCCCAGTGGTTGCTGGCGCTCACCCGCTCATATAGTTGAAGCCAGTCTTCAACATCAGTGTCGTCGGTGCCAGAGAAGGTTCCTGAGTCCCGGGTTTGTGCTAGAATGATGGTGGGCGTGGGTGCCGACGGGCCCGAAGCATCCTCGCCTTGAGCTGGCATTGTAGATGCAGCTAGGAGCGCCCGCTGCGTAAATTTATCTTCAGAATAATCCCGCAACCTCCACCAAAAATCTTAAAACAGTCAGACGTGTACTTACAGAAAATTCGCAATAATTATACCAGCTTCCAAGATGGTAGACAGCGCGCGAAGATCAGAACATCGTCTTATTCCGACGATGGTAACAACATCTTCTTCGTCAGGTTGTCATAATATATCCATTCATAGTAATGAACAGTTTGCCGAGGCTCCTTCTCTCACTAGCGATGAAGATAGGAGGGTGCACAAGACTTGAAACGAGAAAAAGTGGCAGGAGATGATGCAATAACAGTCGGTTCATTAAAAAATGGAGTAGCCATAATGCTTTAGGAACTGGCGGCCTTTTAGACAAGATGTCTCGCGACTTCAAGTGTCCCAGAGAACTGAAAGAATGCCAACATTACTAATACTAATCCACAGAAAGGGAGACGTTAAAGAATATAAAAATATAGGCCCATAAGCTTAATTCTAGTATTATGTAAAATATTCAACAAGTTCCGTTAGAATAAGGGCAGCACTGTACTTTAAGTCAACCAAGGGAAAAGGCTGGGTTCAGGAAGGGATACTCTGCAATGGATCTCATTCATGTCACAAATTAGGTAATCGAGAAATCCCCAGAGTACAGTCAACCACATTATATGGCTCTCATGGATTACGAAAAGGCATTTCATTCAGTGGAGATACCAGGAGTCATAGAGGTATTACGTAATCAAAGAGTACAGGACCCTTACTTAAATGTCTTCGAAGCTATCCGCAGAGATTACACAACTTCCTCAATTCTCCACAAATAAAGTAGCAAGATAGCTATACAAAAGCGTCAGCCAAGGCGACACTCTCTCCTATGCTATCCACTGGATACTTAGAAGTAGTAGTCAAGCTATTAAACTGGGAAGGCTGAGGAGTTAAGATTAATGGTGAATATCTCAGCAAACTTTGATTTGCAGATGACAGTATACTGTTTAGCAACGTTGGGGACAAGTTGAAACAAATGAATGAGGACCGTAATAGAGAGAGCGTACGAGCGTTGATTATTATACGCAGCAGACAAATATACTGACAAGAGTACGGATAGTTCAGGATCGTCAGTCCGCCTCTAGAGTCTGTGATGGAATACACTTACCTAGGATACAGGGGACCCTAATTATGAGAAGGAAACGTACAGAAGAATAAAAATCGGTTGGAGCGCATACGGCAGACATTGTCAGACCCTGAATGGAAGCTTACCCTTATCGTTAAAAACAAAGGTGTACAATCAGCGCATTCTACCGCTTCTAAAATATGGGGCAGAAACTTGGAGACCGACACAGAAGCTCGAAAACAAGTTACGGACCACACAAAGAGCGATAGAATGAAGAATGTTAGGTGCAACGTTAAAAGAAAGGAAGGTTAAAAGAAAGGTGTGGATCAGGGAGAAAACGGGGATAGGCGATATTCTAATTGGCATTAAGAATTAAGAAAAAAAAGAAGCATGGAAGGTCCTGTAATGCGTAGGTTAGATAATCGGTGGAGCATTGGGGTTACAGAACGGGTGCCATGCGAAGGAAAGAATAGTCGAGGACGGCACAAGACTAGGTGGGGTGAAGAAATTTTAAAAAAATCACAGGCGCTAGTTGCAATCGGTTGGCGCAGGACAGAGGTAATTGAAGACTGGGGTGAGAAGCCTTCGGCCTGCAGTATACATCAAATAGGCCGACGATCATGATGATCCTTGCATGGAGATGTTTCCTCCTTATCGGCCTAATTTTATGTTCACAGCTCGCCGAAAGCCTTTTCCAGCTATGCCCAAACACCCCACCCTCCCTCCCCCCCAAATTTTGTAATTTCATAGCCCCAATTATTTCTTTGCCGTCCGCGAGAAAACTTCCCTTCCTTTGGCATTCATTCTGAAATTGTAATGACCTACCGGTTATCTACGCTGCGCATTAGATGGCTTGCCTACACCATCCGGGTTACTCCCCCATTCCGTCACTTTCACCTTCCTGCTGGGAGACTACGCTGACCAGCTTAGACCCTAACAAGCAGCGACGGCTGATCCAGTGGGCACGCGGAATGGCGCGAGACAATACGGGCATAAAATAAGGGCTTCACCCCAAGAGAAACTCCCCCCACTTCTATAACTGGTACAGCGCAACATAGAAAGTTCCTATGTTCTATGTTCTATGTTGCGCCGTACAAGTTTTAGAGTGCAATACCAACTCGAAAATCCTCAACCCTAGTGAATTACCCCACCTCATTATAAAACCATGTTTTCTCTCCGTGTCTCTTTCTCCATTGTTATATCATAAACTTGCACCGCTTTCTTCCTGTATCTCAACGTTACGCCTAACACTTTTCGTTACATCGCTCTTGTTCTCGAGCTTCTTTGTTAACCTCGCAGTTTCTGCCCCATATGTTACCGCCTGTACAATGCAGTGATTGTACAATTTTATTTTCAATGACAGTGGCAAGATTCCAATAAGGATTTGGCAGGATTTGGCAGGATAAGGATTTGGCATACCTGTAGGCAGTGAGCGGCATACAAGTTCACGGAGCTAATCATTCGATGCCTTTTGGCAAGTACTGCATGCGGTCATCGGACGCTTGTTTGTGACACGGGCAGTACAGCAGCAAACATTAGCGGGGCTGGATCTTCGTCTGGCCTGAGCAGACAATAGTTTTCGGTCTGCAAGTTTAGTCTGCAAGTTGCTGCTCTCATGTCAGCACACCTGTACCCCAAACGCTTGGGAATGCCTATCTAAGGAACACCATCGCTTGTGTTAATGGAAATCAGCGAGGGACACGTTTGCGGGGGCAGTCATCCCTTGCCTTTGGGGAGGTGCGCTTCCTGCTTTTAATTATTTCATCTTTATAATTCTCTACCGCGTATTGCACAGAAACGCCTTCTGATTGTGCTGCTTGTTCTGAACCGTTACCGTCGAAGGCGAAATTTGGAACGTATTCGGTTTACCAGGAAGTTTGTCACTTTGAAAATCGATTCTCTACACTAGCTGAAGGCAGCTACACACAAATTACTACCGTTAAATGTGAAAGCTGGTTGTGCCGAACCCGTCGACCTGAAAAAAATTATACAGGGATCTTGGCGCATACAGCAAAAGAACAAACTACTACATAGCAATTTCTTGATGTAAAAGAAAAGCTAGATCGACTTGCAGCTAACGCAGCAATTCTCATCACGAAGATAGAGGAAGTTCTTACGTTCAAGGGCTTGGTTGGAAAGATTGATAACGGAATACAGAAAGTCCCGAGGCCAATCGAATTGTTTTCCACAAATTACAACTCGGTATTCAAAACACTCAGCAACAATTAGACTGAGATGGCGGAAACACCTTCCAAGGTTGACTCGCTGTCTGTTAACTTACATTTCCAGTTAGACCTGATTGACGAAATCAGTCAGCAAATAAATGAAATGGATCAGTATAGCAGGAGAAAAAATTCCAAATCCACCGGCTTTCCAGCAGGCAAAAGGAGAATCTGCAATTATTCTTCAATTATCTTGCACAAAGGATTGAGAGTTGGGGCTACTCTTGGGGCTGCTAAAGTCACTGCTATTCACCGTCTTCCCAGTAGAGACAGTACTGCGCCAGCCATTCTTATGCACATGTGCTTCGTTGAAGCGAGGGGACAGTGGCTTCGATCACGTAAGGACCTCACTGAATTACTTCAGGATTTTTTTATACCGTTCCTTTTCAATGACACCCTCACAAGGGTTATTCTTGAACTGTTCTGGCTAGCCTGTACTAAAGGGAACGAAAAATCCTTGACGTACGTCTGGACAAGAAATGAGAAGATTTTTGCAAGGAAAGCCGACGGCCCTCAACTCGCTCAAAATAATAGAAAATGGGACATAAAAAACTTTCTATAATTATGGGTAGTACCTCTTTCCAGGCTTCCGATGACTTTTTAGAAATTTCTAGGCTCCTCTTTTAGTCCGAGTAACGACATTTTTCATGTTACATAAACATCAGATGCATTGGTAAGCCGTAGAACCATTTATTAACCATTGTATCCTTCCTTCGACGGCTTTTTGATGTCATCGTACTGACAGAGATAAATATTTATCCAGCTTTATTTTATTGATTTGCCGTACGGTGCTATCAGACATTCACATTCTTTCATCCAGTCGGGAAAGGTGGGGCAGCAGCTGCCTTCGTAAGAACACTTGGTCTGTTTGCGAACTAAATTTACCTGTTTGCCATGGCTAAGCTGTCACGCTACGCCTAAATAAATTTGAAGAAGCTCAATCTGACATAAAGAAAACGTAGTCCTTCATTAACTATCTTAGAGGAGGCTATATTTCACTGCTTGAAAAGAGCCTTTAGTGTGCCACAGTTTCACTATCTGCACAATAATAAAGCTTATTTATTATTACCTTTTGTTCAAGTATATCAGGATTGAGCAAACGACTCACATCTGCGTGTACTTTAACAGATATCTTACTAGATTCAGCATATGTTCTATTACTCTCGCTTGATCAGGTGAGGTCAATTGTATAGAACCTTAAGACGAATAAATCACCAAGCTTTGACAAAATCTTTGTCAATATACTCCATAAGAACTTTGACGCAATTAAAGATGTATTGCTATCTGTTTTAAACTCTAGTTTTGATTCTGGTGTGTTTCCCATTTAAATGAAACCCGCAATCATAACTCCGATTTATAAACAGGTTGCTAGCAACAGTATTGAAAATTACAGACATATTTCGATAGTTCCTTGTTTAAATCAAAGATTAGAGAAACATGTTACTCTTATGGTAACATTTTCTAAATGAGCATAAAGCATTATCATCAATCATTATGAACTTGTGCCGGAGAAGGGCAAACAAACATTGTTAGAAGCTTTCTTTGATCTATTTAATCCTAGACTACATCGCAATGGGGTAGGATATTCTCGTTTTATGGGTGCCTCTGAGGCATTTTACAGTCTTTGTCATGGCATTTTGTTAAGAAAAGTGTCTCTGCGAGGACTTCATGGTTAAGTCATGAATCTATTAACTAACTTTCCGCAGGATCAACAACAGTGTGTAAAGGTGAGAAATATGTTAGGTGTTTTTACCTGTATTCATTCGCGAGCTACTCAAGGCTCGACATTAAGCCCCCTGATCTTTAACATTTATGTGAATAATTTTTCCTAAGTGGTAGGTGATTATATATTGTCACGCGGTAGTGACACATAAAGAACAGAGTAGCAATAATATGGTAAACGAAAGTAAGCTTTACTGGGCGAGCATTTGCCGACAAAATAGGTTAAGACTTATAGAACAGCTACAGCGTCGAACAGAGTGCGCGATCGTCGAAATCTGATCAGCGGGTCAAGCGCGTCAGCTTTTATACATCAGTGGTCGAATGTTCCAGAGTAATTGCTGGGACCCGTGTGTCTTCCACAAAGTTCTACACCATTCGCTTTGTGTACACTACGCAATGTTCGGTGACAGACAGTACATAAAATCATCGATAACACTCCAGAAAATTCCTGTAGATGCAGGCGCGTCCTGCACTGTGCGATAACATTTGTTGGGCGGTGAAACGTGGTCACCAAAAGAAGATAAACATGTACACGTTGCAATATATATATATATATATATATATATATATATATATATATATATATATATATGCAGTTTGGGGGAGGAAAGGCACTTGACAGTATAGTTCCAAGATACATACAGCGGGCAGAAGACAGGCATACAAAATGGAGCCCATGCGCACGACTATCGGCGAACCTTGTCTTCGTCAGTCCTCGCATCTTCGTTCACTCCTGCAGCGCCTCGTAGCATGACCACCGGCGGCGAAGGGGCTTCCCCGGCGGTTGATATGTTTGCGAGACATCGCTCCAGTCGAGCGACGTAAACGATATCAGAGGAGGATCGTAGTGCTGAGGTATCGAGAGGTTGTATGTTGTAGGTCACGTCTGTCACTTGACACAAGACATGGTATGGGCCTGAGTAATGTAAAAGCAGCAGCTAAACAAGACCAACTCGCCATGCTGGTTTTCAAGGAACCACAATTTGACCAGGGTTAAAGTGGGCATCGTGGTGGCGAGCGTTATATATTGCGTCGTTGCTTGTCTTGGGAAGTGGTCAGACGGAGGCGTGCACTCTCTTGTGCCTCGGTCGCTCTAGAAATGGCATCTCGGGTGTATTCTGACGCTGTATCAAGCAGGGCTTAGAGGATCGAGTAAAGCGGTAGTATATGGCGCGTCCATTCAAGAGAAAAAATGGAGAAAACCAGTAGAATCATGGCGGGACGTATTGCAGGCGAATATGACGAACGGCGCTGCGGCATTTCAGCCACGGTGGCCGGTGGAGACGTACATAGCGATCATTTCAGTGATAGTTCGATTCAGCTGCTCTGTGAGGCGGTTGGCCTTGACGGTGATACACCTTTGTAAATTTTTGATTTGTAGCACAGGTGCACAAGATAACATGCACCACCTGTGAGAGAAAGTAGCGGCTCCGCTCGGCGAGCAATTGTCTCGTAGCGCCGTGATGAAGTATCACTGCGTCGAGAAGGAAGTCAGAGACGTCAGTTGCACAAATGGTAGGAAGAGCCCGAGTGATGGCGTACCTGATGGTGTAGCCCATGGTAACTGCTATTCATTTGCTCTCACTAAGCGACAGAAGAAAATGACCGAGGATATTAAGACCAACTGGAAGGAATGGCGCAGATGGTTTATGTATGCGCTTAATACGAACAGCTGGTAGGGCTGCTGGTTTTTGCGGGGCTGACAAGATTTACAGGAGGCGATCGAACGACAAAGGGAACGGTAAATACTGGACCAGAAGAAACAACACCAAACACGGTCATATGTCTTTGAGATGCCCAGATGACCATCGGTGGGGTCATCGTGCAACTGTGTGAGCACAGTCTCACGCATATGCTTGGGAACGAGCAGTAGCAGTTCATGGCCATCATGGAACATGTTGCAACGGTACAACATGCCATCGTGCAGCAGCAACATACGCGAAGACGGTGAAGCCGGCAGGTCCGTCAGGCTGAAAATGATGTCTCTCACTTAAGCGTCGCGTCGGTGCCCATCGGCTTTGTCCCCAAATCCGGTAAGCGCGAGGACGCAAGTTGATATGGCGATCTCAGGCTGGTCTGGTGGGTTTACTGGATGACGTGACAAGCAATAAGCGTCCTCTGGAGTCGGTCTGTCATAGACACCACTGTGTAAGAGTCCTCTTGGAGCCGTAGAGCCCACAGACCAAGACGTCCAGCTGGATCGTTTAAAGACGAAACCAGCATTGGTTGTAGAGGTGGGGGCGAAATTACCTACTGCCCAGACGAGGGTGAGACATCCACGTTTGGTGATCGAGTAATTGCATTCGGCTGGTGATAAACGACGGCTAACATACGCAATGACACGGTGACAACCATGCTGTCATTGTGCCAAAATAGCGTCGATACCACGACCGCTGGCGTCGGTGCGAACCTCCGTTAGGGCGGACATGCCATAGTGGCCGAGAATTGGTGGCGACGGGAGTCGCGCCGTCAGCTCAGTGAATGCACCAGCTTGGTCGGGACCCCAGACAAAAGTCGCGTCTTTCTTAAGAATTTCTGCTAGAGGGCGTGTGATGTCAGCAAAATTTCTTCCGAATCTGCAGACGTAGGAGCCGGCTCTTAGGAAAGCTTCGAACCTTGGTTGCGCAGGTGGGCACAAGAAAATGCTTGACTGCGCGAACTTTCTCTGGTTCGAGACGAACATCTGTAGAGCCGACGAGGTTGCGGTAGACCGAAGTGGCATTTCGTCGAATTGAGCTGAAGTCTCTCCTTGCGGAACAATTAAAGAACTGTCGAGAGACGCTCGAGGTGTGTCGAAAGTCGGCGAAAAGACGATGACATCATGAAGGAAGCAAAACAAGATGAACCACTTTAAGCCGTGAGTGAGGGCTTCCATCATTCGTTGTAATGTGCCGAGAGCATTGCGTTGCCTGAGTGACATCACTTTAAACTGATAGAGCCCATCATGTGTAATAAACGCTGTCTTTTAATGAGTCATGTCGTCAGCTGCAATCTTCCAATACCTCGAACAAAGGTCTATCGAAGAAAAATACTTGGAACCACTGAGAACGTCAAGGGCATCATCAATCCGAGGCGAGGGGTACACGCTTTTTTGTTACTTGGTTAAGATTCTGGTAGTCGAAACAGAAGCGCCAGTTGTAGGCCTTCTTTTTAACGAGCAGTACAGGAGATACCCAAGGGCTTCAAGAAGGTTCAGCGATACCACAGGCAAGCATTTTGTCAACTTTCTTTTGTGTAACTTGGCGCTCAGCGGAGGAGACACGATGGAGTTGTGATGTATGGGTTTGGCAATGGCGGTGTAAATCCGAATATTGATAACTGTTGTTTGGCGCAGTGGTCGCTCATTGAGATCAAAAGTGTTCTGGTACGACATGAGCAGGCCCAGAGGCTCGTGTACGTGTCCGGCCGGAACGTCAGTGGCGAAAATCCTCGTTATGCTATCTAACATCTTGGGGCTCAAATCAATAGCAGCAGGAGGGGATGCAACAGGCTCAGTTAAGAAGGAAACCTGATAGCCGTAGGGTGGAGCTAGGGTTGCGAGAAATACCCTGGCGTATCACTTGAGGGCATAGTCCAAAATTAGAATGCAGCATTGCCCTTTATACTGATGACCGAGTGCGGAAACATGACATTCTGCGAACAGGAGACGGTAGCGTTGAGCGACATGATGTAGTCGCCGTCGTCCACAGGGGGATCAGGAAAGATGTCTATGTGCCTCACGGCTAGAGGTGGTAGACGAATGTAGTCGGTGGAACGCAGCCGATCGGGCGCAGGATCAGAAGGCTCAGCAGCATGAGGTAAGGCAAGCTGGATAACCTCTGCAAAGCAGTCAATAAGAGCCGAATGTACCGAGAGAAAGTTAAGTCCTAAGATGATAGCATGTGGGTACTGAAACAAGATCTAAAACGAAACGGAAGTGCAGCGCCTGGCAAGAGTGGCACGGGTGGTACACAACGCAGCAACAGCCGGTGTCGCACCAACGGTTACGCGGACTACATTGATTGGAGCAGGGTTAAGAATTTTCTTCAGATGAAAACGGAGGCTTGAGTTCATGACTGATATGTGGGCGCCGGGGACAATGAGTGCGATGATAGGTATACCATCCACGTCTACATTGATGAGGTTGTGATGTCCATGTAGTGTGAGCAGGAGAATTCCGCGTCGGGTCGTCGTCAATTTTCTGCGCTGTGCCGGTCAATTTTCCTATGAACGGCGGGAGTATGAGAGAGAAGAAGAGCCACGACGCAGATGTGAGCGGGACAACGTTCGGGATGGCCAAGGGTAGAGGTTTGATCATGCTGTCGATGATGGTGGAGCGCTGACGTGGTAATTGTGTGTCGGCACTCGGGAACTACCACCTGGCCGTTGGATGTTTCAGTAGGTAGGCCAGGGCTGCGAGTTCCAAGCAGTGCAAAAATAGCGGGAAATATGTCCAGCACGTCCACAACAAAAGCAGATGGGGCTGTCATCGGAAGTGCGCCATTCTTCGGAATACTGATGACGAGAAAGAATCATTGGACGTCTGCATAACTCAAGTGTGGTGGGTGGTAGTCAGTTCCGTTTACTGGGCAAGGCCTCTGTAATCCTGGGTTTGCTAGTGCTTGACGCACAACGGTTTGGATAAGGTAAGTGGTTCTATGGCACTCGTCAGGGCTAGGCACGTGAAGGGGAACTGGGGAGGCAGCTTTAATCTTTAGGCGTATGAGGCGCACAATATTGCCGGTTGCAGCAGGAACGCTGGAACTGGTGGGAGATCGAGGTCCTCGCATGCAGACATCGCAGCCATGCTCGGGAGTCGTGCGAAGTTCGGAGTAATGCGGCGACATTTTGCTTATTCATAGCGTCTATATTTATTGATGACGTCTTGCACTGTGGATGAGTTCCTAAAAAGCAGAAGTGTAAAGGCTTCATCAGCGATGTCTTTGATATATAAGCAACCTTTTCAGTTACCGGCATCGTCTCATCGACATTGCGATAAAGTGCGAGCACTTCATCGATGTACGTCACATTGGACTTGATGCATGTCTGAACTCGGCAAGGAAGCTCTTTCTGCGCAGCACATCGGGTCGGATGGGTTTATCGAACCGATCGATGAGATTTTGCTTACATACCTCCCAGCTCGTAAGTTCCTGTTCGTGGTTCAGAAGCTACAGTTGTGTTGTGCCCGACATGTAAAATATGATGTTAATATGATATGAGAGTGGGGTCGCAGTTGTTGCTAGTGCTCGCCCAATTGTAAAGTTCAAGCCAATATTCGAGATCGGTGTTGTCAGAGCTGCAAAAGATACATGGGTCACGCGGTTTTGTGAAGACGATGGCGCGGGTGGCGGCTGATGGTTGAGGCACGTTTGGTGACCTGCCGGAAGCATTCTGGGCTTCGCCGTGCGCTGGCATTGTAGATGCCGCCAAGCAGTGTCCGCTGCGTAGATCTATCCTCACGACTTGTCCACGTATGGGAGTGCTTCACGCCTGCTTCAGCTCCGCCACGGGTCGGCTCAAGAATTTGTAAGGGGCAGGCTATTACGACCAGTTCCCACTCTCTCTTGTTAAAGCCTTGAATAAAGGTTCTACACCACCACCACCACCGCCGGCATTGGAATATTTTCACGATCGGCCCACGTGAGGGCGGTGCTTCACGCTTGCTTCATCTCCGACGCGGGTCAGCACGTCATTGTGCTATCTTCGGGATCGGCCCACGTATGGGGAGTGCTTTACGCGTGCTTCATCTCCACCGCGGGTCGGCACGGCATTGCACTATCTTCGATATCGGCCCATATACGAGGAGTGTTTCACGCTTGCTTCATCTCCGACGCGCGTCGGCACGGCATTGTGCTATCTTCGGGATCGGCCCACGTATGGGGAGTACTTCACGCGTGCTTCATCTACACCGCGGGTCGGCACGGCATTGCAGTATCTTCGAGATCGGCCCGCGAATGGAGAGTGCTTAACGCCTGCTTCGCCTCTGCCGCGAGTCGGCCGGCATTGCATTAGCTTCGGGATCAGCCCATATATGAGAAGTGCTTCCCGCCTGCTTCATTTCCGCCACGGGTCGGCCGTATAATTTGTAAAGGGCTGGCCATTCCTGCCAGGTCACACTTTATTCTGTAGATAGCCTTGAATAAATGCGCTCCTCCACCGCCATCACCGGCATTGCTCTATTTTCGGAATCGGCCTACTATTGTGGAGTGCTTCAAGCCTGCTTCATCTCCGCTCCGGGTCGGCCCTAGAAGTTGTAAGGGGCTGGTCATTGTGGCCAGTTCCCACTGTTTTCTGTAAATAATCATCATCACCAGCCTGGTTACGCTTGCTAAGGTGTCTAAGGTGTCGGTATAAGGTGTTCCTGATTCTAATTGCGATTACGTTAGAAAATACTTTGTAGGCAACGGACAGTAAGCTCATCGGTCTAAATTTTCTCCAATCTTTGGCGTTCCCTTTCTTCTGGATTGGAATTATATTAGCGTTCTTTCATCATTACGGTACGCTCGAGGTCATGAGGCATTGAGTATACAGGGTGGCCAGTTTTTCTAGAACAATCAGCCAACCATCCTTTAACAAATCTGCTGTTACCTGATCCTATCCAGTTGCCTTCCCCCTTTCCATAGCTCCCAAGGCTTTCTTTACTTCTTCCGGCGTTACTGGTGGAATTTCAAATTCCTCTAGATTATTCTCTATTCCAATATCGGCGTGGGTGCTACTGGTGCGGTATAAATCTCTACAGAACTTTCATCCACTGTCTAACTCCGTTAGACATGATACCAGTAAGCTATCGCAGGAGACGAAAGAACTGATCAAGAAACGCTAATGTATAAAAGCCTCTATCCCTACAGCTAGAACAGAACTGGCAGAACTTTCCAAGTTAATCAACAAGTGTAAGACAGCTGATATAAGAAAGGGTAATATGAATAGAATTAAACATGCTCCCAGGAAAGGAAGAAGCCTAAAAGCAGTGAAGGAAAAACTAAGAATAGGCAAGAATCAAATGTATGCGTTAAAAGACAAAGCCGGCAATATCATTACTAATATGGATGAGATAGTTCATCTCTTCGGATAGTTCAGCTTTTCGAAAAGGTCCACACGTCAAATGGGTGACCAGAGAAGCACCAGAGGACCCGGAGTAAAGTGTACGTCGCGATGGTGGCAATGATAGACGCGTCTTTGATGCTCCTGTGGGACTTCGAGACGGGTATGGGCGAGCTGGCGTGGGTGGTCGGCGTGTGCCATCGCGTCGCGGGAGTATTCAGTGGTTGAACATGTGGCCGATGGCAACAAAGTGTCCAAGGGCAACGCACGTTCTCGGCCATATAGGAGATAGAATGGTGAATATCCGGCGGTGTCGTGACACGATGAATTATACGCGAACGTCATATATGGTAAGTGAAGATCCCAGTCGTGGTGGTCGGTCGCAACGTACTTTGAAAGCATGTCGGTGATGGTCCGGTTGAGGCGCTCCGTGAGGCCGTTGGTCTGTGGGTGGTAGGACGGGCTGAAGTTGTGCTTTGTCGAGCGGTAGCGGAGGATGCCCTCGACGACTGCTGACAGAAATCTGCGGCCACGGTCAGTGAGTAATTGACGAGGGGCACCGTGCACTAAGATGATGTCATAGAGCAGAAAGTCAGCAACATCAGTAGCACAACTTGTCGGAAGGGCTCTGGTGATTGCGTACCGCGTAGCATAATCAGTAGCGACGGCGACCCATTTATTTCCGGAGCCCGAGAGAGTAAATGGTCCAAGAAGGTCTACAAAAACACGGAAAAAGGGTTCCGGTGAGATGTCGATCGGCTGGAGACATCCAGCTGGAGGTGTGGAGGGCTTCTTCTGGCGCTGACAGGGCTCACAAGCCGCAACGTGACGCCGCACGGAGCGTGTGAGACCGGGCCGAAAGAATCGACGGCGTACACGGTCGTATGTGCGCGAGACGCCCAAGTGTCCAGCCAAGGGAGCGTCGTGAAGTTGTTAGAGGACAGTCGAATGCAGGTGTGATGAAATTACGAGCAGAAGGTCAGGGCCGTGTGGATCGACATTGCGGCGGTATAATGTCCCCTCCTTAAGGAGAAACATCTGGAGAGAGGCGTCGCCAGGCGTTGACGCCAGATGGTCGTTGAGGGCTCGTAATGAAGGTTCGCGGCGTTGCTCGCTGCCGATTTCAAGCAACTGGGACACAGAGAAAACGCAAGTGATGGCGTCCGCATCAGTCGGTTCGTCGACGGGGTACCGGGACAAACAATTGGCATCCTGGTGCAAGCGTCCCTTCTGATATACCACGGAGAAGGTATATTCTTGCAGGCGTAACGCCCAGCGAGCAAGTCGTCCCGTGGGGTCCTTGAGCGAGGATAGCCCGCAGAGCGCGTGGTGATCAGTGATCACACAGAAGGGGCGTCCGCACAAGTATGGACGAAACTTGGCAACAGCCCACACAAGAACGAGGCACTCGCGCTGTGTGATTGAATAATTACGCTCAGTGGGTGATAGGAGTCGGCTGGCATACGCTATAACACGATCATGTCCACGCTGGCGCTGAGCTAACACTGCTCCTATGCCGTGACCACTGGCATCAGTTCGAACTTCCGTTGAGGCAGACGGGTCAAAGTGGGTCAGAATTGGAGGCGTGGTAAGGAGAGTAGTGAGCTGCGAAAAAGATGCGGCATGGTCAGGTCCCCAAGAAAATGGGGCCTCTTTCTTCAAGAGGTCAGTGAGAGGACGGGCGACTGTCACAAAATCCTCCACAAAGCGTCTGAAATAAGAGCACAGCTCTACGAAACTACGAACGTCTTTGGTAGACTTCGGAACAGGAATGTTCGTAACGGCGCGAATGTTTTGCGGATCACGTCGCACGCCTCTGGCGTCCACGAGGTGTCCAAGGACGGTGATTTGGCGGCGAGCGAAGTGACATTTTGACGAATTCAACTGCAGACCGGCGTGGCGGAGCACGTCAAGAATCGCTGAAAGACGGTCTAGCTGCGTGTCAAATGTGGGCGAATAAACGATGACGTCGTCCAGATACCGCAAACAGGTGGACCACTTGAACCCCTTAGGCAAAGAGTCCATCATTCATTCAAAGGTGGCGGGCGCGTTAGAGAGACGGAAAGGCATCACCTTGAAATGACAAAGGCCGTCAGGGGTAATAAATTCAGTATTCTTTCGGTCCATGTCGTCGACGGATATCTGCCAGTAGCCAGACCGTAAGTCGACAGAAGAAAATTAGGTGGCACCTTACAAGCAGTCTAGAGCGTCATCAATACGTGGCATAGGGTAGACGTCCTTTTTGTGATTTTGTTCAGGTGGCAATAATCTACACATAAACGCCACGTTCCATCCTTCTTTTTGACAAGTACGACGGGAGAAGCCCAGGGACTACAGGAAGGCTCGATAATGTCCTTTGCAAGCATCTTTTTTACTTCCTGTTAGATAACAGCTCGTTCGGACGCAGAAACACGATATGGACGCCGGTGTATAGGGTTAGCATCGCCAGTGCTTATGCGATGGGTCACGACGGACTTTTGACCTAAGGGTCGATTGTCAAAGTAAAAAATGTCGGGATAGCCGTCAAGAACGCGGCAAAGGGCTTCTGCTGGAACAGGTATAAGGTCAGAAGAAACCATCTTCTCAATGTCGAATTCAGTACCGTGCGATGACGTCACGGTATGGGCTGAGCTGTCACGACCTTCCACTGTGAATGGCTCGATCTCGTCATCCTGTAAAGCGCTAATTATAGCGAACGAAATCCCCTGAGGCAGAACTTGCGCGGTTCGCGCGAAATTGACAAGGGGAAGGCAGGTGAGTAATTGTCAGCACAGTGTGCGGCACGGTAACATTATGTGTAAGTATAACTGCCGGAATTGGTGCGACCACGTAATTGCCGTCAGGTACAGATGGTGAGGACAACAAGTCGACGTGCGTCACAGATTGAGGCGGTAGACGAATAAAATCTATGCAGCTCAACCGGCTTGGAGGTGGGTCCACAGGGTCGGCAAGAAGAGGCAAGTCAAGGCGAAGTGAGCCGGCCGAAGAGTCAATGAGGGCCGAATGATTGGCAAGAAAATCCAGACCGAGAATGAGTTCGTGAGGCCAATGGTCGATGACGGTGAAGAGAACGACGGTGTCTCACTAAGTAATGGTGAGTCGGGCAGAGCATATGCCAACAATAGCGATAGTCCCTCTGTCGGCGACTTCTACAAATCGGTTCAGGGCGGGCGTCATGACTTACTGGAGCCGACGGTGAAGAGCGGCACTCATAATGGACACATGTGCCCCGGTGTCAATCAACGCGCACACAGGAACATTGTTGACGAGAACGTCCAAAAGATTCTTGTTCGTGGGTAAGTTGAAGTGAGGATTTCGTGCCAATGTCGTCATTGCAGCTTCACCTCCAGAAGCTGCACTGCCTAGTTTTCCGGTCGGGGGTGCGGCGAGTAGGTCGGAGAAGGAGCACGGCGTGACGGGGGCGAACGAGATTGACGACGCGGGGGAGAAGGCGAGCGGGAGTAGCGGGGTCGTATCAAAGGTGTCGCAGGGTCAGATGATGGAGCGGGCACAGAAGGGGCGAAGGAAAAGGGCGCTCTAGAGGGGCGAGGGTGGTAAAGAGGAGATTAGGGTATCAGAGAAGTCCAGCGGCTGCGGCAGTGGCAAGCGACATGTCCAATACGTCGGCAGTTAAAACAGATCGGTTTGTTGTCCACGGTTCGCCATTCGGAGGGGTTGCGCTGCCGTAAGAGGAGTAAGAAGAAAGCGGTAGGCACGTGCGTGGAGAAAGAGGTTCCGAGCTTATGGAACGAATGGATTGCAGGCCGACGTTGGACAGCTCTTGACGGACGACGGCCTTTATCAAGGAGATTGTAACCGGAGAATGATCAGGTGACGTTAATGAAGGGGCCGCCGGTTGGGCCGCTTCGGCCTTACGACGAATGATGCGGGTCAAGTTGTCACATCGTGACGGCTGGTGGAAGAGGTCTTCACAGCAGGACGTAGCAGCTGTGTTGGGAAGTCGCGTGATGTGCTGGGATACCCGGCGGCTTTTAGCATGCTCGAGACGGCGGCACTCCTTGAGAATCGCATCGACGCTGGTGACGTGCGTAAACGCCAGTAGATTGAAGGCGTCATCAGCAATGCCTTTGAGGACGTGATTAACCTTATCGTCCTCAGACATGGTCGGGTCAGCCTTGGCACAAAGGGCCAAGATGTCGAGAATGTATGACGCGTAGGACTCGGTCGACGTCTGTACACGTGTGGCAAGGGCTTTCTTGGCATTGACTTGGCGACCGAACGGATTGCCAAAGAGGTCGCACAGCTTCTCTTTGAAGAGATCCCAGTTCGAGACCTCCTCTTCGTGAGTCTGGAACCGTGCAACTGAAGTTCCGTCGAGGTAGAAAAGAACGTTCGCAAGCATATTAGTCGGATCCTACCTGTGACCGGTACTGACACGTTCGAATGAGCGGAGCCAGTATTCAACATCAGGACTGCCGACTCCGTTGAAAACACCAGGATCACGAGGGGGGGAGACGGCGACGTAGGTCGGGGCTGCAAGCGGAAAGGGTTGCGTGGTTGCGGAGAGGGTTAAGTGCCACCGGCCGGAGCCGAAGTTGCACTGTCGCCGTTGCGACCGCTGCGAAGCTCCATGACGGGTACGGGGAACGTCCACCTCCACCAAATTAATGTTACGTGTAGCTGGAGCCCAATTCTATATACAATTTATTTACAGGGAAGCTAACGGAAGGCCAAAATGGCGACGCTATATCAAGGGGGGCCCACGTCGTCTTCTTGCTCCTCAGTGCAGCCTCACTGTGGCGGCTGTTCCGTAGCAATATGATTCGGTCTATCATAACGTAACACTTGACGATTTGGAAGCTCTTGGTCTTGGAGGGCGGCTTTACGCATGGATTGCAAACTATCTCAAGGACGCCAACTTTTCATGTGTATCCCGGATGACCCTACGGCGCTTTATGCCGTCGAGAACGGTGTGTCACAAGGAGCTGTGTTAAGGCCGGTATTATTCAATTTAGTCCTCATACATCTGAGTGAAAACCTGCCCCGTCGCGTCAAAATCACACTGTATGCGGACGACATCTGCATTTGGAGCGCGGTGCGCTCCCACAGTACCACCCAACAATGTGTACAGAGAGCTCTGGCAAATATATCGGCCTACCTAAATCCAAGGGGTCCGAAATTGTCTTCCGACAAAAGCGTTGCTTAGGATTACACGTGGAGGGGTATGGAAAAATACGCACTAGTGTTGGATGATCGTACCCTTCCATACGTTAAGACAGAAAAATTTCTTTGCGTGACGATCGATAGGAACGTCACATGGTCGCCCCAAAAGAAAAACTTAGTGGGAATATTTCCTTCGCGTCGCACCTATTCCGATTTTTTAGCCAGATCACAGTGGGCAAGCAAGTGTCAATCAAAGGTTCTCCAGCATAAGGCCTACGTCGACGCAACACTACGGTATTACCTCCCGGTCCTGCTCAAAATGTATCCCACAAGAAAGAGAAAACTTGAGGCTGCACGGAACTGCCTTCGCGTATGTCTCGGCTTTCCGTAGGGGGTCGTCCTGCTCAGGAACAGTAGCAGAAGATGGATGCCTGCCTCTTGAAGTGCTATCTTCGCAGGAGACACTTCGGATTCACCTCTGACACGCATTCATACGAAGAACCATTTTTTAAAGGACATTTATAGAACCCGTGCTACATCAAGCTTTGGGCAGGCACTCGGAAGAATATCTATTTAGATTCCGGCTCAGGCGTCACAAATTATGTCACGAAACATTTCACCATAGACAATGTCCTCCCTGCGAACCGTGCCATATATCCCTGGAATACGTGTGAAAAAGAAAATGCCTCAAGAAGCGACTTATCAGATAGCTTTAGAATATGTGCACAAGGAATAGGCAGCCGCAAGCACATTTTCACAGATGGCTCTACCACTCCATATCGCTCATCGTGAGGACTTTTTGTACCCTCTACGGGGCACCGATTCTCGTTTCGTCTTGAGCGAGCGACATCACCTACTTCAGCAGAGCTATATGGCGTTTAGGAGGCCCTTGTGTATGTACTTCGACAGCAGCCGCCAAAAACATGGCTGATTTTCATGAACTCAAAAGCAGCCCTACAAAGTATGTAGAACAGGCACAAACGTCGTAATAACCAACCTACAGCATTTGAAATTGCTTATCTTCTCCACAAGGCTAAGGTTTCTGGAGATTTCATAAAGTTTCAGTGGATACCTGGACATGCCGGTGTCTCGGGAAATGAAAAAGCGGATGAAGCTGCCCGAAATGGACTCCAATACCGTAATTTCGAAATAACATTTTTTATAAAAGCCGACGCTTCAAACATGGCCAAAAATGTGCCTATCAAGGAAAACCGCAACTGGAATGTACCACTTCACCAAAGTAACTTCCTACATTATTTTGACCTAGAAATGAGGCCGAAAATTCCACGACCACTTACTCGACACTTAGAACATCGTACTATCGACTTCGACTCAACGTGGCATACATGAAAAAAAAAATAAATTATGGGGTTTTATGTGCCAAAACCACTTTCTGATTATGAGGCACGCCGTAGCGGTGGACTCCGGAAATTTCGACCACCTGGGGTTCTTGAACGTGCACCTAAATCTAACAACACGGGTGTTTTCGCATTTCGCCCCATCGAAATGCGGCCGCCGTGGCCGGGATTCGATCCCGCGACCTCGTGCTCAGCAGCCTAACACCATAGCCAGTGAGCAACCACGGCGGGTGGCATACAGGTACGATTATCTGTACCGCATAGGTCTTACTACTAACCCCTACTGCGATAACTGTGGCAATTTAGATACATTGGAGCCCAATCACTAGAATGATCCGCGTACGGCGACCTGAGACAATTTTTTGAGCGACAAATGGACATGATTTGCCACGATTCCTTAACATTACCCAGCATCTTAGGTCCAATGCCCAGCCCTTCAAAACAGCAGCGTGTTTTGGATTTATTCTTCAAATACCTGTCAGAAATTCGTCTAATAGGAAAGCTTTGATGTTTGAACATTTCATATACAACAGCCTAAATTTGCCCGCCATGTCACCTGTAAATATTTGTATCAGGTGTACTTGCGCATTTCACATGGATTGTTATTTTCTTTTTATCCCACTCTTCTGAAATCTTTTAATCGCATCCCCCATCCGTATCAGAGTAGCGTGCCAGCTGTAGTACACGCGCCGGCAAAATTCAGTTTTTTTTTTCTAATAAGGAGTCTTTATCTCTCTCTCTCTGTCAAATTGGTTATGTCTCCGTGTTTCTTTATTTCTCACTTAATTGTTTGAATAATTCGTTAGTTCATTAATCACGATGACGAACGAGCGAGCACTGGCACGTGCGCGTTTAGCTTTCTTTTATTTCTTATCTGTTAATAATTATTATGGTTATTATTATTATTTTTACCTTACACCCGGTTCTCATCTGATTATTTCCTTTTTTCTCCAAACACAAAATGTTTATCTTTAAACTCACACGCCCAAATTGTTAACTCCCTTGTTATCATTATTATTTATAGGCACCTAATTAAACCGCCGATTCTTGGCCAATCTCCCACTGTGGGTATGTGCCACGGCCACTCAAGACAACAGCGACAACAGCGCCGAGAGGCGCCAACGTGCCAGACGTGGAAGACGACGATGCTAGAGCCAATCGTGATGATGATATTTTTGTGTTAACACACAGACACGATGCCGCGAAAAGTAGCCCTCAACGGCTTCGTGTAAAAAAAGGGCAAGCTTAGTATTAGTTTAGGTTTAGCAGTGCTAATATAAATCAGCTATATACATGCTGGTAAAAAAACACGTTTAATAATTATCATTACATTAGACTGATTACAGAAGTAAAAAATACCTATAGAGCCAATATGAAAGTAAATAGATAATGAGGCATAACCAACCGAACTTTTATTTGTGTAGCTTAAGCATTAACAAAGTGTATATTACAAGGTAAAAAAAAGACATAACTATGCGCTGGCGGATGATAAACTATGGTCTTTTATTTGCGTTTTAATTGGAATGATTTACCTGACATAATAGTAGGAGGTAGTGTTTTACAAAAGGAAACGGACGAAAAACAAATACTTTGCTTACAAGAATTGGTGTGTACCTTGTGAAATATAAAAGTAATGTTTAATGCAAATCTGGCAAGCTTAGTATTCATCAGAAAATATCAAAGTGTAACACTGCTGTGGTGAGCGTTATCTGGTTGTCGGCATAAAAACTTATGAAGGTAAATGGTAATAAGTTCGTCTACCGTAAAAATGGTGTACTTATATAACCACTATTTCCCATTGAAATTGTTAGAACTAAAAGCAGTTATTCTAACAGCCTGGTTTTGAATACTTATAATGATTGTAAGTGTCTAGAAATGGTACTGACCCAGCATGCAATGCAATAGTTTATATGTCAATCGATTAATGAGTAGTATAAAAAGAGTAGTGTTTTATGGTTACACACATAACGAGCTTTTAAGAATAGCCCCATTCCGTAGGTTGACTTCTGCCTAATGTTGGCTATGTGTTCATAAAACTTCAGGTTAGAATGAAGTTCTACATCGAAATAGTTACAGGAAACACAATGCGCGATAAGATTATTACTAAAGTAGAGAGGAGGAATGAATGCGGATGAGCATTGGTGGGGCGAGAATAAACCAAACTTAGTTTTAGATGAGTTTATATGGAGCTGCTTAATATTGCACCAATTCAACACGTTCTTTAAATCAGTATTAAGTTTCGAAATGAGGTTGCGTACACAATTGTCACTGCTAACGATAGTCGTGTCCTCTTCATAAAGAATGTAGTTAGAAGAAAGCAGGTAATTAGGTAGGTTGTTAACATATATTTTAAGCAAGGGTGGGCCAAATATGGATCCCTGTGGTACGCCAATGTTTATTATCATTGATTTAGATAAAAAAAACATTATTTATTACAATTTGTGTTCTGTCTTTTAAGTGATTTTGTATTAAAGTTTAAGCAGGACCTGTTATCCCGATAGATTGAAGTTGAGTTATAAAATGCGGGGGTTAATTTTATTGAGGGCTTTAATTAGATCCGCGAACACTGATCCAGTATACGTTCCATTATCGAGTGCCATGTTTAATTGTTCAGTTATGGCGATGAGAGCCTGTTCGGTCGAATAGCCCCTGCGGATCAAATTGTAATGGTGAAAGAAGAGTAAATTTATATAGGTAATTAGGCGCTTTCTACCAGCCGTTCAATAACTTTGCTCAAAAAGGGTAGAATGCATATTGGCCTACATTTAGCAATCAAGGCAGGGTCACCCGTTTCGATTACTGTAGTAATTCTACTTTGTTTTAGTTCTTGTGGGGAAAGTTCCAGTGTTAAACACTAGCTTACTAAGAATTACGAGAACATTTCAGATTAGGTGCGCAATTCGTTTGACGTGATTTGAATGCATATTATCAAGGTCTGAAGTGGACGCTTTTATATTTCTTATAATGTTTTTTTTTTAATTTGCTGTGGTGTGGTTCGAAGCAAGAAAAATGGGAGAGGTAGGCGTTGCATTAAATGGTTATATTTCGTGGGTATATGCGAATCGCTAGTATAGAAAAATTCTGCAAAAGCATCATCACATCTTTAAGGTCGTGTATGTTCGGCCGTTGTGATTTACCTTTAAATTATCGCGATTTTTGGCTTATTTATAAACTTATTTACTACCTTCCATTTCTTGCTATTGCCGTTTCCGCACTTTAGTAAGTTTTTTCTAATAAAGCTCTTTAGATTTTTTTTAGTTCGATGGAAAGGAAGTTGGATATTTTTTATACCTGTTAGTCAAACTTTCGTTAAATGGCCGCGGTTTTTTTTAATTCATATTATTTTGCGTATCAAGGTTAGAAGCTTCTCCGACGGCCAACGATTCTTTGGAGACGCAAACTTTCTTTTTTTTGCATTTGGCTTTGCGGATGTGGCAGTAAAAATACCATTTTAGCGCAGATATAAAGAATGAGCAGGTGGTTTGTGGATTTAATACTGCGATAGCAGACCGATCAGCTTGGCTCAGTTAATCAATGAAAGCTTCTTTGTCAAGTGTTAGCTTTTTGTATGCGGCGTTGACAGAGTTTTCACTATTCTGAAAGCGTAAAAATATAGAGTAGTGATCAGTCAGATCTTGTATTGGAACGCCTGCGTCTCGTGGAGACAGCAAATTTGACAGCGCATCACCGATTATAGTTCCAGCTTCATAGTTAGTGCAACGCATAGACACTTAAATGGAGCATTCGCAAACGAAGCTATTTAAACAACTTGAATATTATAAGGCCCAGGCAGACCTGCTGTCTGCGAGGTTAATGTAAATATCGCCTATATTTATAACGTTTTTATTCTCATCTGCGAGGCTAATCAGCACGTCATGAAGCGCAGCGCAGAAATCTTACACAGGCGGTGAAGGTCAGCGATATACACAACCTACTATTAGATTCTAGTTGTCCACATTATTAAAGTCATTTAAGCTCAACCCATACCGATTCACAGTTACCTACGCTGATAAAAAGGTTGTGCCCTCTTTTGTACGTAAGAGTACTTGAATTATATATTGCGGCGCCGCCATGACAGCTGTACTAATTATTTGAGTATTGCGCTTCATAGTTAGGAATGCAAAACGGGTTCTTGTTGCGGTCACGAATTCAAGTTTCCGAGATACCAATAATTGAGCATGTGACGCCAAGTGTCGCAATCAGATTTCAATAGTCACCATAGTGATTGCGTATGCTTCACGCGTTAAAATGAATGCTAGATTTGTGATTATTACACATATTGACACGTGTTCGTCTTCATTGGGTGACAGCGTTTCACCGCCTAAGAAATGTTATCGCTCAACACAGGACGCGCCAGCACGTATTGGATGTTTCTGAAATGTTATCGGTGGTTCTATCCACTTTCTGGTCGTTACTGAACCCTGCGCAATCTGATTCCTTACATGCACGACGCGAATTACATAGAACTTTCTCGAAGTCCTGCAGGCACCAGAGAATATTAAACGAAAGCTTTCGGCGTCTCACTGATTCGTCCGTGAGTGCCGAAAACGCACTGCAGGAAAGCCAAGTGACACATATATATTGAACACCATAGTTTACATTCGAAGTACTGCGGCAGCGTCGCCTGGCCGGCTGGTCACGGCCTGATAACGGGGCGAAATGACAAACTCAGCAAGAGTAGCGCTTGCGCACAAAGTTCACTGGAAGCGAAAGTTGAGTCTGCTAGATAAAACACCATCCCTGTCGCTATTAACTTAGCCTTCCTGTTTATAGCAGACATCAATGGAGCAGGAACACGGGCTCCGTCTTAGGGTCTGGAAAAAAAAATAAAAGACCCTTTCTTAAATAAAGGTGGTTGAAGGCCACGCTACCGAGACGAACTGCATATACCTGCATTGCATTATGCGCGTCACGCAATGCATTTCCGCCATTCACGGCGTTCCTGCTGTCCATTTCTTTGTCTGCACGCCTCAGTCCCTTTTTCTAATTGTGAATCCTCACCAACTAGCTCAGCTTTCTGTCGTTCTAAGCATTCCCGGCCGTCACCATGGGTAGGCCGCGGGGACGCAGCGCGCGGTGGAAGAGGCTGTTGTACGCGAGCGTAGTAAGCGCGAACGCATTTGTGGATTGCATTGCATACGCTGGTGCAGTGAAGATGCCTGCTGGTGTTCTGATCGTCAGCGTGTACATCAGACTAAAGAAGTCTCATTGTGAAGCGAAAACACTCCTAGCAGAAACCATTAAGACCTTAACCCGAAATAGCACACCGATCCTCATGTGGAAGAAAGCACAACAAATAGATCGAAAGGTTCATGGTAGGTCATTACTCGTTGAGACTGAACATGCAACAGAGACCCACGACGCAGTACCGTTGGTGCATTCATCTCACGTTTGCAAGCAGGGTGTGTCACGTTAAGATGGCAGAGAGTCTGACTGCCTACGACGGCCATCACAAGGAAATACTCTGCAAGTGTAGAGTCGTCCCTGAGTGCGCGTGTCTGTGCGTTTGATCAACGACTACATGATCTAATATAAAGGCTATTTAAGTTAACTATATAGGGCTTAATTCAACTTCAACGTTCAAAAAACAGTTCTAAACGAGCAATGAAATCAAATATCCATAACACTGGGTCGCTCAGAATTTCTTGGTTTCCTTGCGGGGTCGTTGGCTTTGTCCTTTGATTCAGTTTTCATTGGCAGAAAAGTTCGCGTTTACGCTTCTCTGTTTAAGAAAGGTGCTGTGATTTTTCTGGGACCTTCGGTAACTCATGTAAAAAAGCCGACGCGCTTGCCCCACAGATCAGATTTCGATGATCGCGCACTGTGTTCGCCACTATCGTTGTGGTTTGAGTGTAACTTGCCTTTGTGGGCACAGGTTCGCTGAGTGAAGAGTTAAATTCGTGATTCATCATCAGCCTGGTTAAGCCCACTTTAAGCCAAAGGCCTCTCCCATACTTCTCCAACTACCCCGATCATGTACTAATTGTGGCCAAATTGTCCCTGCAAACTTCTTAATCTCATCCGTTCACCTAACTTTCTGCCGCCCCTGCTACGCTTCTCTTCCTTTGAAATCCAGTCCGTAACCCGTAATGACAATCGGTTATCTTCCCTCCTCATTACATGTCCTGTCCATGTCCATTTCTTTTTCTTGATTTCAACTAAGATGTCATTACCTCGCGTTTGTCACTTCACCAAATCAGCTCTCCTCTTATCCCTTATCGATACACCCATCATTCTCATTTATATAGCTCGTTGCGTCGTCTTCAATTTAAGCAGAACCTTTTTTGTAAGCCTCCAGGTTTCTACCCGTACGTGAGTACTGATAAGACACAGCTGTTATACACTTTTCTCTTAAGGGATAATGGCAACCTGATGTTCATGATCTGAGAATGCCTGCAAACGCACCCGAGCCCATTCTTATTCTTCTGATTGCTGCAGTCTCATGATCTGAATGCGCAGTCACTACTATCCTAAGTAGATGTATTTCCTTACCACTTCTAGTGCCACGCTACCTATCGTAAACTGCTGTTCTTATCCGAGACTGTTAAACATTATTTTGGTTTTCTGCAGGTTATTTTTACACCCGCCCTTCTGCTTTCCCTCTCCAGGTCAGTGAGCATGCAATGCAATTGATTCCGCTGAGTTACTCAGAAAGGCAATATCAACAGCAAATCGCAAGTTACTGAGGTAGTCTCCAATAACTCTTATCCCGCATTCTTCTCAATGCAGGTCTCTGAATACCTCCTGTAAACACGCTGTGAACAGCATTGGAGAGATTGTATCTCCTTGCCTGACGCCTTTCTTTATTGGGATTTTGTTGCTTTCTATAGGGAGGACTACGGTGGCTGTGGAGCCAATATAGATATCTTTCAGTATTTTTACATACGGCTCGTCTAGGCCCTGATTCCGTAATGCCTCCATGACTGCTGAGGGTTTGACTGAATCAAATGTTTTCTCGTAATAAATGAAAGCTATATATGAGGGTTGGTTATATTCCGCACATTTCTCTATCACCTCAATAATAGCGTGAATATGGCCTATTGTTGAGTAGCCTTTACGGAATCCTCGCTGGTCCTTTGGTAGACAAAAGTCTAACGTGTTCCAGATTCTATTTGTAATTACCTTAATAAGTACTTTCTAGGCAGCGGACAGTAAGCTGTTCGGTCTCTAATTATTCAAGTCTATTGGCGTCCCTTTCTTATGAATTAGGATTATGTTAGCCTTCTTCCAAGATTCCGGTACGCTCGAGGTCATGAGGCATTGCGTATACAAGGTGGCCAGTTTTTCTACAAGAATTTGTCCACCATCCTTTAACAAATCTGCTGTAACCAGATTCTCTCCACCTGCCTTCCCCCGTTGCATAGCTCTCTAGGCTTTCTTCAATCTGTACTTCTTATGATTAAGTTTCACAACAACACCTGCTGCCCTCACGTTAATGCTACAGAGTTCCTGTATGTCCGACTCCTAGTTCTTGTCTCTCCGCTAAGCCCAGGTAGTACAGGGCGTGCCCATTTTTAGCACTGTATATGCTTCTTTTCGCCTCCGAACTTCACTGAGCCCTATTATATCCCATTTACTTCCCTCTAACTCCTCCAATAGCACTGCTAGACACGGCTCACTAGTTAACGGTCTAGCAGTAAACGTTGCCAGGTTCAGGTTCCAATGGCGGCGTGTTCGGACCCAGATATTCTTAGCACCCTCTGTTGCGTTAGAGGTATGACCACCGCCGTGGTCAGCTGCTTCGCAGCTGCTGGGGACTGAGAGCCGGGGTTTGATTGTTGTATTCATATAGGACGTTGTGGCCAAGTACTGCACCAGGGTGACCAATCCTGCTCTGTTGAGGGAGTGCGTTGGTGGTTCTGGTCACCGGGATCAGGCCGCACTCGAGGCCTGCTTGCGCAATTTTAACAACACTCGCATTTTTTTTATCCGGTGGAAAATTGCGCGGCACCGGGACTTGAACCACGGTCCACTTGCACGCGAGGCGGATACTCTAGCTCTACGCCCCAGCTGCACTTCATAATTCACAGTATTGCTACTGTGTCCTTGGCCGTCACTACCACGGGAGCTCTGGTAGAAGTGCTTTCCATTCATGTACGGGATGCCCCCGACAAGCCGTGATCCAAGCCGGGACCGCAAAGATAACACCAACATCGCCCCGGTATTCGAGCAAGCCGCCCACTACAACAGCTGCCCCTGGAGCATGGACTTTTGCTTGAGACGACCAAGAAAAGCATGGCCATATCCGTAGTGGTTGATCCGTGGCTATGGTGTTGGGCTGCTGAGCACAACGTCACAGGATCGAATCCCGGCCACTGCGGCCGCATTTCCATGGGGGCGAAATGCGAAAACACCCGTGTACTTAGATTTAGGCGCACGTAAAAGAACCACAGGTGGTCGAAATTTCCGGAAACCTCCACTAAGGCGTGCCTCATAATCAGAATGTGGTCTTTGCACGTAAAACTCCATAACATAATTTTTTTAAAAGCATGGCCATGACAACCCCAATGGCAGCTGCAGCGCGCCCCCATTGTTCAGCAACAGCCCAGGGCACCAACGACCTTCCGGGGATCTTCGTTTGAAGACCCGAAAAACTGGCTGAAAACATACGAAAGGGCAGCTGTTTTGAAGAACTGAAAGGCTGACGACAATGGTTTGTTTCCGACGCAGACGCTCGTCAATAGATAGCATTATCGACCTTGTAATAAACGTACAACATCAGAAGCATCTGAAACGGATCACTGCAGCCTTATTCTTTGATGTTAATGGTGCGTACGGCAACGTAGACCATCATGCAATTCTGGACGCCTTAGAAGCTGTAAGGATAATTGGGCGCACCAATGCCATCTAGCTACACCAGTCGTGCTGTACCTCCAGGCGGTGTACCACGCCCTTCCCTTTTCCACGTGGTGTTAGTGGGTCTCCCTGATTCGGTACCGCAAACGGTTCAGCTCTCCTATATGCAGACGACATTTGCATATGGGCTTCAGGCGTGACACGTGTACAAGTCCGCGCACAACTTCAGAAGGCTTCAACGCCTGTGTGAACATACCTAGGAAGGCAAGGGCCAAAGCTTTCAGCTGAGAAATGTGCCCTTCTTGCTTTTACTCGCAAAACGATGGCCCCATATGCTTTGCAGAATAATTACTAAACTACGCGATATAGATAAACGCACCGATTTCTTGGCGTCATCATTGATAAAGACTTGTCGTGGCGCCCTCACGTCTCCTACATGACAAAGCGTTCGGCCGCCATTGTGGACCTTCTCGTGTTTCTCGGCGGGAAGTCCTGGGGCGGAACATTACCATCAATGTTGCAACTATATAAAGCACTGTTTTTGGGCTTCCTACAGCGCAGATTACCTGTACTAGGAAAGACTTGCCCAACAAATGTCCACAAACTCCAGAGTGTGCAAGCACAAGCACTCTGAACTTGTCTCGGTCTCCCAAAAGCTACATCATCGATTGTGACAGTGGTCATTGCCAGAGAGGCTTCTTTGACAGTCTACATTGATACAGATGTCCTGAGAGCACACATCCGGCGCCTGCCTCGCATTCCCTCCCACCATCTTTCTTTCTCGCCAGCAAACAGGCCGCGTTCAACTTTTGCCAAGAGTACTGTAAGGCATCAGTCCTACTTGCCATATCAATTTAGGCCTGCTAAGGGTTATCAGACCCATTGCGGTGTCCGCACCAGCCGCAAGTGCAGTTGACAATTGCAGGCATCAGAAACAAAGCTGGAGCGCCGTTGCAACCTTTGAAACAAACAACTTTGGGACACATTCACAACGTGCGCAGACTCCGGCAGCATGTCTACACAGATGGTTCGGGTAAAACTTGAGAGCTCTGATAGTGCAGTCATCATCCCGGCAAAATCTGAAGAAATGAAATTAAAAATTTTACGTGTGACCGCATCGACGGGTGCTGAACTCGCGGCACTCCGTGCTGTACTTGATTTCATTAATCAGGAACAACCGCAACAATGGACAGTCTTTAGTGACTCCAAGGCAGCCCTTAAGTGCATACAAAGCCCAATGCACCACGTACGAAATGAACAACTGGCCTCAGGTATTCGACACCTGTATCATTTCAGCCATGACAAGGGACACAACATAATATTTCAATGGCTTCTAGGACATTGTAACTTCAGACTGATTGAGCACGCCGACGAAGCGGTCAACGTGTGGTCAAAAAGTCGTCACCGAGTCTTCATTCCGCTTTCGCTAAGAGACGCTGCGGGTGGGCTGCGATTGATGTCCCGTGATTATAATTCGCCCCTCTGGAACTCGAACGTTTTCACAATGTGTCGTTTGCGTTCGTTGTCTCCGGACATACGGACGTACCTTCCACCTGGGTTACCAAGATGGGAGCATACCATGCTCTACAGTCTGTGGCTAGGTGTTGCGTTTATGAATTCATATCTTTTCCTTGTTGGAATGGCCAACAGCCCCACGTGCGACACATGCAAAAGCGATGAGACGCTCGCACACATCTGTGTCTGCCCGCGACATAGTGTCTAGAGAGAAGTGACGTGCAGAGTACTGGACCAGTTGGACAACCATCGCCTATCAGAACTCAAAGCTTCAGGTAAGTGCTCCAAAAGAACATTGGCGCTGAAGGCCTTACTCGCGTTATTAAGGTTCCTACTGTCTACGGGTCTTCACGATAGACTTTGGGAATGCCGCTCCCTACCGCGCTATAGTTGATGCGCTTTGCTTGTGCTCGTCTTGCTTCCTCTTTATCTCCCCCGTCCGCCCATTTTCTCTTTTTGTCCTCTTAACGCTTCTCGCGGTGACGGGTAGGCAACCACAACTACCTCTTGTTAACCTCCTTGTCTTTCTTTGAATTCTCTTCTCTCTCTATCTCTATCTCTGTGACGACAAGCTGCGGCATGTGTACTTAACTTTAGAAGACGCCGCCAGGACGTGGATTGAGAACCGGGAATGAACCCTGACTACATGCAGTGGCTTCCTGCAGACCTTCACGAGCGCCGTGCGCTAAGAGCGAGACTGGAAACCAGGATGCAGCTGTAGAAAGAGAACATCGCAATCTTTGCGGAGGAAAGGACTCACCTCTTCCGCCACGCCAACGCCGACATGTGAGAAGAAAAGGAAGTGCGGTTCTTGATGCGGGGTGAGAAAGAACTACCCGCCGAATTGATACGCAACTCGCCCAAGACTGTCACTGAATTTGTTCCGGTAACCACAAGGATCAAGAAGACGCTTGAAATGCGCAGAAGGCAATGAAACCACCATGCGCAGAAAAGAAGCTGCGCCGTAACTGAAGCGCTGAGTGCCAAATGACCTGGGCAAGACAATACGAGCGCTTCTACGAGAAGAGCTGCAGAAGTTATGCCCCAGGTCGCAGCCTCAGGTAGTCTATACCGACGACATCGTTAAAGAAGAGGTTAATTGATCACTTAGAGTTAGTGAAGTGCAACCATCATCACCACAGCCCCAACTACAAGCGATGATACGCCACCGTCACCCACCACTAGATGCCCCCTCGGCTCCCGAGCGTGGGCCCCATGACACCGCGATTCCGTCGCCAGACAACGCCACTGTCGCCACCCCGCCTGCCTGTCAGCTAGCGAAACGCCCTGAGGAAGACAAACATTCGTCATGCCCCCGACCACCGCCCACTTACTAGCATTGTGGAGAAGCCGGCCATCTGTACCTCCGATGCCCACACCGTGACTTGGCACTGAGAGGGTTCGCCGGCAACGCGCCGCGTCCATATCCTGTGGAACGCTCTCGTGATATCACCGACTACCTCGCCGCCACTCCCTGTAGTTCTCGATGATCGTCCTGTTCGCAATCACCAGCCCACCACCTGTCACTACAGCACCGATCATACAGTGGCCCAGCCCGGGGCCGGTCCGTACACCCTTATCTGGAAAACTAGGAGCAGCAACCGATGGAGGTGCCGTGTCTGTACAACCAAATGCAGGAGATGCTCCACCAACGACGACAACACTTATTTATCTATTCATTCACATTATGTTACAGGCCCATTGAAGGGCATTGAGTAAGGGGGGCAACAGTAATTACATTACAAAAATAGCAAAGTGCAACATCGTTTACAATATTACCACGCAATCAATTTAGGTACTCACGGAGCACTTCATGATTGGAAATGGATGCAATGTGATCCGAGAGACTGTTCCAATGTGCAAGAGCTCTTGGTTGTGGTGATGAGTTAAATGGCTGCGTTTGACTATGAATGCGCATGAAGCGGCAAACCGTGAAAGTTATTACTATAAATGCACCTGTGAAACAGACATAAAACAGCAATAACGCGGCGATCTTCTAATGACTGAAATGCAAGGTCTTGTTTTATTCGGGTAATGCTCGAATGATAGTCGTAGTTGCCAGAGATGAATCTGGCGGCCCTATTCTGAACGGCTTCCAACATACGGATTAGATAATCTTGATACGGTGACCATGTGGATGAAGCGTATTCAAGCTGTGGGCGAATTGCTACATGACAATTGCTACATGCGTTGTCCAGAATAAATCCGATGAAAGACAAACGCCGAGATATTTGTACGATAGGGCAGTCGAAACTACGGTATTATTCATCGAATAGTGGAACACTGAGCTAGTTCCCTTTCGACTAAACGAGACTAACCTGCATTTGGAGGCGTTAAAGTAAATATACAAAGTTACACATCATTTATAGGTTAATTCAAGGTAATTTTGGAGAGTAAGCTGATCACCAAATCATTTAATATTGCGGTAGATGACGCAGTCATCCGCGAACAACGTGAGGATGAAAGGTTAGCAGGCAAGTCGTTTATGTATAATAAAATGAGTAACAGTCCTAGCATACGGCTTTGGGGGACAGCGGATATGACGTCGTAGAGCTTAGAAGAAATGTTTCTGATTACTCTAAATTTCTGACGCGAACACAAATTACGTAGCCAAGAGAGTGGTAATGTATCAGCACAAAAGGCAGACAACTTGTAAATTAAACGGCAGTGAGATACAGTATCGAACGCCTCAGTGAAACCAAGAAATGGACAATAAGGTTGATCGTTAGAGTTCATGCTAAAGTGAAGGTCAGTCGTGAATTCAAACAACTGAGAGTCACATGTGTAGCGTTTTCTGTAGCCACGCTGATTAGAGAAAAACAGTTATCTGATTCAAGGTGATCGTAGATATGAGAAGCTATAATGTGTTCAACTAAATTTAACTCGACCATGTAGGAATTACATGCCGCCATCCCGACAAAGCTTGAAAGTCAAGAATACGCTGACGAAAGATGACTTGATGACTCCACATACCAGCCGCAGGTTAACGCGGCGGAGCCGTTATATGACGCCAAGACCTAACTGCAATGAAAGACAAAGAACCAGTGACCTCTGCGTGCTTCCCGACGGCCACACTCACCACGCTTGTTGATACTGGCGTCGACTCCTCATTCATCAGTGGAATATTCGCCACCAAGTTGACGAAAATCAAGAGTGCTTGGGACGGCCCTCAAATTTGAACAGCTGGGGGACACCTCATAACTCCGAAAGCAATCTGCACGGCAAGAGTTACGGTTCATGACCGGACCTCCCCTGCCACGTTTGTTGTCCTCCATCTGTGATCGCGAAAAGTAATTCTCGGCACTGACTTCCTGAACCAACATGACGCAATTATCAACCTTGGGTCGAAGCCAATAACGCTGTCCGCAGACCAAGCGATACCGACGGAGAGGCCTTCCAGTCAGCATGCCTTGATTGTACTTCAGGACGAAGTCAGCTTCCCCCCTATCTCTTGCATTGTCAGTTACGCCGGCAGCGAAACGCCCGCAGACGCAGAAGGCGTCATCAAGGGCGAGCAACGTCTACCACTCCGTGAAATTTGCGTCACAAGAGGGATCGCTCGAATGCACGGAGAGAAATCAAAAGCGGTACTCACAAACTTCAACCAGGAGTTCAAGCACATCAAAAAGGGCACGACGATAGCATACATCCAGGAAACTGTAGAAGTCAACAATTCGTTTGAACTCTAGGGTTCTGCCGCATCTGTCGCGACGAGCATAGTTACGGAACTAGACTTCCACATAAAATCAAGAGGTTCCCTGAGTTAGCAGCTGCAGCTAAAAAGTATTCTCAGACGATACAATGATTGCTTTTCGACGTCATTGAAGATTCGACAAGCATCAGTTGCAAATCATAGCATTACAACCGAAGAGTCCGCTCGACCACTCCATCAGAGCCCTTACCGAGTTTCAGTGCAAGAACATGAAGCTATAAGGCAACAAGACAACGAAAGGCTGCGTGGCAACATCATCGAGCCATCGAAATGCCCGTGGGCACCTCCTGTAGTCTTGGTAATAGAAAATGATGGAACCCTGTGTTTATGCGCCGATTTTCATTGTCTGAACGAGGTCGCGAACGACGTATACCCCATGCCACAAACAGACGACGCATTGGATCGGCTTTGCAACGCTAGATACTTCTCGTCAATGTATCTCAAGTCTGGCTACTTGCAAGTAGAATTTGGTGAGAGAGATTGACAAACGACCGCCTTCATCATGCCAGACGGCCTGCATGAGTTCAATATCATGCCACTCGGACTATGCGCAGCACCTACAACATTACAGCGCGTTATGGACACCGCCTAGGCAGTATTGAAGTGGCAGACTTGTCTTGTTTATTTGTTTGACGCCACTGTCTTCACCAGAAATTGATCACCTTGGGCGCTTCGCGACAGTACTAGAAGTCGCCAAGTCATCAGGGCTCACTCTGAATCCAGAAAAGTGCCGCTTCGCTTACAATGAGCTTCTATTCCTACATCACGTGATAGACAAATCTGGAGTCCGACCCTACCTGAAGAAGACCGCTGCATCGAAACGTCCCAGCATCCCATGGACAAGAAGGCTGTGCGTAGATTCCTTGGCATGTATACCTACTACAGGCGCCTTGTCAAAGACTTTTCACGCATCCCTGTGCCGCTGACTCAATTAACAAATTTGGCAGTTGTAGCAGCCTGTGCGCACACGCCTACTAAACCTTCTCGTATCAATTTTTCAGCGCACGCATCGACAGAATGGCATGGTTAGGTTCGGACCAGTGGTGCCTGCGAATACTATCGCCGACAGTCGCTAGCGTCGTATTTGTATACTTGCGCGTGACGTATTCCTGCAGCTTCCTTCTTGGCTCTTGGTGGTCGTTTCTCACACATTGGCAGCGGCGGCAGCCTGTGCGGACGCGCGTACTGAACCTTCTGGCATCAATTTTTAGGTCAGTGTCAATTCTCTAGGGTTTTCCCACGATGCATACATGCTTACGCTGCTGCCGCTGCCAAGGTTGTGCCTAATGCTGATATTGTCACGTTCTTGTATGAATCAATAAATAGTCATTTCAGTAAATTTCCCACTTTCTGCGTCTAGCGGGTTCTTTGGACCTCTGTTGACAGTTATCACACGGTTTGCACTGATATGTCTGATCTTGAAACTGAAATCTCCCCCTGCTGCAAATGTTCGTGCTCCGTTGATGAAGGCTTGATCTCTGAAGGGTGTATCTATTGCTACCACTTTGGAAGTTGTTGCGCAGGTATAAATACCTATGAGACTAGTTTTGAGACTAGTTGCACGTTTGCGCTCCCGTAATGGTCCTCTATCTCTCATGCAAATTTATATTGAACCCTTTTTCATAAGTCTACATATTTGAGGCACGGGTCATACAAAATGATGTCTTTCATTTTGCTGTCGTTGTCAAGTGCGTCGTCTGCTCTCGAGTTCGCGTTCATTGGCACTTACTCTGGAGGACGCCCAATTTTTCTCGCAGAAAGTCTGTACAGTACAGTTTTTCCTCGTTTTACTTGCTTTGGTGCGCCTCAACCCTTCTCGACTGGTGCCACTTGTAGTTTTAGGCAGATAAACTGCTTTCTACAGTCGCACCATGTCTGTCCCCGTATAAATCTAGATTCCCAATGTCGTACGACAGTTATATTTTCTTCAACGAACACAGCAGACCTAGAAATATCTCTACGTGTATATGTGAGGTATGCCGTTCCTTTAATTACTTCATTATTGTTTTTATGATAGTTCATTGGATGACTGAAAGCAGCCGTTTGTAATTCAGAAGCAGCTTAGTTGAGCGGACGTACACTTCGGAACGGCAATACTTTTAGGTATGGAATATAAAATAAGCCTAACATGTATTTTTCAGAAATTACACTAAAGAATAATTTATTTTGTATAGACCCTAGAAAAAAAGCCAAAGGACGCAGCTACCTTGCTCTTTTTTTCCATTAGATAAATTCTGCCGTTTTACGTCTGCCGATATAATTATAAGGCACCCTGTTCAGTTCTCACCAACTGGGTTCTTTACCGTGCACCTAAAGAGAAGTACAACAGTGTTCTTCCATTTCGTTCCCATCGAACTCCGCGACGTGGTTTGAACTCGTGAGCTCGAGTTTAACAGCGCAACGCCACAGCCACTATGTTGCCACTAATTGGACTACCATGCCGTCTTTTTTGTTTGAGTTGTTGTTAAGCAAGGACTGGACAAAAATTTTCACACGGCTTACGGGCCAACGACTAGCATATAATGGCTACCTAAAACTGTTCGGCACCCGAGGTGCGACCGCCATAAAGGAAACCATATCAATCACTCCGCATTCTGTTACGCGAGGAAGACGGACACATGAATGGAATGTTGCGCTGCAGTTTTTTGTATCTTATTCGGTAAGAATACGTTTCGCAAATCTGAGTACAGGGCGCCATATGAGGCAGATATGTTTTATTTATTTGAAGCAGCAAGCAGGAAGTACACATATGTTTTTTTTTCGTCTGCGTTTCACAAGATCTACTTATGGAAAAACATATGCGCAAAAATACAAAAGGGGAATACATGCTGCTTACAGTGCAAGAAAAGTATTTCTTCTCTAAAGGCAACCGTACAACAACATACTAGAATGAAAGCCGGCGTTGCGGGCGCAATGCATGCGCAATCACCGAGCGGCAACAAAAATAAAACTAAATTAAATGGAGAAAGAAAGGCTTCTAATCATAAGGCATAAATGCATGTCCTATGCAATCATAATCAGTTTCAGTTGTATGAAGACATATACCAGCAAGCGAAGTAATACGAATGACCCTTCCGAGAAGGATCGTCAGCATTTTAAAACGGTGCAACCGAGCTTGATGCGGCCCAACCCACTTAGATAACAACAAAGTGACAAAGAGAAAGCAAACCCAGGGATTTGAACTTGATTTGTGTCAACGTTCGTAGCCTGGCAAACAAGACAGTCGAATTTGAACGCCTTCTTTTACAGTACAAGCCAGATGTCGTTGTTGTCACAGAAACGTGGCTACGCCCCGAAATAAAAGGCTGTGAATTAATCGCTCCGGGTTCAATCATGATCCGCAAGGACCGCGGAACACGTGGTGGAGGCTTGGCTGTTGTTTGTAAAGAAGACATTGAGCTGATCGTTCTGGATGACTGCCCTAATACTGAAAGCATTAGGTGCAGAACAGAGTTTCTAGGCGTTCCCTTTATTATTGCAGCTGTCTGTCGACCTCCGGATGCTCCTCTTTCATTTTTACAATGCCTTCAAGATTATATGTGCAACAATGTTCATCTTAACACCCGTGTCATTATTGCAGGAGATTTCAATTTACCAGGAATAGATTGGGTTGATCTTGCAGTGGGTACTACAGATGTTGCCCATTGTGAAGCTTTGTTAAACCTGACTTTCAGGTACGACCTCACGCAAATAGTTCCTGAAAGTACTAGAGTTACACAGACATCGGAATCCTTACTTGACCTTGTGTTCATTTTAAGCAATGTAGCAGATTGTATTGTTTCCGTCAAAGACGGATTTTCTGATCATAAACTGGTTTTGCTTTGTGTAAAGGAAGCCGTCCCGACGAAGAATTCAAAGTGGCCAACTACCTGTATAAGAGATTATAGCAACGCCGACGATGTTAGTATCTTGGACTGTCTTGAAATGTCACTGTACTCGTTCGATGGGGCGACTGACGTCAAAATCTTGTGGAATAAGTTTAAGAATACGGTGATCTACTGTCTGGAAAAGTTCGTGCCAAAACGAATCAAGGCAGTAAAGAAGCGCAATCCTTGGATTAACCGCAATATAATACAGCTTAAACGAAGAATAAGACGCTGAAGTAGGAATAAAGAGAGGAACAAAATGGAGATTTCGCAGCTTTCCCAGACCCTTAAGCACATGCTCGTAACGGCAAAAGAACACTTTTACTCACAGACCCTACCCAATTTCATGAGAGATTCACCACAGCGTTTTTGGCGTCATCTTGCCCCGTCGCACGAACAAATACATTATGTCTGCATTGATGGCAACATAATTAACAACTGTGCTCAAATTGCTGAAAAATATAATGAATATTTTGATTGTGTGTTCGCTCCACCGGAGCCATCTTCCACTGACCTTGATGAGAATCGCACCGAGGGTAGGTTGCCTATGCCAGACATCGTTTTCTCTGAAGAGGGGATATATGCACTATTGCTTAACATAGACACAAAAAAATCAGCCGGTCCTGATGGCATCCCAAATCAATTTTTAAAACGATATGCCGAATGGATATCTAAGTATCTCTGTATAATTTTTAAGGCGTCCCTAGAGCAGCACAAATTGCCATCTGACTGGCTGACAGCTAGAGTTATCCCCATCAATAAATCCGGCAACAGACACAGCATCGAAAATTATAGGCCCATTTCAATTACCTCTACATGCTGCAAGATCATGGAGAATGTTATATCAAAAAGCTTGTTGAAATATTTGGAAAATGCTAATATCCTTCTTCCTAACCAACATGGTTTTAGGCAAAACTTGTCAACGGTGACCCAACTCACCGAAACCATACACGATTTTTCAAGCGTACGTCAGGAGTCCCTCAGGGATCGGTGCTGGGCCCTGTCCTTTTTCTCAGTTATATAAATGACATTGTAGACCAGATTAACCCCGTTATCAAAGTTCGACTTTTTGCAGGTGACTGCTTAATGTATACCGCAGTATCCAGCCGCAATGACCAGATCGTCTTAAATTCCGCATTAAAAAGAATTAGTGACTGGTGTAATAAGTGGAAAATGAAAATAAAATACAGCAAGACTAAGAATACAAGGGTAACAAAGAAGATAAAAAATATGCACTCCTTCGATTATGAGATAAGTGGTAAGGTCGTAAGCCGCGAAAATCAAATTAAGTACCTCGTAATTACCATATCCAGTGACCTCAACTGGAAAGCACACGTAAAGGATACATGCTCATCAGCTGAAAGAAAGCTCTGGTACTTGAGGCGAAAGTTAAAACTTGCTTCTCAACATACTAAATTAGCTGCATATTTAACGCTTGTTCGTCCTACATTAGAGTCCGCGAGCGTCGTGTAGGATCTGTATAAAAAAAAACCTGGTAGATAGAATTGAAAAACTTCAAAGAAGAGCGGCAAAATTCATCTTGTCAAAATATCGTTCAACGGACTGCGCAACTGAAATGACCAGGAAGCTCAACCTACCTCTATTTTAGAACGCAGAAGGATAGCTAGACTGAAATTTCTTTATCTGATTCGTCATAACTGGTTTAACCTTAATACGCAGCAGTACATAAAACAGCGTCTGTCTCGAACAGTACCTAGAGCAACCTAGAGCAAATTCAAGCCATTTCAGCACGAATAGATAAACATAAGTACTCGTTTTTCCCCAGAACAATAGAAGAATGGAACGCGCTACCACCTGAATTACTAACAGTAGACAATCTAAATAAATTTGAAACCACACTAATAAAATTCTTTACTTCGGCTAGAAGTATATAGCTACTACTTTAATAATGGTACTTTGTCTTACTTTTGTTCCTGGTTGTAACACACATGATAATTCCAGCGGCTGTGGTACAATTAATACCACCCTACTGCAATTTGTTTTTGCCACTTCTTGATTTGCATTGTGCCTTTGCCTGTGTATATATGCCTTATTTGGTCTGTTCTACACTGCGGCAGCGCTGATATCTTGTATTGTTTGTCTTGAAACCACCCTGTAACGGCCTTCGCCCCTCCCCCCCAACAGTATTCTTAAATAAATAAATAAGAAGATCGCAGCGCCGCCACAGTGTTTTTCGTCGTCGTGCGCCTCACTGCAAAACATGCGCCGCCCCAACCACTCGTCCTACTCAGCCATGTTGTAGTGCACCTTAAAATGAATGTATCACCATCCGCAGCTGAAGTTTTAGGTAACCATACAACAAAAAAGAAATAAATAAACCATAACTGTTATGGAGCTGTAGGACTGACGATTTCTTGACCGCAGGAAATTCACGGCGATGATCATTGTTTTATGCGATATTTGCTTCCTTCTTATTTAACCGAAATACGCAACAACTTTAAATATATACTTTTGAAATACCTTGCAATAGCAGAATAGGGCTAGTCTGTGCTCAAAGTATGTCTACCTAACAGTGATGTTAGGGTCAACCGCAGTTACGTGAACAAAGTTTTTGAACTTGTAGCAAAATACATAAACCTTCCCATGTGGCTTATTTTCCCTGGGAAGTTGGCTGAGTGGAGTGGTGAAAAACAATGAATAGAAACAATGTATTTTGGGTCAGGTTTGGGGACCAATATGCAGACAACCTAGGCCGTAGTTTGTGATTTCTCACTTGAACGTCGTTTCCAGGACGAACTGCTTTCAGTCCCGCAATCGGAAAGTTTACAGCAATTACGGAGACAACTGGTGAACCTAACTTAATTCATATAAACTTAGGTAAATGAGCTGTAAAAAAAGTTCAGCTGCTTCATGGAGCAGATACTAGGCGAACAAACATTTATTGTACTGCTTCACTTAATCATGAAATTATTCAAGGACACTGCAAGGATAATTTATCAGCAGTAGAAACGAGAAAAAAACATGGCGCACTTAGATAACCAGGACGCAGGCACTATAGCACCACGGCTTGATCAATCGCTTTAAGCAAATCCCTGTTTGCACGCGCATCAACAAAGCGTGTACGAATTCGTGCATAAGGTGCTCTAGCATGTTTCGCATTCGGACGATGTTTCTTCGACGTGGCTGTGCCACACATGCAGTTCTCAATGTTGCTTGCACGCAAATGAAAAATGACGCGCATTCGGAAAAAAAACCAGACCCACTCCTACCAAAATGGCAAAATACGTTAAAGAAGTTACGTTAAATGCTAAATATGCAGCACTCGCTTCGTGGTTCCAAGAAGGAACTCATCTGTTGAAAAAGGACTTTCCTAGGAACCATATCTTGGAATGTGCTTTGTACTCGAAGCTACATACGAGGCTACCCCACATTTTCTTCCTTTAAGCAACCTATCACTTTTTAAGCTATGTGCTGTAGACATTCGCACTTTTGGAATTTTGTGATGCGGACCTCCAATTGCATGCGAGCGTATTGAGAGGCCGTTTCTTTACCAATTGTATCAGTTTTCTTTTCAGAACGAGCAATGTTTTTTTTTGTTTTATTGGCCTGTGACAAAGAGCTCTTCCGCCTTTTAACTTCGATTTTTGGACGGAGCGTAAATTATCTCCATCAATGTTTCTATTATTCAAGCAGCTGTGAAATATATTACCTAATTTCCTTTCTCATTATAAGCTTATATGCACATGTCAGAATGATCACTTGAAACCGAGCTCAGCAATGCTACCGCTGCGTTAGTAGCCGAAATACTCCGAGTGGCAAACCTTGTTGCATCCTGCTACATCTCACCCAAAATATGAGGAAAATGAGCTCATTCTGCACTGAAAGCGTTCCTGGGGCTCTCAAAAACCCAACTAACTCATCAATAGCCATTTTACCACGCAATCGAAAGTGGCATGACGTGGACCAGCAGCTGCATGAGCTCTGCGGTGGACGGAGTTAAGCTTCTCCAATTATTCATGGAACGTATTCCAGTTTCTACCTTGGTCTGTTGTCTATTTTCTATACCTTCGAACTCAGCGAGTGCGGGTTGCTTAGACGACTGGAGTTCGCTTTGTTTTTCAGGTGGCAGCGGGTGATCGCGCTTGCGCCAAGGCAGACCCCGCGCTTCTCTCCCGCATTATCAGTGTAATACCGTGCAGAAGTTTGGGACGCCACATAGTGCATCGCTCAACTTTTTGAACACAATGCGCGTATTGGCGCAGACATGACGGCCATGAATAATTTTTTTTATTAAATTTGTCGTCTATCGCTCACTCTTGTTGGCGTGGCGATTTCATGGCGTAAGAATGGCGTACGGCTGCTACTAAGTATTTAGTGAATTCGACAGCAAATAATAACTTTTGCCGCTGGACAGCAACGAAACGCCGCTTGTTCGGCCTCGCCGTATCGTACGGCCATGACAAAAATTCCCTGCCAGCTGACGCGGTGGCGGTCAGCAGGTCTTCGCGGCAAGGTAGCCTCCAATACGTTCGGAACAGCAACCCGCTTCGATGACTGGGCGTGATAACATGGGCTAGATTGGTGGCCCCAAGCCAAGGTTTGGTCCGTGGGCGGCATGCGGGCCACTACCATGAACGCTCTCGGGGACATTGATTTTGCAACTACTCGGTCGAAATGGGGAAAGCTCGCCTATAGGCAGTAAGCTCCCAACTGAATCCGCGCATAACAGTTTAACCTTCACTCCCCGATAGCGCGCGACGCCCATCGAGATGAGTTACGAGCGAAGGCGAACCACACTAGCTCCGTCGGACGTCGCAGTATTTCAAGTCGACAGTACATCAGTGAATTTCCAGCACAGGGCAAAATACTTAATAACTTTGGTGTACCTTTCTTTCACAAAGTGCTCCGTCTTCATGGATACATTTATAGGTGCGAGATCACGTGGAAGGTTCTCGAAACGCTTCCTAATTCTCCACGTAGCATGTCGAAGTGCTTTCGTTTTTTCAAAGCCACTGAAGAGCTTTTTAAATAGTTCTTAGGAAACCACAGCTGCGTTGCAATCCACAATAAGCACTGCGATGAAGGGCGAGGGGAGGGTCATTTTTAGTATTTGCACGGAATTTATGAAGCAGTGACCACTTATGGCTTTCGCAAGGCTTCCCCACTGTAAAATCACCATACACTATAGTATCACACCGCTTCCATAAATCTCCTGCGAACTTCTGTATTACTGCTCCAAAAGCTGTTCCAAAATAGGGTAGGCTTGTGGCATCCCAGCGTGCTGTAGTGCAATGTGGTTTACTTAGCAGAAACAAACTAGCTCCACTGATAAGATATCCGGCTTTAAATTGTTTTACAAAACGCACTGCCGTTTCAACTGGCATTGGTTGGTTCATTGTTCGTTTGGTAAAATTGTTTGCTGCAAGGCTAGTATAGCCTGACAGTCTGAGCCGGCTGTTGCCCGCCTCTGCATCTGATTGTAGATCAGGAATTATTAAGGCGAAAGCCTCAAGTGGCTCGTTGCAATGATTCATACCCGAAAAAAGGGACATCTAGTCAAGTGAGACAAAAAATATCACAATTAGGAGTGGCTCTTATCCCCGTAAGCAGCAAATATGCAATGGCTGAATATGAATAATGGCGCACACGAAAGAATGAAAGAAAGAAATAACGAACGAAATAAATAAATAAAGAAAGAAAGAAAGAATGAAAGAAAGAAATAACGAACGAAATAAACAAAGAAAAGAAGAAAGAAAGAAAGAAACCCTTAAGTAGTGCGTTAGGTGCTCGCATGTGTCATTGAGCAGGCTGACCTACTGGGCAATACGTTTTGTTCACACAGCGGCTCGTTAACTCTTGCAAGAAGTCTGACCCCTCCGATCGTATAGCTTAATGCACTAACACATGTAGAGCAGGAGCACCTTCATATCTTACAGGAGATAACATGCTACCGAACTTTTTAATACGTGTGGAAAAGTTTACTGTCACGTAGTACATGTGCTAATAGAAGGACGTGAGAAGCCCATACGAACAATGTCGGCCCTTGGGGGAACACTAGATGTCGCACGCACATGTCGGGAAATCCTGTTGTTTGCAGGTTGTTATTTAGAGTCTTCCTTCCAAAACTGAAATCCAATAAAGAGCTAATGAAATGTTCGCCCTTAGTAATTTATCGACACTCGGTGCAAAACGAATGGATAGCTCGGGCATTTCGAATACCGATTCTAGAGCGCAAGCCGATCCCTTCCTTTTTCTAATGAATAGAGCACTTTCAAGTCAGTTAAGACCTCTCACTACACAAGGCTTGTGGGGTAAGGTTAAGGGCGACCAAAAGTGGCAACTCTGTATCTTTTCGAATCTAGTCGCTGAGGAGTGCTCTGACTGTCGCTGACCTTGAGAGCGCTTCTTTTCTGTACCACCCGCTGTTTCACTCCCATGGATACCAGCACGGGAAGGAACCTAGTAGAAGACAATATTCTAGGCTTTGCTTCAGAAATGCGTGAGTAAGAGACGCCATTAGCGACAAAATTTGTTAGAATGGACCTGACGGGGTAGATTTGAAGGACAGGTGTAGAGTCCACAAACACAGCAGCGCTCCGTAAATGGTGCCTTTTGAGTGTGCGCAATGCAGTTGCAATAGCTGAAGTCTTCGCAGTATATGAACATTATTGGGCAGTCCAAGAGTCCTGATACACTACCTCAAGGGAAGGGATCCAAAATGAAGTAGCACTGTCCCCTTATGCCAGGCCAACTGACCCGTCCGTTTACACCGGGCAGGTATCCTTGATAAGTAGGCTCTTGGTGTCTAAGCAACAAATAGTGGGCCTCTAAGGAAGGTGTGAAGCGCTTGTAGGATAACCGAAGGCTGCTGTGATCACGGATGTTATCCCGCATCAACCAACCTGTCCGGTGCCTCTGTTTCATGGGATTAATCCTAATGGCGTAGAGTACGTAATGCCATATAAAAGTAATAAAGAAGTCTAGAACTACCTTCTATAGAAGGGCTTTGCGAGGGAGGGACTGAGTCGTAGGAGCTGGCTCGGAAACGCTTAAGAGGCTGAAATACAAAGCCACAAACAGAGCTTCGCACATTGACGTGTAACGCTAGCTGGGGAACACGTTCACGCTGCAATGGCCAATCGCTTACCTTATCAACCGCCACTGATGCCTCAATTGCAAATTACATACCAATAAACTCAGCTTGTCCACCGGAAGGGCGCGCACTTGTCTTTTAATTGATAGCTTCACATAAGCGTGCGTAGAACACATCGAGGAGATTTCAACTAAAATAGCACTGACATTATTGGCAAAGCTTTGGGCCGAACAAATATCTCGAAAGTAGCCCCAGTCCAAGAGGTTTTGCAAAGCGGACGTGATTTCACTACTCCTCAGATGCAATTCGCCTTTTTAACCATGCAGTGTAAAGTTGATCACTAAATTGGTAACTAATATTTTAATTGGCCAGCAGGAAATTCCGACTATTCCTTTAAGTAGGGCCCGTATTTTCAGGTGTTGCACGTTACGTAAGCTGCCTCAATAGGCTTAATTGCTCGGTGACCCCATGAAATAAGAATTGTTCGAAGTGAAAAAATAATTATTGTTATATAAAATATGTGCCCGAACATTCGCTACCGTACGTAGGCTATATGTTCAACTGGCATGACAAGCATACACGATCTTCCAGTTACGCAATTTCAGTGTTATTCATATAGGTTAGGGGATTTTACCATGCAAAAGAAATACGTAACTATAATAGGCCCAGGAAAGCGCTTTTATTAATACTTTAGATATGAAGGCTGTGGAGCTGGCTACTGTACCAGTTGCGTTATTATGTGTAGTTCGAACCAATTTTCCAGGACTCGCTTCTGAAAGACAGCGCAGTTCTTCCAATTGAAGTGGCTTTCATGAAAAATATTCCAGTGTATTCCACTCTGTGAAGGTGGATGACCAATGAAGCTGTGTGTGTGAGCCCCTTAATGGCGGACTGTCCAATGCCGTGCGTCAAACGCCGTATGCACGTGAATGACACACGAGGCGCAACTAATCGCTGCTTCACGATGTATAGCCCCGGAAGTGTATGAGGCACCGGGGTGTAAACTTACCGATGTATTGTTGCAAAACATGGCACGACACCTTTTGCTAACGAATCCTGGCACGTAGAACAGACACACACCTCACCGCACTCTGAGGGCACACGCTGATTCTTCGTAGCCACGGCAATGGTGCGTTGGTCTACGTCCCGCACTGCAGTAATGGTTGTGAGGTTGCTCGAAAAGCACGAACTGTCACACACAACAAAGGCCACACAAAATTGGTTCTGCGCAAACTCCCTCTGAAACATGGCCGTTGCTCCGGTGAAACGCACCAAGTTTGCGGGATCTGGGCCGCATGAGCGGTTTGCATTTTTTTCCGCCTCGAGGTCTTCCCGGGCACCAAGCTTACGGACCACCTGCAGGGGAAAGTGGAAGAAAAGGAAACGAGGTAGGCAAGCTCTTCGAACGCCGAGAAAGAGGGCAGTTCGAAGGTAGGAAAAAGTGTGGAAAAGTTTGCTGTCACGTAGTACATGTGCTGATAGAAGGACGTGAGAAGCCCATACGAAAAATGTCGGCCCTTGGGGGAACACTAGATGTCGCACGCACATGTCGGGAAATCCTGTTGTTTGCAGGTTGTTATTTAGAGTCTTCTTTCTAAAACAACTTCCAAAACTTCTAAACTGAGGTAGGCAAGCTCTTGGAACTCCGAGAAAGAGGGCAGTTCGAAGGTAGGGATGGCCGACCCTGGTTAAAGTGTAACATTTTTTATCTACTGAATATGTCATACGGGTTGTATTTGGACCTAAGATGTTAAGCTCATTTTTGCAATCTGGTGCTGTGCTTCAAGCCTGCGTCACCTCCACCGTGGGTCGGCCCAGTATTACACAATCTTCGGGATCGGCCCATGTAAGGGGAGAAATTCTTGATCTACACTGCTCGATAGACGAACGCAATCTTTTCCAGAACTTAGTCATATACAGCTTCTCTGTAAAGCGAAAATTACTTGCTACCCATATTGCAATGCCCGAACATTTCATCAAAAAGGTGCAATAATTGAGCGATATATGCATTTGCATAGGCCGCATGATGAAATAGGGAAGTTGAAGCGGAAAAGGGGTCATCTATGCTTAACAGACATAGAATAAGTATGCTGCCCGTTGACTTGATACCTAAGTTTGCGATATAGGTAACGTGTGTTCGTAAGTATACAGGTTCACGATTAATATACGAGGCAGCTTCAAGTTTTAGCCTATGACAGCAGCAGCGATTCCTCTCCTAGCAGGGCTTTCAAAAGTCGAGGGTCGCCAGCAGAAGCCTCAGCGCACTGGCTTGCGTTGGAGCACGTATTACTGGTGCTTAGGTTTTCACGCATTCCCTCGTCATCCCGCAAGCCTGGTACGCAGCACTGTTGCATGGTTCAGTACCCCAACAGCCACAACAACACGAAAGAGCTTCACCAGCGCATTCCACACATCTCTGGGAAATTCATACATGAGACAAGCGGAATCCCGTACGGGGAGTGAAAATACCAGTGTTTCTTTTGTATGCTTTCCTTTAATCCATGTGGTGTAGTTAATTAAGTGGCCCTCACGTCATCATCATCATCATCATCATCATCATCATCCTGGTTACGCCCACTGCAGGGCAAAGGCCTCTCCCAAACTTTTCCAACAACTCCGGTCATGTACTAATTGTGGCCATGTTGTCCCTGCAAACTTCTTGATCTCATCCGCCCACCTAATTCTCTGCCGCCCTCTGCTACGCTTCCATTCCCTTGGAATACATTCCGTAACTCTTAATGACCATCGGTTATCTTGCCTCCTCACTACGTGTCCTGCCCATGCGCATTTCTTTTTCTTGATTTCAACTAAGATATTAAATCGCGGTTGTTCCCTCACCCAATCTGCTCTTTTCTTATCCCTTAACGTTACACCTATCATTCGTCTTTCAATAGTCGTTGCGTCGTCCTCAATTTAAGTATAGTCCTTTTCGTAAGCCTCCAGGTGGCTGCCCTGTACGTGACTACTGGTGAGACACAGCTGTTATAAACTTTTCTCTTGAGGGATAATGGCAACCTGCTGTTCATGATCTGAGAATGCCTGCCAAACGCACTCCAGCCCATTCTTATTTTTCTGATTATTTCCGTCTCATGATCCGGATTCGCAATCACTACCTGTCCTAAGTAGATGTATTCCTTTACCACTTCCAGTGCCTCAGCACCTATCGTAAACTGCTGCTCTCTTCCGAGACTGTTAAACAGTACTTTAGTTTTCTGAAGATTCTGCAGGCCCTCACGTACACAGCAATAAAGATTTGGGATCAAGTTGGGCACTTTTACTAAATACTGGGTCCTTTCAGGATGACGCATGCTGCAAGACCAGCTGGTGAGAAAGATTGTCGTGGTTTCGGAGACAGTGCGCTCATCCTGAACATGTCGCTCAGTATGTGCGCATTGTCTCAGAAGCTCCGAAATATGATTTAGAAGCGATGAAATTTCTTCGACGTTCCACAGGGAAGTGTCCTATCTCCTTGCAAATTTTAACGTTGCCATGGCCACCCATTCAGACACACTGAATGTAGGTGGGACGGCAGTTAAAGTGTCCATCTAAGCCGATGACATCTGCACTTGAATGGGGGGGTTCCAACACAAACGTTTGGCCGGGATAGCCCATGGCGCAATCTCCATCTTGTTTCGCCACTTATCGACGTTTGGCCTATCTTTATCAGCGGAGAAATCTACCTTCAGGTTTTCCCGGGAATGAGGCGGAAGTCAACGTGCCTATCTCTGAATATGAAAGGCCATCCAATTCTTCGTGCAACTAGCGTTCGATCCTTGGGCATTATCATCGACTGAAAGTTACTATGGCAACGCGCAAGTGAAAGTGTTGTGGCTACATCAGTAGAAAGAGTCAACGCACTTCCTTGCATGGAAGGTGTGCGTTGGGGAAACGATCGTTTGTCTACGCTTCAAGTCACCGCTGCGCTACTCTATCAGCTGCCTTTGATATCACCGTCACCTAGCCAATTTGAGCGCTTGGACCCAGTGCATAGAAAGGGACTTCCCTTGGCGATGGGAGTTCCTCATGTGGCTTCAAACAAGAAGGTGAGTAATGAAGTAGAGTCTCTTCCACTCCGCGTTTGGGCTTCTCAGACCTTGCTGACGCAGCTATTTAGGCTGCGTGAGCCCCCGCAGGCGCGGCGCTTCCCCGGCGGCTAAGAGCAAGAACTCGCTCCCATTTTCATGCGGTGCTGGGCACATTTTCCTTTTACAGCGAAGCTGTACCGTCTACCCTCCGAGGAAGTTTTTGTGTCATAAGTAAACTCCCCATACGTGTACCGATCCCGGAGATAGGGCAGTGAGGGCCGACCCGCAGCGAAGGTGAAGCAGGTGTTACGCACTCTTCATGCGGGGGCCGATACCGAAGATAGCGCAATGCTGGGCCGACCCGCGGCGGAGGTGCAGTTCATAATATGCCCCGCAAACAAAGCTTCGCTGGTCTTCCTTCTTCACAGAGTGGAAGAGCACTCAGTTTTTTTTATTTTAATGGCCTAAAAGTTGTCGTCTCGTCCCGCCATGGTCTTTGTCTGACGTTACCTGCAGCCTCACTGTACCCGATCTGCCGGCGAAACGCAGTTTCAACTGCCGAAGCAAAGTATCTTGTGTTGTACCACTTGAACACAGCGTTTAAAAGCCATATACAAGTATACACAGGCGGGTCGGCGTGTGCACAAACAGATAGTCGTGCAGCGACATCCTGCATACCCTCCCTTTATGTGTCATGGTCTGGCCGCCGGGATCGCGTAGTTTCGTCTACAACTGTAGAAAGTGCCGCGGCGTTGCATGAGCTACGAGCCTATTCCGCACGGGATGTCGTGTTACTGATGGACTGAAAGTAACTGTTACAACGATTGCATCATGGCCTACCTTGAGAAAAGTTTACAGGGCAATCACTGGCACAGACCAAAGTTATAATGGGCAAGGGATTAAGCGTGAAATGTCAATGAATCCTACCCCACGTAGGGATTTAACTAACTGAAAAAGCTGACGTTCTTGCACGCCTAGCACTGGCATATGTTGTAAAAGCAACATGCCAAAGATTTTTCAGAACCCTAAGGATGCAATCTGAATTCACTTTAGGGCGAGCCACCAGTCTCCGCACCTAGCATGTGTGACCCACATACTTACACGAAAAGGAGCAACGCTGTTGTACTGCATCCGAACCGACCCCACTTTTTACACCCCGACTTGAATATTCAAGACTAGACAATGCGCTTCCCCGCTCTGGTCCTGCTGTGGTGATGTCGCCTACACCGAACGTTTCATCTGCCGATTTCCTCAGTTATACACCGGAAGAAAAACGATTGTCGACATCCTGCAACTGAATGGCCTTTCACACAGGACCTTCGGAGATGTCGTTTTCCACGGAGGGCCTGCGGCTTTCAGGAAGAGAATGCAACGACTGCTAATATTCTTCACACCAGACATGGGGCTCTTTGACAACTTGTGACCCGCACAGTGACACTCACAGGAGATTTAGGCGGAACAATTGCCGGGTATGTATGCCAAACTGACCCCGCGTGCTGCAACACCACCACCACCACTACAAAGCGCTCAGTCCTAAAAACCTCTAATTGTGATAATCTGCATTGGCAGCACGGGAAAGTACGAGTACCAAGTGTGTTATTCGAGATCTGAATCAGTGGCGTGTCGTAAGATATCAGCGGCAGCAAAGACAATTGGAAGTTGTGCGCTGCTATTATTAAACACTTAGTTTTGCCTGTTGTCACGCGTTTTTTAAGTATCTGCAATAATAAGACTTAATGATCATCAAAATAGGTATATGTTATCTTCCTGTTAAAACTTTTTCTGAAATGTGCCGTTCCCGGCACTATCAAGAGTTTTTGCACAATGCAGCGAAGGAAAAGTCGAGAGTGAGTGGAAGCCACCTGAGCTTGGGATTTTATAAGAGAGGCATTGACGTAAAAAAGTCGCACAGCAACAATTTGGGTGAAGTAGTTGCCTCGTTCCACCACTGGACAACATAGGACATGTGTATACAGTGCATAATCCTTTTGAAATTGGTCTCACAAAACATCGTGTCTATGTTTATGAGGGAGACTAGCATAAAAAAATTGATTGCTTGAATGCACGTACACACCCTAAATAAACTCAAGGACATTTAGAACAATTAGGAAGGTTATTAGGTTAGCTTACATCAGGATAAGAAAAAAGTACTCGTTTGCAGTGTAACATATCTTAAGCACACTAACTTCTGTTCGTTGAAGTGACGTTTACCTTAACTTCGATGTTGCAAGCCGCTGACAAGGGAAACGTTTTTTAATCACATCTTGCGCCCACATTTCCTTAGACCGTTCAAATTAAAGGCACAGCAGACCTTTATCTTTCTTAAAACTTCCCGGCGCAAGAAAAGTACGCTGCCTCAAGGTGTTTCTAAAAACTATACTAGTGTCTGCTCATCGCCGTTTCTCACGCAGTTATCGCACTACCACTCAAAATACAGCGCGGTCGTCAGGAGCAATGAGAGAAAGAGAGAGCGTGCAGCTGGGTACTGCACACAAACAAAAGCCCGGACGCCGTAGCGGCTACCAAGGCGATGTTTTCAAATAAAAAAAAGCGCTTCTTACACAGGCGCAGCAGTGCCACCTGGCAGTCGTTGTCGATTCTATAAATAGCAACCTTGCTTCAACACGCGAAACATCTTTTCAGTTACCCTCGTATTCTACTCTCAGTAACCACTGAAAGTATTACATAACTGGTCTGTTCCGCTAAGAACAGCAATTCGGCATTGTTGCTCAGCTGGGACTCTAGTGTGCGTCCGCACACTGCCCACGCCCTCAGCGAAAGGCGAAAGAATGCCCTGGCTCCACTCCTGAAATGATTGAGTAGAGCGTTACGATACGTCCATTTGCTTCATCAATTATAACTCGCAGACAACTTTCTGTAGGTATGTAGTCAAAGCTGCAAAGCCGTTGCGCACGCGCACTACCCTGGCGTCTCGTGCTTCCACGTAATCTTCCCTTACAATGCGACAGTGCTAAAAACAATGCAAGTGACGCCCTTCAAGTTGGTTTACTGTACGAAGCCGGCCGCAACTCTTCCCATCATGCTGCCCAATGTCGGCGATGAAGAGAGTGTCGACGTCGCAGCCTACCTCGAGCTTGCCGAACTATGCTCACCTCTCCGTCCATCAAGGAGCAGTATAGTACTTAAAGTAAACATTATAACCTTCGCGGAGGCTATGTGGAATACCACCCCAGCGACTGTGTTTGGGTTTGGTTGCCGATACACCGACGGAGACTATCGAAGAACTTTTGCGACGCTAATTAGGGCAGTGCAAAATACTGTGGCGTTTTGGTGCCCTGGATTATGAGGTAATTCGAGACATTATTACCCCATCGCAGCGGTGCTGCGCACTCCCTGCAGTCGTTCGTCTTGAACGTCTTAAGAGGTTTTACACGCGCTATGGAAAAACTACTGTGAAAACTTCAATTGTTACTTGCTTTGTTAGTTTCCTGTATCGCGTGCACTTTTTATTTTCACGTTCTATTCGTATCACGAAGATGACTGGTCTTAAGAGGGAACCGTTGACAGGTGTGCATTGTTCTTGCCTTCCGATGACCGTTTTTCACCAGCTAACAAACGCTACAAAGTCGTTGCTCGATAGGAGGTGCACCTTTCTGTATGTGAACTTTCTCGAATGTTATCGCTAATTCAATAGCAAAAGATTCTCTGCCGAATTATGGTGCGTCCACACTAGCGACAAAAACGCGCGCGACACACCGCGCGCGGCGAGCGGTGCTGTCGCGCGCGCCAAGATTCACGAAAAGCGGCAGCAACGCGCGGCAAACGCGCGAATGGGTGCGAGACCCATTTTTCGCGGCAGACGCAAAACGACCGCCAATCAGAAGCGAGCCGCTTTACGAACCACGCTGTTGTGGCGCCACCTGTCGCATAAGCAAAGAATCATAATCTATGGGCTCTGAGACTGAACAGTGACACGCGCGCCGTAAAATCTCAGAGGCCATTTCCAGTCAAGGGGGCTGTTTTTGTTAAGCCTTACCACACCGCCACTGAGGCGTCGACGAAGAATTCGCTTCGCAGTGGAGGCGTTTTTGGAAACCGTTCGCGGATATGCGTGCCTCTATGATAAATCGAGCGTCGGACAAGGAGCTGCGCGCCAACCGCTGGCACATTATGAACAGCAGTTTGGCATGACAGGTGAGTAATTGGTGAAGGCGGGGAAGCAGAGTGTGCGCCTGGCCCTCAGTGTCCCTGTACCACACCCAAAAATTTCTCGTCCGCTTTCTGGCACGTCGGCGTCACACAAGTAAAGAACAAACAAGTATTATAGTGTTCACAATCACCAGTAGCTCCTCGTCCGTATCCGACATGCCTGAGCGTGGCCGGCAGTGGCGCAAAAAAACACACACTTCCGATGGAAGACGAAATGGGCAGAGCGGAGAGCGCGTTGTCACGAGAAGTATTGAATGGAACGAGACAACGCGGGACTCCACGGGCCGCTGCCGCGTGCCGCAAAACGCGACTGTGGACTTGCCCGCACGCGTCTGCCGCGCGGGCGCTTGCCGCGTGCGGCGTGTCGCGCGCGTTTTTGTCGCTAGTGTGGGCGTACCATTAGGCTCCGTGCGAGAGATTAATGAACGCATATACGTTTGAACGCACGCGAGCATTACAGATTGGGCTTCACCTGTAATCAGATTGCGACGAACGATGACTTTGCTCGCTGCAATTCTTTAGTCTTGTGTGTTCTCTGTCTTACAGTGCACAAGGTCTCCAACAATGTGCTATATCGCTAAATGAGGTTTCGGAAGTACAATTCTTCGCCATCGCTACAACGTGACAATCTTAAGTGAGGCAATTTCCTAGGAATTGAGGGCGAACCTTTAGTGCAATAAATGAAGCTATATTATGGTGGCCGTTAGAAAAAGTATTCCAGAATGAATTATACTGAAGGGGATAGGTAATTGAGTATATTACCACCTTATTCTTTATGGCTTTGTTAGATTTCGAAAATTATTCGATTCAGTAGAAATACCAGCAGCGTTTCAAATACGGCGTAGTCGAAGTGCATGGCAAGCATGCGTACATATTCTCTAAAATTACAACAATTACAACGTATGTTATAATTGTAACAATCTCAGGTAGTAAACAGTTATGTGGAGCCCTCCAATACGGTGTTCCCCATAACCCCAGGGTGTAACTTCAGGAGGGGAATTGCAACACTTATTTTGTGCTGTCCTGATATGCCATAACGACCTTTGCCATGACACTGTTTTCAGTATAGAAAAGAAGACCGTGCTTATGTAACTTAGCACAGTCTGGGTTTTTTATATGTATAATACTTCAACAAAGTTTAGCAAAATATTGTTGGAACACCTGAAAACTCACAGGGGCGTTTGCTAACTCAGTCACGGTCAGTACCCTCGTATTCTTTCTGGTAAAATTGAGTATTCCCTGTATGTCTGAATAGCAAGGTTCTCTGTTTCGGTAGCACAAGTTCATAAGTCACGCCCTCAATGGCGAATACTTTGCTCTCTATTCGATGGCACTGGAGCGAAACGTTTACTAACGACCTCTGATTATGCGATGTTAAAATCGCGTCGCGCACTTGTACCCGTAACTCCTTTCTATTTAGGGAGGTTTATTATATATAATGAAAACGCCGCTGTTTATAAGAGACATATGATGCCTACCCTCAGGTCATACTGATCTACCTGTATTTTCCCGTTTTCTTTTTCTTTTTTGTTTCCACAAAACTCCTGTGTGTTCTTTACAATTTTATTCCACCGACTCATGCGACTGTGCCGACCCAATTCTTTGTATGACTCGTAGAACGGCACGAAAGAAGGTAATCCGCCTGATTTTAAACTGACAGATCCACGTGAGATCGTCTAAATGAAGTGTTTGGCCGTGATTCGCTACTCAGAAATAGAAGGTACGTATGTTTTGAAAGCATTGCAGAAACCCACTTGTCGTTTTCGCGGATCGCTGCTGCACTTTTTCAGGATCCGAGCGTGAAGTTTGCGGCATTATAAGGACTAACAAGGCAGGTCATAAAGGTGTTCGATGAAACAACTACGCGCCAATTTGAAATTAAACACGATGTATAAAATTTTCAGTCTTGTTGAATAATGAGAACAAGGATGAATGCTTTCCGTTGATTCTAAAAATTAGGAAGTTCTTGAATAGTCAAATCTTTTACGGCTAGCCGATGACACCGCTCAAGTAAATCCGCATTTAGCAATTTTTTCCGCAATTTAGACGCTTTGTGTTTTTGGTGGCATATTCGAATAATAAACTAGCCTTCGGAGTTTGAAGAGGCGCAGTCGGAGATATCAAGCTGCACAATTTTTGGCATCGACTCGTCAGCGCTCAAGGAACCTAAATCAGCGATGTCATGAGATAGTTCTGGTAGACTATCTGCTTTTTCTGTAGCTGTATAGCTTCTAAGACAAGATTCAGCTCTTCCATCACGGATTGCTAATCACTTTCAAGGTCATGCATCAGGTGAAGAACTGTAGATGTGCGTAGATTTGCTTTCCTGCTCTACTGTACTCAAATTCTGAGCTCTACAGAAATGTCTTGCATCACCTCGTGTTCACGATGTCTGCTGGGCTCAGGTTGATTACGGCGTTAAGGCCCTCCACAAAAGATATCACTGACGTGTTAAACTCGACTATCCGCTAAGATCCATTAACATTTTTGGAATAAAGGAACAAACTCCAGAAAATAGAACACTTAGCTTTATTCCGTTTGTGCCTTTTTATTCGCTTCCGTGCACGTTTTCTGCTGACCGTCCTTCAAATGGATATTGCGCTCATACACTGGTAGCCGTATCATATGTTTTTATTCAATGCTATTTTCTTTTCTTAGTTCTTGCGGCCGGTATTACTACTTCCTTTTTATTTAGAAAAATACACATCACAAAATAACTTTTTTATTTACGAAGCAACAGGAAGCTTCATCCTAAATGTAAAAGAAAGATCCCTTACTGTTTGTCACCCTTTTGTAATATTGTTCAAAGTTGTAATCAGTCTCGTTGAAAAACATCTTTGAAACATATACACAATTATGGTTTTCTTCCTCATAGCTTCGCTGCTTCAACCAAACTTTTTCGTCAGTGTTCAAGGCATATGCAAAGCATCAAATAATAACGTACGTTTTTAGTCACCAGTGTATAACAACGAGACTTCAAATAAGCACGAATTCCTTCGCTATTTAGGATTTCTTTCCATCGAGGTTGTAATACGCGTGGGCACTTAATGTGTCCGTATATATGGGAGCGCTCTCTAAAAAATAAGCAGTTTGCAGTTTTCGGCACCTCATCACATCACTGTGACCTTCAATTCTCTTTTTCCACAGTGTAGAATAAGAAGCACATAAAGAAGAATTAGAGAGCAATCGAGGTATAGCTCATATACGAGGTCCAGGTTCTGAGCAATAAGTGTAGCTGGGCAGATTGTTCAGTGATTAGACACAAGACAACTATTGTTTTATGACAGCAAGAGACTGGGTGCTAAAGGGAAAAAAACGTAAGTGAAGCATGGGGCCGAATACAGCTTGTTGGCCGGAACCTCCAATTGATAAGTGAAGCTTTCAAATGGGCACAAATAATCAATGAATAAGTGTCGAATAATGTCCATGCTATAAAAGGCCACTTCTTCCGTGGCAACAAAAGTTTAAACCACCATGTCCGGACTGAGCGTAATACTGTGACCGGTAACAGCAACAATAAATGTAAAGTGCTGTTTATGTATACGTTGTTTACAGAAAGAGGCAATAAACATAACCAAAGTGAAATCACGCGCAACCTCCTCGCGAACGTCGCGTTCTTTAATTCTGCAGAGAAGCCGCACGTAACCATATGTTCTTAAGCACATTCATTTACATGGGTCACATTTTGCAACTCTCAAATGTCACTACTAAGTGTTACTTCAGTAGGTTATACTCAGCAATGTCGTTAGAGGTGATGACGCAATATCAGACGGACAAATCATTCGTTATTGCAACATATTCTTATTAAGATATCGGGCTTTATATAGAAGAACATTGATTAGTAAAGCACGTTGTTTAGATATCGGGCTTTATATAGAAGAACATTGATTAGTTAAGCACGTTGCCAAACAAGTTATGCAGTGCAGAAGCTAGATGTGCAAATAACTAACATGTTACATCGCTGTCTCATCAACTTAGACTTAAGAATTCAGGCCAAGTATAAGCAAAGCTTCAAAAAAGACCACGGAACCACCACTACTCGTTGAAAAATAAATGTCATTTAACTTATTGCGTTAAAAGATGAACCCATCAGAGTTTGTGATTTGCTTCCATTCTCCGTATAAAATGTAGATTTTTTCGTTACACATGTATGCATGTGATATATGAAATATTTTGTCAGTTCTGTCGTACTGCTACAGCTGTAAGAGTGGCTCAGCCCAAGCAGGCAATTGAAGCCTTTAGACGAGTCCCCGAAGGCATATTTCTTATAAATATGCCTTGAATAAAGGAATAAGCAAAGAAAGAAAAGTGTGAGTCTCAAGATCTAACACTTCATTGTGATCATACTTAAGCATACAAAGGAAATGCGATATATAGGCGATAGAACTTCGGCACAACATTTTCATTCTGGAGGCCTTCTAACCGCCGTGCAGTATTTGGCAATAAGTTCTCATTAATTTACCATGCACGATACAATAGGCAGAAAGCTTGCATTTTTCTGGGGTTGCGGGGGGGGGGAGGCGCGTTGACCATGCATCTCTCTCTCTCTCTCTCTCTCTCTCTCTCTCTCTCTCTATATATATATATATATATATATGTATATATATATATATATATATATATATATATATATATATATATATATATATATATATATATGTATATATATATATATATATATATATATATATATATAGTCATATCATAAGAAGCCAACAAACACTGACACCAAGGACAACATAGGGGAAATTACTTGTGCTTAATAAAGGAAATAAAGAAACGATAAATAATGGAAATGCAACAGGATGAAAAAAACGACTTGCCGCAGGTGGGAACCGAACCTACAACCTTCGCATGGAAGGTTGTGGGTTCGGTTCCAACCTGCGGCAAGTTGTTTTTACATCCACTTTCATTTCCAATAATTTATCGTTTCTTTTTTTCATTTATTAAGCACATGTAATTTCTCCTATGTTGTCCACGGTGTCAGTGTTTCTTGGCTTCTCATGATATGACTAATAAAAGTCGGGCCCTTCAGTTAACCCGCTTTCATCGCGCTTATATATATATATATATATATATATATATATATACATTCCTTTATTAGGAATTGTACTGTAATAAGCTTCGTGCGACCTCGAAGAATTGTTCACTGAAGTGACAGCTTTATATGAGTAGGTACAAGAGCACATATTAGGTACAAGAGTTCAGTTTCAGAGCATAAATACCCTCGCACCACTAAGAGATGGCGTCTCTCACATGAGCCATACGACACGCGGAGCCAGTCAAACACGTTACGAAGGTAGATCTGTTTGTGCGTATTAGGTCGCACAAACACACGTCAATTAAAAATAGCTATTTAATGCCCTCTGAAGGTTTTATGCTCATAGATACAATCGAGACACGTTTTCCTGACGAACGGCCACTGGAACATATAAGACGTAGCCTTATATGTTCCAATATAACACAATATGCAACAAAAGACAGAGAGGGAAGAATGCATTGAAAGGGAGCATGCAACAGTTTGTGAACACTACTTATGACTAGAATCATTATCTTAAAACAATGTGACTCCATAGCGCGTTAGTTTAATTACTTGTATTTTAGTTATTACTTGTTTCCTTCATTTCCTGGTGGCAGAAGAAAGGATTATCGCGTAATATACTATCAAGCCCACAAACCAACAACCATAATAACAAATAAATAAAATATGGCAGGCGACCCTAATGTTCGATTTAAGTGTATCTTAGGGGCACTCAAACTTCAGCGTTGATGTTTAGGTTAAGCGAGCGAACATCTTTTCCCTGGCGCAATAATGGCGCTAGAGAGTGCGAGGAAGAAGCACAGCGTGCGCCACATGGTACGGCGTAGTCCCCTAGGGACAGGCGCACGAAGCAAACCTTACGCGTCCTCCCCGGTGCTGATGTCAGAGCATGTAACGAGCGCACGTGCGCAACTGTTGCGAGCAACCGAGTGACAGAGCACACGTGCGCCGGGATTGGAGAAGAGAGAGAGGAGGGAGTTACTTCAGATCCGCTCTGCTAGGGCGATGTCAACAGGCAACTGTTTTCTTATAATTAGCTGGTTAATTAGCATGCCACCTTCAAATGTGTCGCGTCATTAGTAACTTCATTGCTTACCTTTTCAACTTCCAGTTTTCCAGAAATTTCGCCGAATTCATTATCACGTGGCGTGTCTGTAAAGTCTACAATTCTGTTCTTTGGTGTAAGATGAGTGATTTCTGATTGATTCTAATTATTCCAGGTACTTCAGGAACTCAGCTTGTAACTAAACTTACGCTCTGATATTATATCTGTAATGGAACCCATGAATTTATACTGTACTATATTTTTTCCATTTTTTTCTGATTTATTTTGAATTTTCTGCCCAGTCATTTCTGGAGGTGAACCCGAAGTGTAGCGCAAGAAACAAGAGTGTCAATCGATGCTGGTGCAACTAATAAATAATGAGCCACAGCGTTATCCCAAAAGTGCAAACCGACACGAGAGCAAGTAGGAACAGTGTGGATGACGTTATTGAGCAGCTGATAAAGAATATGGCGAATAAAACTCAACAAGGTAAATGCACAGCATAGACTATGGAGTTTTACAAATCGGGCAACAAAGTGTCTTTGCCTGCCCAAAGGCGTCACCCTGCTTGCGCTCTTATGTACCCGATTTTTCTTCCTTACTATAACTTTTGCGTTGATTCCTAGGCCAGGTGGTTTGCTTGAAGCTTGCCTCACTTCCCTGAAGCTTCCCTCAGCACCTACTCGCCTCGTATTAGCGTCTCATACATATCTTTTGGCGACTGAATACGTAATGTAAGCCTTACTGTGGAAGGAGCACTCTCACTAAAATTGATTCCTTAGTACAGAACGCGTCAGAGCTATCCGATAGCTCCGAAGTTGTTTCTTTCATTAGGACTTTTTGCTACGCAGCGTTTACGAAGGCATACCCTTCATGAAAACGAGAGCGAACAATTTTCCTAATCAGTCCGTCATGCCGAATCGAGCAGTTAAGCGACAGTTTTCTAGTTTCGCTGTCCTAGTTGGGACCTTGGCTGGCCGTGTGCCTGAGGCATACGACATACGCGGTGGCGCACTTTATTTTAGAGGCGATGTGCGCCGATATATATATATATATATATATATATATATATATATATATATTTGGACAGACCCAGACGATGTGGGCGACTATAGCGGCCCGTGTTTCTAGGTTTTTAGAGCGCTGGTAGTGCATTTGGTAAGCTCCCAAAGTGCTGCATTTACAACCAAGGCACAGACACAGCAAGGCCAGCTTAAATCTATTAGAGAGACGCTATCCAGAGTGATTGTTGTGTTCATAGGAGCTCCGGACAGGCCGCCATTGGAATATGAACCTGGCAACGTTTAACGCTACAACGTTATCTAGTGAGGCGAGTCTAGCAGTGCTATTGCAGGAATTAGAGGGCAGTAAATGGGATATAATAGGGCTCAGTGAAGTTAGGAGGCCAAAAGAAGCATATACAGTGCTAAATAGCGGGCACGTCCTGTGCTACCGGGGCTTAGCGGATAGAAGAGAACTAGCAGTCGGATTCCTGGTTATTAAGAATATAGCTGGTAACATACAGGAATTCTATAGCATTAACGAGAGGGGGGCAGGTCTTGTTGTGAAACTTAATAAGAGGTACAAAATGCAGATTGTACGGGTCTACGCCCCTACATCCAGTCATGATGACCAGGAAGTCGAAAGCTTCTATGAAGACGTGGAATCGGCTGTGGGTAGAGTGAAAACTAAATACACTATACTAATGGGCGACTTTAATGCCAAGGTAGGCAAAAAGCAGGCTGGAGACAAGGCAGTGGGGGAATATGGCATAGGCACTAGGAATAGTAGGGGAGAGTTATTAGTAGAGTTTGCGGAACAGAATAATATGAGGATAATGAATACCTTCTTCCGCAAGCGGGATAGCCGAAAGTGGACGTGGAGGAGCCCGAACGGCGAGACTAGAAATGAAATAGACCTATTACACTGCGCTAACCCTGGCATCATACAAGATGTGGACGTGCTCGGCAAGGTGCGCTGCAGCGACCACAGGATGGTGAGAACTCGAATTAGGTTAGACCTGAGGAGGGAACGGAAGAAACTGGTACATAAGAAACCGATCAATGAGTTAGCGGTAAGAGGGAAAATAGAGGAATTCCAGATCAAGCTACAGAACAGGTATTCAGCTTTAACTCAGGAAGAGGACCTTAGTGTTGAAGCAATGAACGACAATCTTGTGGGCATCATTAAGGAGTGTGCAATGGAAGTCGTTGGTAACTCCGTTAGGCAGGATACCAGCAAACTATCCCAGGAGACGAAAGATCTGATCAAGAAACGCCAATGTATGAAAGCATCTAGCCCTACAGCTAGAATAGAACTGGCAGAACTTTCGAAGTTAATCAACAAGCGTAAGACAGCTGACATAAGGAAGTATAATATGGATAGAATTGAACATGCTCTCAGGAACGGAGGAAGCCTAAAACAGTGAAGAAGAAACTAGCAATTGGCAAGAATCAGATGTATGCGTTAAGAGACAAAGCCGGCAATATCATTACTAATATGGATGAGATAGTTGAAGTGGCTGAGGAGTTCTATAGAGATTTATACAGTACTAGTGGCACCCACGACGATAATGGAAGAGAAAATAGTCTAGAGGAATTCGAAATCCCGAAGGTAACGCCGGAAGAAGTAAAGAAAGCCTTAGGAGATATGCAAAAGGGGAAGGCAGCTGGGGAGGATCAGGTAACAGCAGATTTGTTGAAGGATAGTGGGCAGATTGTTCTAGAGAAACTGGCCACCCTGTATAAGCAATGCCTCATGACCTCAAGCGTACCAGAATCTTGGAAGAACGCTAACATAATCCTAATCCACAAGAAAGGGGACGCCAAAGACTTGAAAAGTTATAGACCGATCAGCTTACTGTCTGTTGCCTACAAAGTATTTACTAAGGTAATTGCAAATAGAATCAGGAACACCTTAGACTTCTGTCAACCAAAGGACCAGGCAGGATTCCGTAAAGGCTACTCAACAATAGACCATATTCACACTATCAATCAAGTGATAGAGAAATGTACAGAATATAAGCAACCGTTATATATAGCTTTCATTGATTACGAGAAAGCGTTTGATTCAGTCGAAACCTCAGCAGTCATGGAGGCATTACGGAATCAGGGTGTAGATGAGCCATATGTAAAAATACTGGAAGATATCTATAGCGGCTCCACAGCCACCGTAGTCCTCCATAAAGCAAGCAACAGAATCCCAATAAAGAAAGGCGTCAGGCAGGGAGATACGATATATCCAATGCTATTCACAGCGTGTTTACAGGAGGTATTCAGAGACCTGGATTGGGAAGAATTGGGCATAAAAGTTAATTCAGAATACCTTAGTAACCTGCGATTCGCTGATGATATTGCCTTGCTTAGTAACTCAGGGGACCAATTGCAATGCATGCTCACTGACCTGGAGAGGCAAAGCAGAAGAGTGGGTCTAAAAATTAATATGCGGAAAACTAAAGTAATGATTAACAGTCTCGGGACAGAACAGCAATTTACAATAGGCAGCGAGGCACTGGAAGTCGTAAGGGAATACATCTACTTAGGGCGGGTAGTGACCACGGATCCGGATCATGAGACTGAAATAACCAGAAGAATAAGAATGGGCTGGGGTGCGTTTGGCAGGCATTCTCAAATCATGAACAGCAGGTTGCCACTATGCCTCAAAAGGAAAGTGTATAACAGCTGTGTGTTACCAGTACTCACATATGGGGCAGAAACCTGGAGGCTTACGAAAAGGGTTCTACTCAAATTCAGGACGACACAACGAGCTATGAAAAGAAGAATGATAGGTGTAACGTTAAGGGATAAGAAAAGAGCAGATTGGGTGAGGGAACAAACGCGAGTTAATGACATCTTAGTTGAAATCAAGAAAAAGAAATGGGCATGGGCAGGACATGTAATGAGGAGGGAAGATAACCGATGGTCATTAAGGGTTACGGACTGGATCCCAAGGGAAGGGAAGCGTAGCAGGGGGCGGCAGAAAGTTAGGTGGGCGGATGAGATTAAGAAGTTTGCAGGGACGGCATGGCCACAATTAGTGCATGACCGGGGTTGTTGGAGAGGTATGGGAGAGGCCTTTGTCCTGCAGTGGGCGTAACCAGGTTGATGATGATGATGATGATGATGATGATGATGATCCAGAGTGAGTGAGCGAGTGAGACAACTTTATTTGGTCCACTATAGACGTAAGCAAACTCCACGTCACCTGGCTAGGCCCACTAGGTGACCATCAGGTGAAACCTGACGGCCCTCTCGCGAGCCCTCTGGACTGCCAGGATTTGAGAGGTCTGATCCTGGGCCCATATAGCTTCATCATCTCCTCTTGGGTGAAAGGGGGACGACAGAGGCGCAGCCCCACAGGACATGTTCGAAGTCCGCATAATCACCACACAGAGGGCAGTCCGGGCTTGGGAACCGTTCGGGGTACATTGTGTGAAGCGCTGCGGGGCTCGGGTAAGTGCGTGTTTGCAGAAGTCTGAGAGTGACTGCCTGGGCCCTGCACAGCGAGGAGTGCGGCAAAGGTAGGAGTCTTCTTGACAGATAATTATATTTGCAGATTACGTTGTACGAGCTGAGAGGCTCGGGTCGCCCAGGAGAAGACGCGTTGCCCAGCGCACGGTCAGTCAAACCGCCTCCTCGTTGGGGTTGATTGAGGCACCCTCAATGGTTCCAAGGTGCGCAGGGAACCAGACCAAAGGGTGATGTTTCATGTCTTTGGCACTTTGGATGATACGTAGGGCATGGGAATCCACCATTCCCATCTGAAAGGCCCTGACAGCGGCGTTGGAATTCGAATAATTCGTGTCACGTACACTGTCCGTCAATGCAAGAGCAATAGCAACCTACTCTGCAACGCTGTAATTAGAAGTACGGATGGTAGCGCAGCTAAGGATTTTAGAATCACAGTCGATGACCACTGAGGAGAAGGGCTCTTCTTGAACGTACGAAGCAGTGTCTACGAAGCATGTTCGGTCCTTGTTTACGCGGGCACTGGCGAGCAGAGCTTTACCCCTGGCTCGTGTTCTTCCTTCGTTGTAGGTGGGATGCATATTTCCTGGCATCCGGTGTATGTAAATCTTGGATCTTACATCGCTGGACAGCTTCACAGCGCCCAGACTGACGACTGTGGGGTTACGTCCCGGCTTGCCAAGTATGGCTTGGCCCGCTGGGGTACCGGAGAGTCTGACTAACTGGGAAAATTCTTGGGCTTCAACAATTTTTTCGAACGTGTTGTTAATTCCCAAATTGAGGAGGTCTTTTGTGTGCGTTCGGATGGGAAGGCCGATGGGCAAGCTTGAAGACTCTTCTGATTAGGGCATTGATCTTGTTGCGCTCCGATACGAGCCAGTTCTGCATTGCCCCTGACTAAGCGAGGCAGCATGGCACGAAGGCGTGGATAATCCGGATCAGATTGTCTTCCCTGATTCCGCGGTACCTGTTGGTGATTCTTCGGATCAGGCCGAGGGCGCTTTCGGTCTTGGAACAAATGCATTTGAGGGCGGGTCCATTGGCCCCGTTTGACTCGATAAACATTCTCAGGACCCTGATAGTGTCTACCCGCGGTACTGGGGAGCCCTTACCGGTGATTAATGTAATGTCGCTCTCTGTTGCTGGCTTCCAGGACCGGTGTGAAGCGCCTCTGGGCCTCTTCTTGCAGAGCAAAAGCTCGAATTTAGCGGGTGAGCACCTTAGTCCAGTGGGGATAATATACCGCTCTGTCACATCGATGGCATCTTGCAAAGCACCCTCGACTTGACCCTCACATCCCCTGGAGCACCAGATGGTGATGTCATACGCGTAGATAGTGTGGTTAATGTTCGGGATTTTGTTCAAGGCCCTCGACAGGTTGATCAGGGAGATGTTGAACAGCGTCGGGGAGATCACCGGCCGCTGAGGTTTTCCCTTTGGCCCAAGCTGGATTTCGTTGGTCAAAAACTCGTCAATCTTGAGTCTAGTGCACCTGGAGGAAAGGAAGCAGTGCACGAAATTGTACGCCCGTTTACCGACGTTACACTCTGTCAGGCTCTTGAGAAAAAAGGCGTGCGATATGTTGTCAAAAGCTTTTTCCGGATCCAAGCCGAGAATTGCCTTAGTGTCGGTGGAGGTAGAGTCAATAATCTGGTGCTTGATCAATCTCATGGCATCCTGAGTCGAAAGCCCCGACCGAAAGCCCATCATGTTGTGTGTATAGCATTCGTTAGACTCGTGATGGTCAGTGAGGCGGTTAAGCATGGCGTGCTCGGCCATCTAGCCAACACACGACGTCAGGGTGATGGGCCTTAGATTGTGGATGCTTGGCGCCTTACCTGGCTTCGGTATGAGTACTGTGTAGGTTGCTTTCCAGCTCTTGGGAATGAGGCCGCTGCACCACATATCATTCATCTTGTACGTAAGAAACTCGATTGAGTCATCGTCGAGATGCTTGAGCATTTTGTTGGTGATCCCGTCGGGTCCAGGGGCAGATCTGCCCTTGAGGGATGCGAGAACCTGCTTGACCTCAGCCACGGTAAAATCCTCGTCCATAGATGGTACGTCGCGCATTTCGGACTCCGGAAACAGGTGGGGGGGGGGCACCGGATCGTCTGTGGCCACCAGGTACTTGTCTATGAGGTGCTCTGTGACCGCCTCATCTGGAGTCGAGTCGGTGGCCAAATGGACAGCTTTCGCCAAAGCTCTCTTCTGATTGGACTTGGTGTTGCAATCGTGAAGCAGGTGCCTAAGGAGACCCCAGCTTTTACTGTTGTTGAGCTGGCCCTCCACCGAGTCGCACAGCTCGTCCCATTTCTGCTTGCATAGCACCTTGAAATGAGCCTCTATCATCTAGTTTATATCGGAAATTTTCTTGCGTATTCTTCTGTTATGGCGCTGAGTCTTCCATCTAGCGAGCAGTGCATGTTTGGCGTCCAATAGATGCGCCAGCCTACTGTCCATCCTGCCCACCTCCAGATCGGTTGTCACCTCCATGGTGGCTCTAGCCGCATCCTTTTTTATCTCGTCTCACCAAGAGTCTAGGTCCATATCATCGTTAAGGACGCGCTCGGAGCGGTTGGCTCGGAACATATCCCAGTCATTGAACCTAAAGGTCCTCGTTTTGTTACGCGCAGCCTTGATCACCGCTTCGATGATGCAATGATCGCTACCGAGGTCCATGGCTGTGTTTGTCCACTTGACGTTTTCCTGGTTCTTGATAAAGGTGAGATCCGGAGTCGTATCTCGGCACACCAAGATCCCTCTCCTGGTTGGAAAGTCTTTATCGGTTATCAGCGTAAGATCTTCCTCCGTTGCCGCGTCCCATATGTCTCTACCCTTCTTCGTATAGGTACAATAGCCCCACGCCTGATGCTGGGCATTAAAACATGGGCAAACATTAAACTGGGCATGCATGACGACTCGAGGCTGACAGCCGGCCAAATGGACGGCCTTCTTGAGAATACCACCAGGCCTGGCTCTGTGAACGCTGGGTCTGCAGTAAACATTGAGTATGAAGATACTGTTTTTTCTCAAGCGCTGCTTAGGGGGGTCGGCAAGGAGTTCGGCCATGACGTACTCGATCCCATTGTCCATGGGACCAAGGTCTCGCTGAAGGCACGTGAACTTTTTACTGACCAGGGTGGCGAGCCTCCTTCCTCCTTCAGTGGAAGCCACCGTCAGGAAACCGGGAACTTGATAGGTGATGATGTGATCGTATCTTGCAAGGCGATTACTTGGCGTTTGTCCTTTACGCTTTTTAGGTATTGTCGAAGGGTCGCCCATTTGCTGACGAACCCTGCGCAATTCCACTGCCACATTGTCATGACGTTAGGTCCCTTATCCATGTTTGGGCTTGGGGATGGATTTCGAAAGTGCCGCATTCAGAATGGCACCCTCCGTCGGTGAGGCAATGGCGCTGTGCAAATTTGGGACTTGTGCTGTAGATGTGCTTGGCAAAGATCCGTGGCTGGTCCCCTGCAGCCTAAGTATTCGAGCGCTGAGCGTGACCAGGCCCAGCTGAGGGTGCGCGATCACTTCTTGTACGTGAGAGAGACCTGTCTGTATGTTGGAGATGGTGCTCTTGAGATCAGACAGGAGTTCTACCATATCGTCTCCCCTTGAGTCATCCAGGGCACGATGCTTCACTACAACCGTCTTAGGAGGGGCTTCCACTGTGTCCATGGCCGAAGAGCGTGCCTCAGGCTGAGAAGCTGGCTCTGTGAGCGCCAATCTTCGCATTTCTGGCATCTCGGCGGCTAGCCGACTGATTTCCTGCTTGAACGGAGCATTTTCTTTCCTAAGACAATCATTGGCACGCCTAAGCTCTTCGAGCTCGTCCGTGAGACGTGGGTCGTGCGAGTCTTCATAGTTGGACGCCTGCGTTTGGTTGCCACGGACCCTACCAGCCAACGTTAGAAAGGACTTGCATTTACCGCCGTTGGGGGTCTTCGATCGTGAGCTGTTGGATTAGTCGCTCCCAGTACAAGACCTGGATCAGCTTCTGCAACTGGAGCGCGCTGGAGAAGGCGATGTGAGTCGCGATCTCGAGGTAGAGCGACTTCTGGAGCCCCGTCGGCTTGCAGAGCGGCTTCTCGAGCGCAAGCGTCTTCTGCCCCTAAGGTTGGTGCTGGATGAGGCTTGCGGATCAGATGATCGAACGATCGATGGCATGGGGAGCTGCTCTTGCTGCCTGGCATGCTCGAAGCATCGTCGGCGAACAATGTATGGTGTCTTGAATCTATGCGCAAACTCTTTACCGGCTGTAAGGTGCGGTCCACCGCATATCTTGCATTTTAGGGTGCACTGATGCTGCTGATCGGGATTTGGCAGGCTGCATCCCCGACAGACGACGTCGCTCGGTGTTGGACAGACATCAGCGCGATGGCTGAGTCTTCCGCAGGCGTGGCATACGTCCACTTGCTCTTGATATAGGGAACCTTTCATCAGGAGCGTTCCGTACCTGACAAAATTTGGTACCCAGCACCCGTCAAAGGCGATGATGATGGCTACAGTCTGAGCGATTCTTCTGGTTGCTTGTGCAAGAGGGTTGTTCTGATTAACAATCTTGCCATCCACCATCACTGGGTCGTCTTGTAACGGTATGCCACGCATGACCCCCTTCCACGTGGAGTGCGCAGCTGTTTCGTGCGCGCAGAGTTCGTGGATCTTGCCTAAGATTTGGATTTGCTTGATGCGGGCATATCGGTCAGCATTCTCCCGCCTGGGAGTGCTGGCCACGATGATGTTTTGCTGTAAGTTCGGGCACGAGTGTCTTGTGTGAGCTCGTGCTGGCTGATGCAAGAGGCTGCAAGTATTGCGTCAGCCACGGTGGCCGCTCCAATTTTGGAAATATTCAGCCCACCTTTTGGTCTAATAACAATCTTCGTGTCTTCTTTGGGAAGAACCGGCATTCGGCTTCGTCTTCATAATCTTCGTCTTCAGCGCTGCGCCGCTAGACTTGTCGCTATGGGGACCCAAAGGCGTTGCCATGGCGTTCGGGTTAGCTTCCCGCGATTTGGCGCCAGCTCGTCTAGCACCCGGGACTTGCCATCTCTGCTCTTGAGAGACTTCTTCCTGGAGAATATTTTCTCCCTCTACTTGATATTCCACAATGGTAGCGGACGAGTGGCACTGAGCCGCCCCGGAGGCCAATGCGTGCTCTCCGAAGTGCTCGTTAGACGCCGCCAACGGATGCACAGGAATGTCCGTAAAATGGTGAAAACCACTCACTGTGGCAAAAAGGGTATCCACGTGGTTCTTACAACTTCACGGAAAAGATGTGCACAAATAATCATTGGCACGCGACGATTCAATATAAGAAAAGCTGTAAAAATCAAGAGAAAGAATTATTTCAGCTATCTTGGTATTTTCACGTGGTCGTGACGTCAAAGAACACAGTAGCAATAATGTGAAAGGCACTAACTAGCTTTTACTGGGCGAACCTGTGCCCAAAAATCAGGCTACACTTAAAGCACAACGAAATCGGCGAATACAGTTGGCGATCGTCGTAAATCTCATCAACGGGTCAAGCGCGTCGGCTTTTATACATCAATCCTCGAATGTTCCAGACTAATCGTTGGGACCCGCGTGCCTTCTACAAAGTTCTACACGATTCGCGTCAGGCGATGAAATCACATAATATAAGGTTCGGCGACAACAGACAGCGGATAGAAGCACCGATAACTTTCCAGAAACTTCGGATACATGCAGGTACGTCCCACGCTGTGCGATAACAATTGTTAGGCGGCGAAACGTGGTCGCCCGATAAAGATAAGTACACGTGTCATTACGCCCCTCTTAAAAGGCATTGACCCGATGCTGCAAACTAACGACAGTAATAAAGAAAAGCACTCGTAGCAAAGAAAGCCACAAAATAAGGAAGTTCGTCAGCGTCCGTAAAAGGGTTTAAGGTGCACCACGTGGACCACTTCAGATCGTGCGCGGTGCCGCTGTGAATGCGCAATTCCGTCTGGCACAACCTCATAGTCCAGTGCGCCAATACGTCGGATGACCTTGTAGGGTCCGAAATAGCGTCGCAGTAGTTTGTCACTGATTCCTCGTCGGCGTATCGGGGTCCATACCCAAACACGGTCTCCGGGCTGGTATTCGACGAAGCGTCGTCGGAGGTTGTATTGTCGGATGTCGGTCCTCTGCTGGTTCTTGATCCGTAGGGGGGCGAGTTGTCGGGCTTCTTCGGCGCGCTGGAGAAAGGTCGCGACGTCAAGATTATCTTCGTCGGTGACGTGCGGCAGCATGGCGTTGAGTGTCGTCGTCAGGTTCCTGCCGTAAACCAGCCTAAACTTCGTCATCTGTGTTGTTTCTTGCACCGCCGTGTTGTAAGCGAATGTTACGTACGGCAGGACGGCATCCCAGGTCTTGTGTTCGACGTCGACGTACATTGCTAGCATGTCGGCGCGGGTCTTGTTCAGGCGCTCCGTGAGGCCATTCGTCTGCGGATGGTAGGCAGTTGTCCTCCTGTGACTTGTCTGGCTGTATTGCAGAATGGCTTCCGTGAGCACTGTGAGCCCTGCTGTAAAAGCCGTTCTTCTGTCGGTGATGAGGATTTCTGGTACACCATGTCGCAGCAGGATGTTCTCGACGAAAAATTTCGCCACTTCGGCTGCATTGCCTTTCGGTAGAGCTTTAGTTTCAGCGAAGCGGGTGAGATAGTCCGTCGTCACGACGAGTCACCTATTTCCGGAAGTTGATGTCGGAAACGGTCCCAACATGCACATTCCGATCTGCTGAAAAGGTCGGTAAGGAGGCTTAATCGGCTGTAGTAATTCCGCTGGCCTTGTCTGTGGTGTCTTGCGTCGCTGACAGTCTCGGCATGTCTTGACGTAACGGGCAACATCGGCGGTTAGGTGCGGCCAGTAATACCTTTTTTGTATTCTCGTTAGCGTCCGGAAGAAACCGAGGTGCCCAGCGGTTGGATCGTCTTGTACGGCGTGCAGTACTTCTGGACGCAGCGCCGACGGAACAACAAGAAGGTAGTTGGCGCGGACTGGTGAGAAGTTCTTAACGAGTAGGTTGCTTTGGAGCGTGAACGAAGACAATCCACGCTTAAATGCCCTAGGGACAACGTCGTTGTGCCCTTCGAAATACTCGACTAAGGCTTTTAGCTCCGGGTCTCCTCGTTGCTGTTCGGCGAAGTCTTCCGCGCTTATTATTCCAAGGAAGGCGACATCATCCTCGTCATCTTGCGGTGGTGGGTCAATGGGGGCGCGTGATAGGCAATCGGCATCTGAGTGTTTTCGTGCGGACTTGTATGTTAGAGTGATTTCGTATTCTTGATGTCTGAGGCTCCACCGTGCCACCTGTCCTGAAGCGTCCTTTAAGTTAGCTAGCCAACACACCCGGTGATGGTCGCTGGCCACTTTGAATGGCCTGCCTTATAAGTAAAGGCGGAATTTTGCTGTAGCCCAAATGATGGCGAGGCATTCCTTTTCAGTCGTAGAATCATTACCTTTCGCTTTTGATAGCGACGGGCTAGCATAAGATATCACCCGTTCATGTCCGTCTTTCTTCTGGTACAGGACGGCACCGAGGCCTACGCTACAGGCGTCAGTGTGGATTTCGGTATCGGCGTCTTCGTCGAAATGTGCCAGTACCGGCGGTGACTGCATGCGTCGTTTTACTTCTTGAAATGCGTCGGCCTGCGGCGTGTGCCATATGAACTCGACATCAGATTTGGTTAGATGCGTTAGCGGCTCAGCGATGTGTGAAAAGTCCTTGACAAAGGGCCTGTAGTTGGCACACATGCCAAGGAATCTACGCACTGCCTTCTTGTCAATGGGCTGCGGGAACTTTGCGATGGCAGCTATTTTCTGCGAGTTGGGGCGTAGTCCGGATTTGCTGATGACGTGGCCTAGGAACAGAAGCTCGTCGTAAGCGAAGCGGCACTTTTCTGGCTTCAGAGTGAGCCCTGATGATTTGGTAGCCTCTAGTACTGTTGCAAGCCGCCTAAGGTGATCGTCGAAATTTCCGGCGAAGACGACGACGTCATCTAAGTATACGAGACAGGTCTGCCACTTCAATCTTGCTAAAATCGTGTCCATAACGCGCTGGAACGTTGCAGGCGCCGAGCACAGTCCGAATGACATAACCTTGAAATCGTAGAGTCCGTCTAGGGTGATGAAGGCGGTCTTTTCGCGATCTCTTTCGTCGAATGCCATTTGCCAGTAGCCGGACTTGAGGTCCATCATCGAGAAGTATTTAGCGTTGCATAGCCGATCCAATGCGTCGTCTATTCGTGGTAGGGGGTATACGTCCTTCTTCGTGAACTTGTTCAGTCGACGATAATGGACGCAGAAACGTGGGGTTCCGTCCTTTTTCTTCACCAGGACAACAGGAGATGCCCACGGGCTTTTCGACGACTGGATGATGTCGTCGCGGAGCATTTCATCGACTTGTTGCCTACTATCTTCACGTTCTCGTGTCGAAACTCGGTAAGGGCTCTGGCGGAGTGGTTGAGCGCACTCTTCGGTTAATATGCGATGCTTTGCAACTGGTGTTTGCCGAATCTTCGATGAAGTCGAAAAGCAGTGCTTGTATCGTCGTAGAAGACTTCTGAGCATTTGCTGCTTGCACGTGGGGAGACTTGGATTTACGTCGAAGTCTGGTTCGGGGACTATAGTTGGCGGGATAGATGCTGCAGAATCTGAGAAAACAAAGGCATTGCTCGTTTCCAGAATTTCCTCGATGTACGCGATTGTCGTGCTCTTGCTGATGTGCTTAAACTCTTTGCTGAAGTTGGTTAGCATCACTTCCGTTTCCCTCCGTGGAGTTGAGCGATCCCTCTTGCGACGCAAATTTGACGGTCTAGCAGTAGGCGTTGGTCACCCTAGATGACGCCTTACGTCGGCAGGTGTTTTGGTGCCTTTTGGTGCGTTTTGGTGCAGTTCCTTCGGCGTCTTCGTCGGCGGCGGAGGATTTTCGTTAGTTCGACGAACAGCAACCGCATCCCTATCGCTTGCTGCTTTTAGTTTTCCGCATATGGGCTCGCTCACCGGCCCCGGGCTGGGCCAGTGTGAGGACGGCGCTGCGGCGACAGGTAGCGGCCTGGTGACGGCGAACGGGACGGACGTCGAGAGTTCCACTGAGTGGCGGCTAGGTAATCAGCAATGTCACGTGGGCGCTCCCCAAGCTGTGGACGCGGCGCGTTGACGGCGAACCCTCTCAGTCCCCTGTCGAGGTATGGGCATCGGCGGTACACATGGCCGGCAGAGGATAGCAGAGCGGGCGGTGGTCGGGGGCTCGCCAAATGTCCGTCTTCCTCGCGTAGGTGCGCTGGGCGACGGCTGGGCGTGGTGGCGGCGGCGGCGGTGGACGACGGAATAGCGGTGGCACAGGGCCCTGGCGCGGTCGGGGAGGGGGACCTTGACGGCGGGCGACGGCGGCGTAGGTCTTCGCTTCTGGCTGGGGCTGCGATGATTGTGACTGTACCTCGGGAACACCGAGCGATCGCTGCACTTCATCTCTGACATCTTCGGCGATTGAGGCTACTTGAGGTTGCGATGAAGGGAAGGTCTTCCGAAGCTACTCTCGTACGACTGCCCGGATGGTCTCGCGCAGGTCGTCGGTGGCCACTGATTGAACGCCGGCGTAGCTTCTTGGCTTGGTGCGTCGGTCGAATTGCCGGTTCCGCAATTCTAGCGTCTTCTCGATGTTCGTCGCCTCACGAAGAAACTCGTCGACGGTCTTCCGTTGGCTTCTTACCATTCCGGCGAAAAGTTCCTCCTTTACACCACGCATCAGTAGGCGGACTTTCTTCTCCTCTGACATTTTCGGGTCGGCGTGGCGGAACAGGCGGGTCATTTCATCCGTGAACATCCCCATCGTCTCCTTCGGCAGCTGCGCTCTGGTCTCCAGTAGAGCTTGGGCGCGTTCTTTTCGCACGACGCTCCTAAATGTTTGCAGGATGCCGCTTCGGAACAGGTCCCACGTCGTCAAGGTGGCTTGTCGATTCTCGAACCACGTCCTGGCGGCGTCCTCCAATGCGAAATAGACATGTTGAAGCTTGTCGTCGCTTGCCCAGCTGTTAAACGTAGCGACCCTCTCATAAGTTTCCAGCCAGCTTTCCGGGTTCTCAAATGTGGAACCGCGGAACGTCGGTGCTTCCCTGGGCTGCTGGAGCACGATAGGGGACCCTGGGGCTGCCATTGGGGTAGCCTTGGCCATAATATTCTTGGTCTTTTCAGGTAGAAGTCCGTGCTCCGGGGGCAGCTGTTGAAGACGGCGGCTTGCTCGATGGTCCGGGACTGCGTTGGTGTTCTCTTTGCGGTCTGGGCTTGAATTACAGCTTCTCGGAGGCGTCCGGTACATGAACGAAAAGCACCTCCACCAGATGTCACGTGGTCGTGACGTCAAAGAACACAGTAGAATACTGTGAAAGGCACTAACTAGCTTTTATTGGGCGAACCTGTGCCCACAAAACAGGCTACACTTAAAGCACAACGAGAGCGGCGAACACAGTCGGCGATCGTAGTAAATCTCAACGGGTCATGCACGTGGGCTTTCATACATCAATCGTCGAATGTTTCAGACTAATCGTTGGGATCCCCGTGCCTTCCACAAAGTTCTACACCATTCGCGTCAGGCGATGAAATCAGATAACATAAGGTTCGGCGACAACAGACAGCGGATAGAAGCACCGATAACTTTCCAGAAACTTCGATACATGCAGGTGCGTCCCACGCTGTGCGATAACATTTGTTAGGCGGCGAAACGTGGTCGCCTGATAAAGATAAGTACACGTGTCAATATATGACCCTCCCAAAATAAAAAAAGCTTGCAGCAGGACCCATGCCACAATGACTGTCGACGGTGATGAGTTAGCATTGAATCAATGTAGCTACTCAAAGTATTGCTTGTATCGAAACAAGTTATTTATGAAGCCTGTACATCAGTTGGAAGCCGCTTTCGCGCTTACCTAAGAAAAGTCGGCGCCCTCTAGCGCCTTGTTTGTGAGGTCTTCGCGTGAACTCCGAAATGCGTGGTGCGCCGGTGCGTGCGAAAGCTAAGTAACGGGCCATGTGACAAGCGGGCTCCTCTCGAGTGCTTCCTTGTAGACATGCTGCGTCATCTGGGGGCACTGCCAACGAGGGCGCTCCTGGCCTCCGAGATGAAAAGCATGGTGCGCCGGTGCCGGCAAACGCCCAGAATTGCTTTCTCGCTTGTTCCACAATGAGGTGGCACATACTCAGTGACCCTGGTTGGGGAGACGTTCGTTGAAGAGCGGCACATGCCCAATGTAGCCATGTGGGGCTCGCGAAAGCGTTAACGTGAAAGGCGTTCATTTAAAAGCGACGCACACATAGGGCATTTTTTGGTGCAGTACTTCAGTTTACTGTCCTTGAGAAATTGTTGTTATGTGGGTTTGATTCCGCTCATTGTCGGATAAAATTAAGGCGTGTGCTTCGTCATTGTCGAGCGGCATGTTCCCAATGGCACATATATAATCACCCAAGTTCCCGTCAAAGACGTTCTTTAAAGGTCGGCACACACCTACTGGTACATACCGAGTGACCCAAGTAGACATCAAGAAGGTTCACTAGATACCGCCGCAGACCACCTGGCACATACGCAGTTCTCGGTGATGGCGCGAAGTGTTTGTTTGAAATGCGGTTCCTACCCAGTCCCGCCACCTCTACAGGGACTCATGTCAGCCTAAAACAGGTTGCTGGAAGAACGGCACGTATACATGCATTATCAAATACTGAGTGATCCAAATCGGTGCGGTGGTTGTGTTTGATTCAAGTTAACTTAGCATAGCAGCCCGATGCGCCTCCCATGCGACAACGAACTACTCAATGGCGCACATAGAGAGGGGAACGGCTGGATGAAAACACACATAGATACTTAATTACAAAGCCCCCGGAAAGTGCGTGAAGTACCCTTATAATGATAATTTGATTTGGGCGAGTTAATCCATCTTGAGTATAACTTGAAGAAGCGTGAAGAAGACGCGGACAGAAATCGGAAATCGCAGTCGCCCTGTTTTGTTTGTTTTCGATTCCTGTGCTCGTCTTCTTCGCGCTGCTTCAAGTTATACCCCAATAATGCCAATGCATTATTATATGAAATCCGAATGGCACATCCCCAAAGTTAGGCTGTTGTTATGTGGGTGAAATTACTAAGAGTCGTTGGTGCACTTGCACTATTTGGCAGGTTTAGTACAACAACTTGTCAGACATAAAAAGAAAACTGCAAGGAGGACATACGAACACAGTGAAGAGGGCACCAAGCACGAAGCTTCGAAACAAAGATAATACTTTTTTTTTCGAATTTTATGGAACTACTACATCGGGAACACAAAAATTAACCTAAATAAGAATATTTATAGTAGTGTATAAAACAATGTACGGACAAAACCTTATGCTTACCTTATGGAGGTCTTGGAAGTCGACTGCACTAACAACGAATAAAACAGCAAGACGCACAGCAAAGTTGAAGTGCCGCATAGTTCTGGTTGAAACGGTACCCATGCTGAAGCTGATGGGCTGATCACAACACTGAAAGCAAGCGTTTTATATAGAGCAGAACGGGGAATGGCAGCGAATAATTTATTGTGTGAGTGTGAAATATTTCCGAGGACGACGTAGCCTCGGTGGTTAAAACCAGGACAGTGACACAGTGCTTTCAGAAGGTCACTCGATGCGCATACGTAGGTCTAAGACCAAAGGAAGTATATGAAAAAAATTTTTGGCGCACTATGTTTACTACTGAAGGAAGGACGTGCGCGCAAACACCATCCCTCAGAGCAAGCTGAGAGAAACGCGAATTGAGCGCGTCAGACATTGTTTATTGGTACGCGGAACACTTGTATGACGTACAGCATCTAGAAGGGTTTAAACAGGAGTCCAAATCACATTGCCACCTTCAGGGAAAAATGAGAACCGGCCACAGATGGGGCGGGTGTGCATGTTTTCCGCCGTAATCTGTACGCGAAACTCTAAGAGTTGAACACAAAGTAAAACTGAAATACTCAGAGAGCATACTTTGCAAAATTTAAGTTTATTGATAGATGTTATGCATTATGCTTTCTTATATTTGAACACATAAAAACATACAAACGTTAGTCGAATTACCCTAATACAAAAGAATCATCTGGCCATGCAAACATTATTTGCAAGAAACATAAAAGAACGAAATGATCGATTTTCTAATTTACTAATGGTGCATTAAGAGCCACAATTCAGTCTTATTTGCCTAACAAAGTAAATTGACGGGACAATGTGATGCCAGTTATATTTTTTACATGTCCATATTGAAATGCAAAAATCAGCTCTTACGACGATCCCTTCAACTTTACAGTACGAACATCTACCACTGACTTCGAATGAAGCAGTTAATTATAATTTTGTGTTGTATTAGTGAATTCATATGTTGGAGATTCTTGCAAATGATGTTCGCCTAGACAGATTTGTAGTGACGTGATTCAAATAAATGTCCTGGCCTCTGAAATACAAATGTTAATGCCCTTTCACTTTGTGAAAGTGGATGACCAGCGAAGCTGTCTATGCGGCCCCTTAGTGGCGAACAGCACCTCCGCCGCGGGTCGACCGGGCATCGCACTATCTTCTGGATTGGCCCACGTATTCGGAGTTTTGCGCTTACACGCGGGCACGACCCTGGGGGAATTAGCCCTACATAATTTCTCTGTGAAAATGTCATGAGCCAGTTAACTGTGTGAAGGTGGATGACCAGCGAAGCTGTTTAGCACCCGACACAGAAGTGACTGTATTTTCAACAAAGGTACGAACAGATTCATTGCCCGGATTGGTGGTCATCGTGATGACAGGTATGCATACACATTCTCGTATCATCTCTATTATTAGATGTGTCCATCACGCGTGACAATGACCGGTTCATTCCCCCTTCAGCAATAGATCGTACTATCTCAAATTAGAAAAACAATTGTGCGGCCTCCCCATTACAACAAAAGAGAAATAAAATGATATGCTGAAATGATGAGAGGCAACGGAGCCTGCAGGGGAAGAAGAGGACGGCGATGAACGTGCGAGCATTGGCACGAGCACTTTCGCACGGTTGCGCATATGGGCCAAAGGAGCTAGTTCGCGGATTGTTCGTACACGACGAAACTGCACAACGGGGAGAGCAGGACGACGAAGTGTCCCTGCTAACGTGGCTGCTTACCGCCCCTGTGAAAAATCTCGCGTTCCGCGTAAATGCGTTCCACACATGAAGAGAATGGGCCCCAAGACATCTGAGGACGCTACGGACGCTCATGCGCAGTGTGGTTTCCTGACATTCAGCGAATGTCACTCCGTCGGCCCTGTAGCGGAATTGTACACCGGGACTAGGACTAGTGTCTCCGGTGACGCGCTGGCGGCGGTAGATTCGCCGGCGCCGTTCGTCACGACGGCATTACCGGCCGCGCAACTGACACCTGAGCCTGGATCCCAGCTCCTGGTTCCTTCTCCAAGTCCTTTGGCTACAGCCTTCCGAAAATGCACATCAGACCGTTAGTGACCTGCCCTCAGGGCGGAGCCCGGCGATGGCTTCCCAGACACCGATCAAGAATGGGGCTCCAGTTGTTGTGCATGACGAACCGAGTACCCCTATGGACTTGTCTTCATCGCTAGCATCTGTGCCGTCGGCCCCCCATTGTTCTCAGAAGCGTCCTTCGGGGCAATCTGCAGCAGATTCGTGTTCGGCCAAGACCGGCTCCCAAGGCAAGCGTTCCTGTCTAACGACTGACCACCCAGTTGTGTCGACACCGGGCTCGGTTTGCTATAAAGCAACCATTAAAGCTCTGGCCTCCACAAGCCTCACAGACATTCCGAACAGGATTATTCAGGCGAACCTAGACGCTTGTCTTGGCACCACAGGCTTTCGCGGCTTCACGGCCAGGAAGAAGTCAAATACCATCGCTGTGTGGCTCCCGACATTGGCTGCTGTCGAGCGTTTGCAAACGCTTCAACGTCACTCGATAACAAGCGAAGTCACCGTGCCGGTCCAGGTGTACCTGGTAGAGGGCTAGGATTTGCAGCGCTGTGTCGTTTACAACGTCGACGTTGGCGAGGACCACAGTGCCCTCCAGCGTGAGCTCTACTGTCCTACTCACCGTGTCATTCAAGCACGTTACATGGGAAAGGGGCGCTCTTGCATCGTAACCTCGCAGGGCCCACCAACTCCCCCAGCCCGCCTGTACTACTATGGTTGCATTCTACGACCTCGGCCATATAAACCCAGAGTCGTCTATTGGTACAACTGTTTCTGACCGGGCCACATGCGCCGATCGTGTCCATTTACATCGCCAGATGAAGCTGTACTAGCTGGCGCAGTGTCTTACCGATGTGGACTCTACAAGACCGATGACCACGAGATCACGTCTCCAACTTGTCCCACAAAGCAAAAGGCTACTAAGAAAGTTCGTCGCGGGATTCATAAGCAATGGTCTCAGCAAGCTGCAACACAACCACTGCCGACATCTAACAGGTTTGCGGCGCTCCAGTGGGATGACGACGACTGGCCAGAGCTTTCCGAGCCCGAACCCCCTGCACCCCATTCCCAACAGACTTACAGTGACAAAGTTCGCAAAGACCGCAATCGCCCGCTGGTTACACAAAAGCAGAGCGTGCCGGAACACCCGCGTGATGATATGGCAGCAGTTGACAATCAAATTGCCCGCCTTTTAGTGGAGGTATCCAAGCTCCGACAGGACCGTGAACTACTTGCGCGTCGGCGACGTGCAGTGGAATCTCACACCACTACAACTATCGATTCCGCTGCATCATCGTCTCTGTCACGCCCTGCTGTATCGTTCGCAGAGTCTACCAGCTCTTCAGCTCTGTTGCCGGATAACTCTACAGCATCCCTTTTGCGGTTCATGGTCAGCCAGTTATCCAACCTGACATCGGTGATTTTACAACGCCTGCACTCGTAATCAAAATGGCGGGCACAGGTGTATCTGGCGTGCAGCAGTAGAACTGTAGAGTGCTCTCCACGAAAGTGGGGAGCTTAAATCCCGTCTACGTTTGAACAAGCTGCAGGTGTGGGCCCTGTTACTACAGGAGACCAACGCCGTGCCTGCCATTCCGGGCTTCAGTGGATACGGGTCTCCTTCCATGAATGACCATCGCGTGCACACAGCTGCCCCTCCAGGAAAGGCGGCAGTCTATGTTGATACGCGCTATCTTCAGGTCTCCCTTTCTCTTGAAAACTGGTGTAACTCATATCAGGAGGTAGAGGCAGTAACTGTGAAGTTACCCAAGGAAACTGTTGTGGTAGTGTCATACTACATAAGACCAGCCGGTGGCTCTTCTTCAAGAACTAATCTGGGCTGGTTAGTGAATGTGCGTCGCCAATACCCAGCGTGTCCTATTTTAGTTGGTGGTGATTTCAACGCCCCTCACCCAGATTTGGGGTACCCTGCTTCTAGCCCTCGAGGTAGGCAGGCGTGTGCAGGACGCCTTCGCGGATGCGCTGTTTACACTACTGAACCATCCCGATTCAGCAACGCGGGTTGTACCTCAAGATCGACGTACAACATACGCACCGGATCTTACGTGGTGGGCGGGTCCCGGCACTCCCACTTGGCACCTGGGGCCCGACTGCTGTGGTAGTGACCACCACCCTATCATCATCGGTCTTCATCCGTCGCAGGCCCGCCAATTGTGCTGCAAGTGTTCTGTGGTCAACTGGGACACCTTTCGCTCCGTTTTCCAAGATACCTCTGTGGACTCGTCACCACTACTTGTTGACCGCATACAAAGCGCGCTCAATGAAGCTACAACCATCAGCTGGGTAGACGTCGATCGACCGGCACCGGATATCGGCCTGCGCAATTTGTGGGCTGCTCGAAGACAAGCTGAGCTGGCAGCATCCCGAGACCCCACTTCTGCACAAACACGTACAAGACTGAATTTACTTACTGCTAAGGCCCGCAGATATGAACGCGACCTTTCGCGGAGGCACTGACATACGTGCTGTGAGCGGTTTTCATCCAAGACATCGAATGCTTCTCTCTGGCGAACGTTCCGTGCCATGGAACACGGTTGCCGCCGTCCAGACGCGGCAGCCACAGCCTGCTTCGCTGCTGGCTTGTCGCCGAATGATTTCGCCAGAGAAGCAGCCCGGAAGTTTTTCCCGCAGTACGACGTGTTGCCTCAAAAAGCCAATGGTGCTTCCTTCGCAGGCGTTCCGACACATATCGACAGGTTACCATCTACAGCAGACTCCGAGGCGATCGCAAGCTCTTTCACCATGCCTGAGTTGCTTGTTGTCATAGATGGTACCAGTCGCAAGACAGCATTCGGTCCAGACTCTATTACTTATGAGGCCTACATGAAACTGAGTTCCGCTGTGCTGCCTCAACTTCTCGACACCATTAACAAGGTATGGCTAGATGGCGTTGTCCCTCCAGGTTGGAAATCAGCTATTGTGATCGAGATTCCGAAACCAAGCAAGCCGCCGACTGACCTTGGCAACTTGCGACCCATTTCTCTAACGTCAACGTTGTGCAAGCTTGCTGAGAAAATGCTTGCCACACGACTGTCGTGGTGGCTAGAGCACCACGGCTTCTACCACCCTGCTCGAATTGGCTTCCGTTCATTCATAGGTACTGAAGATGGGGTGGCTGCCTTGGCATCCTTGGTTTTATCGTCAACTCGTAGCCACAGTGTCCGTACGGTCCGCGCTATGGACGTCGAAAAGGCATATGATAACATCAGTCATGCTGCCATTTTGGCTTCAATTGACATGCTGCATTTTCCCCCTAGAGTAAGGAATTTGGTCAAATCTTCCCTTGAAGACCGACATTTTGCAATTCGCCTCAGTGGTGACGCCGTCGGCTCATTTGTCCCTCTTCGTGGCGTACCGCAGGGATCTGTATTGTCACCCACATTATTCAATATTGCTTTCATCCCGCTTGCATGGCGCTTACATGATGTACCCGACATAAAGTTCTTGTTGTACGCTGATGACATCACGGTATGGAGCACTCATGACGACATGCAGACTCAAGCCGCTGCCCTTCAATCAGCTTTAGATATCACGGCGACTCGCGCTTCTTCGGTCGGCCTTAGGCTTTCCGTCAGCAAATCTGCTTACATGTCAGTCGCCAATCGCTGGAGCCGGCGTAAACTCTCTGCAACACCCATTCGTCTTCATCTATCCGGAACCCCTCTTCAACAATGTTCAACTATAAAAATTCTGGGCCTGATGGTACACGAGTCGGGAACCGGAACTGCTTGGCTCTCCAGCGCTAAAAAGCAGGCAATTCAGACGTTGGGTCTGATTAGGCGCATTGCTCCAGCATCTCCAGCAATTCCAGCATTTGACGAGGGCACAATGCGATCGCCTTGAGGCTGTTAATCGCGAGGCAATGAGGGTCATCAGCTGCCTTCCCCGCATCACACCGATCGTGGCTCTCCAGGAAAATGCACAGCTCAACACACTAGATGAGCTGGTGCAGCAGCGACGTGATGCTCGCAGGCTTAAGGCCAGCCTTTCACACGCAACGTGTGCTCTCAGGGCTTACGTTTTCTCGAACTCTCTTCTACCACCACCATCGCCAGTTCTTCATCCCTGGAGTTTTGTACAGCTGAGTGATAACAATCCAACTGATATACATCGCCCGACATCAACTCACGCGGCGGCGTACTTTCGTGACCGAATTATAGCTCAAGATGCCCACCTGGCGCTTGGCTCCATTGTCCTTCAGGACTGTGAAACAACAACTGCAATTTGTTGCCCATGCGAACCTGCCCTTAATAAGACTACCCGGTTTAAAATCCAAGAGCCTCCTACCTTCTCTTTTGCTGAGCTCCTTGCTGTCCGAGAAGCATTGTGCTCTGTGGCCGCCTTTTCCAAGGGCCCCACAGCCCGCATCGTCATCCGCACTGATGCCCTCCAGCGACGCGGCTTCTGCGACGCGTCAGTCGCAGCCCTGACATATGCGAACAGATCCATCTTCTGGCGGCGCGCATTCCGCAGCCAATATCTGTCGAGTGGATCCCACCCGACCTTCTAAGCTTCCAAAGCCGTGCGGATTCTGCGACCCGTCTAGCGACCTCTCCATCGTCACTGCCTCAACTCTGTCACCTGGATGATGCCACCCTCGTTTTAACAAGAAAGGAGCAGCTCCGGCGCCGCAAAAGTGCTCTCACACCTCCGCGTGCGGTAAACCTCCCCTGTTACGACTTTGAGGTGGTCCCGTAGCGCTCGTCACCCGTTTCGTGACAGAGCGTTGGTAGCGAAGACTCCGAGTCAGGCGTCGGTGAGAATAACAAAAGGGACTTTATACACTATATGCAGGTCATTATACAGGACATTAAGGGATCGGCACTGGGGCCGAGAGCTCACAGCAAACGCGACTGTTCCCGCACGGCGACGTTCGGCGAAAACGCGTGACACATCTCACTCCAGTCGAGAGCGGCACTCTGCTCCCGGTGGGTCGGCGGATCCGATTTTCCAGGCGGCTCGCCGCGGCTTATAAGCCCCCAGAAACCATTGTCACTCAAACGGCCCAATACAAAGTGAGCACTCGACGGTCGCCCGAGAGGTCCAACCAGCGACCGCGCTGGCCACCCCGTTCAAAGTTGGCGGGCCCGGTAACCTCCAGGCAAGAGGAGGTACGGTGCCGGGCTGTCTGGCACTTAGCGACACGTTTGAACATGTTGCCCACCGATGCTTCTCCGGAGGACACCGCTGCCTGACGGCTCGGCATCTTGACTTGTCAAGGAAGAATTAGGGCGCTGTGCCTTTCGGCGCAGCCCCGGGTTTGTCCAAAGGGCGCTCGCAGGATAAATTCTGCATCTTGCAGATTCGGAATCCGGGCTGGTGGTAATGGCGCAACAGCATCCCCACCCTCAGATAAGGCGACGGGAAGACGAGCTGCCTCCACGTGGCTCGGATGCCAGGCGCGCACGTTCGTCAGGCTCGTCCAAGTTCACGTCCAGTGTCTGGACGCCAGGCAACTTCACGTGCCCAGGTCCCACTCGCCAGGATCGGAGCTCGGCTCACCGCGTTGTCGCCAAGGCACCTCAACCAGCTCCGCTCGGGTCGTTCCTAAGCCCTTGCTTCTGTTGTTCCTAAGCCCTTGCCACTGGTCCCGGTTGGTCGTTCTGCAGCTTGCAAAACCGACCGGCAAAAGGCAACACCCAACACGAACAAGTGCCCTCTGTCTCCCGTCAAGCACGAGACAAGGCTATAATCCAAATCAACCTAACTGAATTGCTATCCCGCTTTTTGCTCCTGCTGGAACAAGAGGCAGGTGTACGATCTAGTATACAAGGCTCAAACAACCATTTTTTTCAAATGAACAACACACCAAAAGATCACGAACAATTAATAATCAGCAATAATAATGACAAATAGAATGGTCCCCTTGAAATCACTTGGACCGAAAGCATACTACTGAGGAAGCCAACGAGGTCATTCATTTTTCCCCCGATCTCCCTGTGAACAGGACAGGTCGTCGCGAAGCAAGAAAAGGTAAGTAACGAGTAGGAACGAGTAGGCCACTGAAAGGAGCGAGGCCTAGAATGCACGACTTAGAGCGTCAGCGTTCGCGTTCAACCTTCCCTTCTTATAACGGACAACGAGGCTGTGCTGCTGGAGGGTCATGCTCCATCTGAGTAAACGGCCGCTTTTAGAGGACATGCTACTTAACCAAGTTAGAGGGCAATGGTCTGTTTCCGCAACAAACTTAGAACCGGAGACATAACAAGCCAGCTTCTGAACGGCCCACACAACGCAGGCGCACTCTTTCTCAGAGGTACTGTATGCCTCTTCTCTACAACTTAGTTTGCGACTTAAATACAAAATTGGTCGTTCATGACCACTAGCATCTTCTTGGCATAGTACCGCTCCCATGCCGCGATCACTCGCGTCGCATTGAATGATGAAACCTTTCGAAAAGTCTGGTGCCGTCAGAACCGGCTTATGGCTTAATGCTCGCTTCAGCATTTGGAACGCATTTTCTTTCTTTGAGTCCCACATCACCTTAACGGGCTCCGACTTCCGAAGTGCGTCGGTTAGCGGGCTGGCAAGGTCAGAGTAGCCTCTCACATAGTGTTGGTAATATCCAGCTAAACCTAAAAAGGCCCGTATATCCGTCTTCGTGGTTGGCCGGGGATAGTTCAAAATAGCAGCTACCTTGATGTCGGACGGTCTACGCCGGCCGCGCCCCACCACATGGCCCAAATAAGTCACTTCACCGCAACCTAGGTGACATTTAGCTGGTTTCACAGTAAGACCTGTCTCTTTCAACCGGCTCAACACGACTCGCAAGTGCTCCAGATGTGATTCCCAAGTGTCCGAAAATATGGCAACATCATCGAGGTACGGCAATGCGAACTCGCCTAAACCATGAAGCACTCTTTCCATCAGGCTAGAGAAGCAATACGGCGCGTTTTTGGGGCCGAAGCTCAACATGAGTGGCCGGAATGTTCCAAGCGGGGAAACGAAGGCGGCACAGCGGCTAGCTCGTTCCGTAAGGGGTACTTGCCAATAGCCTCGCACGAGATCCAGGGTAGATATATAATTTGCCTTCGACACTGTCTCTACCCTTTCTTCCAGGTTCGGTATCGGATATGTCTGATCTCGGGTTATGGCGATCAGACGCCGATAATCGCCACATGGCCTCGGATCTTTTCCTGGAGCCTGGACTAGTATCAAGGGCGACGTGTAGTCGCTCTCACTTGGTACTATAACCCCCAAGTCACGCATGTGCTGAATCTCCTCAGCCATGATTTTTTTCTGCACCCGCGAACAACGGTACGGTTTACTGCGGATCGGTTGATCAGAGGTTAACTCAATGTCATGCTCTAGGACCGTTGTTCTTCCGGGACGGTTCGAAAAAACCTCCCTAAACTCTGAAATGATTCCCTTTAAGTCCTCCTTTTGGGCGGCACTCAGGCGCGCTTCCAACGTCAGCTGTTCCACCATTAGCTCTAAACCACATAGCTTCATATCAGCCGTCGTCAGGATTTCGGCCCCTTCCTCATCGTCAGCATTTATCGTCATGCTTATAATCGCGCGACGCTGAATGTAGGGTTTCATCAAGTTACTGTGGTAAATTTTGTTGGGCCGTTTCCCTAATTTAACTTCGTAGTTGGTATCGGAAAGCTTAGTTACAACCTTTGCGGGCCCCTCCCAATGAACCTCGAGCTTGTTTTTTTTTTCGACGGTCGCAGCAACATCACTTGGCTACCTTCTTCGAAGGTGCGTTTTTTGGCGGACTTGTCGTAGTATTCCTTTGACAAGGTTTTCGCCGCCTTCATGTGGCTCTCTACAATATCTTTGGTTTTCCCGAGCCTCTGGTGGAGGTCGAGGACGTACGAGACTACATTTGGGTCGTCGTCACTGCCTTCCCAAGACTCTCGCAGCATGCGCAACGGAGTTCTTAGGCTCCGGCCATATACAAGCTCCGCGGGGCTAAAGCCGGTGCTCTCATGGGGAGCCGATCTCAAGGCGAACATAGCGGCGGGAATGCAGGCGTCCCAGTCACAGTGACGCTCAAAGCACAGGGCTCTCAATATTCGCTTCAGCACCGAGTGCATACGCTCTACTGGGTTAGATTGCGGGTGATGGATGGAACTGTGCACTACCTTAATGCCGCATCTTTCCAAAAAAGTAGAAGTTAGGCAGCTGGTGAAGACGCTGCCATTGTCGCACTGAATCTCGGAAGGGAACCCGACGCGTGCGAATATTGAGAGCAGAGCGTCCACGACCTGGGAGGAATTTAGCTCCTTAAGAGGTAGTGCCTCGGGGAACTTGGTCGCGACACACAGGGCGGTCAGAACATACCTACAACCGTTCGTTGATTCTGGCAGAGGGCCTACAATATCGATTACTAGTCGCCGAAAAGGTTCGGACATGACTGGCACCAACTTCATCGGTGCCTTCCACTTGTCGGTGGATTTGCCGATTCTCTGGCAGGTGTCGCAAGAGCGCACGAATTGTTCGACATCATTCCAACAATAAAGCCAATAAAACTCCTGAGCCATTCTAGCCTTGGTCTTTTTCAAGCCAAGATGCCCTGCTCACGCGTTTTCGTGCGCGAGTTCCAGTAACTGTCGGTGATATTTCCAAGGAATCAGAAGCTGTTCATATTTGCGACCCTGCTTATCCATGTAGCGGCGGTACAATAAGCCAGATTCCTCGTAAAATGAAACCCTCTTTTTTTCACTCCCAGTTTGACGCTCTTCATCAGATCGGCTATTGAACAGTCTTCCTTTTGCTCGCGAATCAGAGTTTCTCTTTCAACTGCAGCTAGCTCCTGCCAGCTGGCGGAAACCGGAGCGAGTATGGAGCCTGCGTCGCCTAACTGCGGCGTCGTGTCCATATCGCGGCTAGCACGGGACGCGTCACTCCCAGTCACTTCCAGGACACGCTCGACCAGGCTAGCCTCCGCGCTCTGCGTCTCCCGTGCCTGCTCGCCACTCAAGTTACCTTGATCAGTCCGTGTGCCGCACCTCTGTTCGCTCACCGACTCAAAGTCAAGTTCTCTCGACAGCTGGCGCGCTTTTGATCGCGTGAGGGCCATGTACGCCACGTCGGCAAAGAATGATTTGCCCTGATCTTTCAGCAGCTGTTCCGAGCTATTTGAGAAGAGGTAGGGAAAGTGCTCCGGGAGGGCGGCAGACACAGCGGCTTCTGTGTTAAATTTCCCAAACTCTCCTTCAATGATAACCGTTGCGATCGGTAAACAGACACTCTCCTCCTCGGCGACTTGCCGTATCCAAGCGCACTCTCCCGTAAAATCATTCGAGGAGACGAAAGACGGGTGGACAACGTCCATAGTTGCTGCAGAGTCCCGAAGTGCTCGGCACTTCTTGCCGTTTACCTTAATTTCCCGCATATATGGCTCCAAGAGTCATATGTTTTTGTTAGTTTCCCGTATTGTTGCAAAAGCAATTTTCTCTGGGCAGCTCGCAGCGATGTGCCCTTGCTTTTTGCAATTGTAGCAAGATAACGGCTTCCGTTTTTCAAAAGAACGCGTCGTATCGTTTCGCTGCTTGGGACCATCGTTAGCATTCTGAGATGTATTCTGCCCTTCCCTTACAGTTTCTTTGGTAAGGGACTCGTCTTACCGAAACTCGCGACGCGTGATTTGCTTCCGTTCGTCGGGCTCCCCGGAAAACCCATCTCTCCTATCTGCTTTTTCTACGCGCACTGCCTTGCTGTGCAAGCTGCGGCGGGTGTAATACTCTTCCGCTGACTCTGCTGCCTTGTTTAGCTTAACCTCCTTTAGCCTATCTTGCAGCCAGAGCCTGACATCCTCATCAATGCAACGGTAGAACTGCTCCAACGAGATGCATTCGACGATTTTGTCGCGGTCGTCGTAAACCTCTTCGCCCTTCAGCCATTCCACCAGGTCGGCTTTTAGACGAAACGCGAAGTCAACATTCGACTCCTTGCCCTTTTTTGCATACCGGAACCTCTGCCGGAAAGCTTCGGGCGACAATTTGCACTTCCGCAGAAGCGCTTCCTTCACATCACTGTAGCTCTCAAACGCCTCTTTCGATAAGCAAGTTATTACGTCTGATGCCTCCCCAGGAAGCAAGGCTAACAGATTCTGTGCCCAGAGGGATCGCTCAATGCTATTCCGTTCGCACACGTGCTCAAATTTCACGAGGTATTTGGCCATATCCTCTCCGACGACAAAGGGTGGAAGTTGATCGCGTATTCTTGGAACGTTAGAAGTGAGACTAGGCGCCGGCGAGCTATTTCGGGTCTCCAACTCTTTCATTTTAAGCTCGTGCTCGCGACGTTTCTTTTCTTTCCTTTCCTCCTCGCAACGTTCCCTCTCCCTCTTTTCCTGACGTTCCTTTTCTTTCCTTTCCTCCTCGCAACATTCTCTCTCCCTCTTTTCCTGACGTTCCTTGATATCCGCCCAGGCCTCTTCGGCTTCCTCAGCCGTTACTTCCCCAGTCCTCATGACCTCAAGGATCGCAATCTTTCTTTTGGTTGAGCCCAACTCAATGCCCAACTCCTCACAAATTTGGAGAAGTTCCTTGACCTTGTACTTCTCCATCGTTCACACTGTCCTCCTGCTGTTTACCCTTTTTCAATATACCTGCCGTACGCTACTATAATGCTACTAGTAAGACATCCGCAAGTATTTCACACACTGCCCTGTTTACCCCCTCAGCATCCCCTGGTTTTCAAAGCACTCTAACTAGGCTTGAAACGCACAAGGTTAACACAATGCAACACCAAATCCTTCCCTGAGCTACTTTAACCTGTGTCAGAGAAAGTCTGGTGTTTGAGGTAAACTTCAGGCACTCACCGCGCCGAGGTAGCCGATGCCGGTCAATCCCACCGCTGCCACCACTGTTACGACTTTGAGGTGGTCCCGTAGCGCTCGTCACCGGTTTCGTGACAGAGCGTTGGTAGCGAAGACTCCGAGTCAGGCGTCGGTGAGAATAACAAAAGGGACTTTATACACTATATGCAGGTCATTATACAGGACATTAAGGGATCGGCACTGGGGCCGAGAGCTCACAGCAAACGCGACTGTTCCCGCACGGCGACGTCCAGCGAAAACGCGTGACACATCTCACTCCAGTCGAGAGCGGCACTCTGCTCCCGGTGGGTCGGCGGATCCGATTTTCCAGGTGGCGCGCCGCGGCTTTTAAGCCCCCAGAAACCATTGTCACTCAAACGGCCCAATACAAAGTGAGCACTCGACGGTCGTCAGAGAGGTCCAACCAGCGACCGCGCTGGACACCCCGTTCAAAGTTGGCGGGCGCGGTAACCTCCAGGCAAGGGGAGGTACGGCGCCGGGCTGCCTGGCACTTGGCGACACGTTTGAACATGTTGCCCGCCGATGCTTCTCCGGAGGACACCACTGCCTGACGGCTCAGCATCTTGAGTGTCAAGGGAGAATTAGGGCGCTGTGCCTTTCGGCGCAGCCCCGGGTTTGTCCAAAGGGCGCTCGCAGGATAAATTCTGCATTTTGCAGATTCGGAATCCGGGCTTGTGGTAATGGCACAACACCCCCGCGGTCTTACCCGTAGAGAGGAGGTTGCGCTTCGGAGGATCCGGGTCGGGGTTTCCCTCACTCCTGTCGTGACTAGGAAGTGGCCGTACTTTAGCCCATTATATCCTCGTCCTGAGTGTCCACTCACCAAGTCGCGAAATGCTGAAGCCGGCATCCACCACCCGCTGTGGGTTTGCCCTGCACACCGACAAGGCTCCGGCACCTCGCAGCAGCGGGACTTTCGCCGCATAATCCGAGCAAATACACTGCTTTGACGCAGGGACCGCATTATCGATCCCTCTTGGACTTCATTAGGTGAGCGAATCTTTTTTCATTCATTTAATCATCCTTATTCACCCCATCCCCCATTTACCGTCGCATTAAAAAAAATGCACGGCAGTTTCGCTGTAAGAAGTGTTCAATAAAATCAACGCAATGTAATATTTTGAAACATCTTACAAAGAGCAATCAATGGCTATTCAGACACAAATGTGAGAGAAACGCGTAAACATGACGTCGCACCTCCTTGAGCTCCCAGTTACATGATTTTAACCGCATTCAGCAGATTACTCACTCAGTACATGTCCTGCCTCCTAGCATCGAAGCCCAAATTAGGGCAGTCCGCAGGCCATCTTGAGTTGCGCTAGATATATGTATTCTTGACTGAAACAGTGGCAAGGCATTGTAATTTTCTCATCTCTCTCCGTCTCTCATTATATATATATATATATATATATATATATCACATATCACACCTGACGGTTTATTTGAATTCACCGTGAGGCCATTTGGCCTGTGTAATGCGCCTGCCACATTTGAAAGAATGATGGACAACATCTTGCACTGCCTCAAATGGCAGATATGCCTGTGTTATCTGGACGATATCGTTATCTTTTCCCCGGACTTTCCTTCCCACTTACTTCGACTTGAACGCGTCCTAAAGTGCATCACCGATGCTGGCCTCCAGCTTAAATTGAAGAAGTGTCATTTCGCTGCCCGGCAGCTGGTCATCCTCGGCCATATCGTGTCGAAAGAAGGTGTGCTCCCTGATCCGGAGAAACTACAAGCTGTGGCCCAGTTTCCCCGACCAACGACTTTGAAAGAACTGCGCAGCTTCATTGGATTAGCGTCATACCTTCGCCGTTTCATCCGCAATTTTGCCACTATAATAGCACCTTTATAGCAGCTTCTACATGGTGGCCACAACCTTTCAACCTGGTCACCGGATTGCGATGCCACCTTCACAAAGCTGCGTCGTCTTTTGACGTCACCACCAATCCTGCGCCATTTCGACCCAAAAGATGCAACTGAAATACACACGGATGCCAGTGGCGTGGGCCTTGCGGCCGTTCTCGCTCAGAGAAAGGCTGGCTTCGATGAGTACGATGTTGCCTTCGCCAGTCGCGCACTCACTAAACCTGAATCGAACTATTCTGTCACAGAAAAGGAGTGCCTGGCTATAATTTGGGCCATGACCAAATTCCGTCCGTATCTTTATGGCCGCCTGTTTGACGTCATAACTGACCACCATTCGCTGTGCTGACTGTCGTCCTTAAAAGAACCGTCCGGTCGTCTTGCTCGATGGGCCCTTCGACTGCAGGAGTACGACATTCGCGTGCTGTATCGTTCTGGCCGAAAACATTCGGATGCGGATGCCTTGTCTCGTTCGCTACTAACAGACGAGGCTAGCTTCCCGAAGGCCTCATTGTCCGAGTCTTCCCTTGCTGCCACGGACATTCTTCTGGAGCAGAACAAAGACCCATGGATTGTGTCCATGCTGCGTTTTTTGTCCAGCCCATCGACACCCACTAGCAGCCGCGTATTACGTCGCCAAGCGCATCACTTCTCCATTCGCGACGGGCTCGTGTACCGTCGCAACTACCTCCCAGACGGCCGCAAATGATTGCTTGTCATCCTGCGACACCTGCATTCGGATATTTGCGCAGCGTTCCACGACGATCCCCAGTGCGCGCATGCAGGGGTACTGAAGACATACGCGCGTCTACGCCTGCGTTACTACTGGCGGAGGATGTATCGATTGATCCATCATTATGTCCGCTCCTGTCTGGTTTGCTAACGCCGTAAAGATCCCCCTCGTCGTTCCACCGCGCCATTGCAGCCTTTGCCTTGCCCAGCACGTGCTTTTGATCGAGTAGGCATCGACATTTATGGACCTCTGCCAACCACATCAGACGTCAATCTGGGTAATCGTGGCCATAGACCATCTGACACGCTATGCGGAAACTTCCCTTTTGTCCAGCGCTTCTGGACGTGACGTCGCCTGGTTTGTCCTGCGCGACATCATCCTTCGCCACGGAGCTCCCAGGGAATTACTGAGTGACAGAGGCCGCGTCTTCCTCTCCGACGTCGTCGAGGCTCTCCTCAAAGAATGCCGCATCATTCATCGCACCGCTACTGCGTATCATCCGCAGACTAATGGCATGACCGAGCGCTTTAATCGCACTCTTGGTGACATGCTGACCATGTACGTTGCATCCGACCAAACCAAATGGGACCATGTTCTACCTTTTGTGACCTACGCTTACAACACCGCCACGCAGACTACCACAGGATTTTCGCCCTTCTTTCTCCTGTATGGACGCGAAGCTTTTTCCACAATGGATAGTATCCTTCCGTAGCGCCCTGACACCACGAAAACAACTACCCTATCCGAAGCTGCTGCACACGCAGAAGAGTGCCGCAAGCTTTCACGTATATTTACGTCAGAAGACCAGCAACGCCAGAAGCACCATCGAGAAAGTTCCAATGCTCCTGTATCCTATGCTCCAGGCTCGCTAGTGTGGCTTTGGGTTCCAGCCTCTACCACTGGACTGTCACCGAAACTCGCGTCGAAGTACCAAGGCCGATGCCGCGTGATCAACCAAACGTCTCCAGTCAACTATATTGTGGAACCCCTCGAGCTACCTTTTGGATCATCGCCATCGTGGACGCGAAATTGTGCATGCCGAGCCTCCCAAGCCCTACTATGATCCGCCTGTGCTGTCCTAACCGTAGGTCGCCGGAACGGCTTCCTTTTCCGCGGCCGAGATAACTGTACTGTAAAATAGGGAGCAGTGGGGCTGTGGCTAGGAGAGAGACAACGACGACGAGAAAGAACAACCTTGTTTCTGTGCTCGGTCGGCTACACTACCTCTCGTTGCTCCAACGTTCTAGTCGCGAACGCTTACTGCTCAAAGTGCTTCGCGATAATATATATATCATACTGAGATTCGTGGATGAATTTACAACCATCACCGTTGCACAGCTGGTAGTGTAACGCACGCATATAACACATATATATGCATATATATAAGTGGGGCATGCCACGATTCACACAAACGCACTTTTATCAGCTTCGACCCCCCTAGTGGTCATGTATGAAGAATTGGCCATTTCGCACGAAGGGAGGAAACATTCAAAGCGACAGCAAAGATTATTGTCGCACATCGGTGGCGGATGGCATGATACCGACAGGAAGTTCTAGGCATTAGAGTACCGAGGAATGTTAGATAACGTTAGCCTGACGTGCTCATTCCGCTCCGACCAGCGCACACACATAGCAGCTGGGCTGGAAAGCTAGAGTGCTTACAGTGCGCTTGCGCACGACCAGCGGCCCGGCAGTTGTGGCAGCAGCGGACCGTCAAACGCTGGTCCGGCTCAGCCAACGATGCGATTAGGCATAGAGTGGACGTTGCGTATTCTTCGCGTCGCCCTTTATATACCCAAACGCACAGTGCGCCTCTAAAGAGCTCCAACCCTTCGTTAAGATGCCGCGTATGCGTCCTGGACCGCAACCTCACGACAACGCCAAAGCCAACGCGCCGTCAGTCTCCTTGTAGTTTCTATTGAGGTAGTACCAGTGTGTAAAAGAAGTAGCGAACTGACATACGTTTCCCGATCCCAGAATTGTGGGGGGCCAGAAGGATGCACGATGTGCATTTATTTCGGCCATGTCGCACAAACTGTCCGTGCCACATGACGCGATGAGCGGCAGCAATCTGTGATCGCCGAGGAGAGTTGTCGGTGAAAAGCAAAGAAGTTGCGCTTGGACTGGTACTGGTGAAAACCCTGAATAAGATATAAAAGAGCCAGAACGGACCACTCACATTCAAGAAAGGATAAGATGCCAGTTTCTAGACAGGGAATGAATCCACTTCTGACATTTTGGTTGTTTCCTATGTACGAACGCCGGACAAAGCGCTTGCGATACAGCTGGCAATGTGGCAATTTTTGGAGATTCGAGAAAATTTGGAGGATGCTTAAGCTTCGCCTTAAAGAGTGCAACGTGAAAGCACTCACAAATCCCTGACTGCTTCTCACGCTTGCCGGCAACTGGAGCGTAATTAACCGTAATGTATGTAACCGTATTGGAAACGCTGGCCGCGAACGCTATGCATGAAGGCGGGCTTTGTGGTAGAAACGCAATCTCTTGCGTAAGCCGCGATGCGACCGAGGCGAGCGCCAGCTGGAGTTATTGCGAGGAAGCGACTGCGCTGCTCTCTGGCCCCCAAGACAACCGCGTGCCAGCGCGTGCAAATGGCGGACGCCGCGGCCGGTCTTTGAATTGTAGAAACGCCTTTTGAGCTTTCGCATAACAGAATTATGCTTTCTCGTGTAGTTAAATTACAGTCCGAGAGCAATCACGTCTCCAGGTTGTGTGTAAGTCGTAGTTTACGATTTCTTCACGTATTTTTCCTTGAGAATTTCAATTTTTTCCGCAAACTTCCTACGTCACCTAGAGGGCCTGGGTATGCGTCGTTCGAAAATCTTTTTGCCGAAGCGGCGTCGGACACTGACACCGGATTTTCGACCACACGGCCTCCTTAACGCTGTCGCGTTAAAACACATACGGCGTGGTGGTGAGATAGTTGATCCGCCAGAGGGTATCATGAAGAAATAATTGGCCATGTTGAAACCTTATTCCCCAAACTTCATCAGGAAAGTAATTATGTGCTAAAGAATTGAAAGGGCATTCGTTGAACCACTTTCTTATTTCGTCAATATAGATACAAAGAATTTTGGCATCTTTTGCACAATTACCTAAGAAATCGGACCAGAGGATGGCGTCACTGCAAAGTAGCGCACGCGTAATGCCGTAGATGCGGGGTTCGGCACCCACCTCCGTCAAGTTGTCTTTTCGTCCATTTTCACTTTCCTTTTCGAGGTTACCTCTAAATTTTAAATAAGATTAACAATTATTTTTCGTTTACTTTCTACGGCTTCATTGCATTTAACTTCGCGCGAGTGGGAGTAAGAAAAATGAACCCTCTAATCCGCCTTCTTCTCACTTATATGTTGTATTCTCTCGTCTGATTGAAGCAGAGAAAAAACAAAGCAGGCATCGATAAAATGCCAGAAATTTAATTTGTACCATTACTCAAGAAATAAAAGTGAGGTGGCTCAAGACAACTTTGCGTTCTTCAGTAAACATTTTTACTCTGCAGTATGGTGGCCTTAGGCCTTTATATTCAGGCCGTACGCGACATAACAGTTAAAAATGCCAGAAGCAAAAAATGGATTCTGCCAATGGATGCTTTTCCTAACAGACCTTCGTGGAAATAAAAATGCCGTTAAGAATATTTGGGTACATGACTTCATTTCTTACATATTACGCATGTTGTTCTCTCAATGCCTAAATTTAATTATTTACTTCATTGTTGCCTATTGTATTGAAGGCACATGTTTATGAGCACATTAGTCAGCCCTAGAGTCGTAATCTCAGAGTTCTTAACAAAGGTTGGCTATATAATAACTTTCTTGTGCACGTGTTCTTATATATCGAGCCTGTCGTGTGCAATAAGGGAGCAAGGAAAGCGAAATGAACAATTTAGGCGTATAAGTGTCGTTTAATCTAAGAGCTTCTAAAATGAGGCTTCGGCTTTCTTCAAAAATAAAGCTGTATTTTATGACGTTTGCCTCATTCCTCGATAGCTGTGAAATCATCACTTTTACGCACGGAAAGCTGAAGTAGCTAAGGCATTTTAAAGCTAACTGTACACAGAGCCGTACTGTATACCGACTCTTCCTAAGGTTCAGTATACTTACAAATAACCAAGTGCATTCCGAATAATATTTAGCGTGCAAGTCCCCATGCGAACTCAGCTTTACTTCAACGGGTCATCTCTCACAGAATACAAACGCAGTCAAGTGAAAATGTGACGATTCTCCGATATGCCCATCCTTTCTTGCGCACGCTTTATAATATTATCGGCGCTGTCAATTTAACTTATATTACGACCTAAGATCAAGTGAACACGAACTCACCAAAAAAGGTATTACTAGCTGTTAGCTTGATCAGGCGCGGCCAAATATGTAATTTATCTAATATTAGGGATCACTTGAAGAAGGCAGCACACGAGGAAGCTTAAGGAGACAGCAGAGGAGAAGAGCACTCTAATGATAATAACAACCGATCTCGCTTTCAGTACTTACACATATCTACCTGGTACATATACCAGAATTCAAATTTTCTTTTTTTTAGCGGGAACATCCCACTTTACAGACCAGCTGCAGTAAGTAAATCATGCGTTGAACAGTCACCAATGTCGAAGGTCACTGCTGCGTTTCAGCGCCTCACGTCCCCTATCTTTGTTTTACAGCGAAGCTGTTTAGCTTCTAGTTGGTCGCGATTTTTCGTAGGCTCGTGCTCGCCCAAAAACAGTACCGCCAACTAGCGGCCGCGGCCACTCAAAGAGACCTCAAACGGAAGCTGGAGAAAGGTTTTGTCTAAACTTCCGTGTGGCGAAAGGATGCTTTCTCGCATATTCATAATAAAATCCGAAGCTATCATGTCTGCAGTTTGTGCATAAGTCGTACTTTACCAGTATTCAGATGCAATTTACTTTGCGACATTCGGTTATTTTAACAATGCACTAGCGCTTTGCGGAGGGCCTGGTAGAATGAGGACATATGCTGCACTTGTGCGCACGTGCGTGCGCGCGTGACCTGCCTGTGCACTCTGCCCGCTGCGTCTTTGGAACAGCGCGTGTTGCGACCGTAGTCGAAATTATTTCAAACACCGTCCGAAAACCGTACCCACACCTAGTGGCCTGGGCCACTCATACAGACCTGAAACGGCAGCTGGACAAGGGCTTTGTCTTCTAGTTTACGCGCAGCAGACGCATAATAGAGATACGTGTTTGCGCACATTTGAATTAGAGTCCGAAGCTGTCATGCCTGCAGGTTGCTTCAAAGTCGTACTTTATGAATTCTCTGACGCAGTTTACTTTGAGAAATTGAATTGGTTTAGTAAGGTACTTGCGCTTGGGGGAGGGCCTTGATAAGTGAACATGTATGCGGCACCTGCTCAAACGTGCGTGCGCGCATGACGTACGTCGCTTATGGTGGTAGTGCTTGCCTAATTTCGGCAACAGCAGCGCTGTCCATGCACTTTCACATGGTTAAATGGAGGTAAATTTGCTTACAGTGACTTTAGCTAAACAGCTCCTAGATAGCATAAGGTTGACGCACTTCGGTTAATGATGTCATGCTGCTTTGCCCGACTGCCATAGATTCTAATGGGAATGTTCGCGAGTAAGCCGCGGTGATGACGTAATTTTGATGTAACGCCGGGTTTGGCAACGGAAATTTTGCTCCAAGTATCCTGACCAGATAAAGCAGAATGTGCGAGCCTGCTGTCCAAGAGGCGTTGGTTTGGCAGCACCACACTGTCAAGGTGGCCCATTGGCGTCGTTAGTAATACCCATATGTAACTGTAAACATAAATCTGGGCGGTTACCCCTGGAATGCGCTGACCAGTTTCGCCAATAGATCTGCATGTGCGATTCTCTTCCGTCATTGGTGTCAAATTGTCTCCTTTAGTGCGTCAGCTTTTGTTCACTCTTTCCTATATCGGGTCATCAGTGCACACCTGGGAAGCGCGCCAGAAGGTGCTTCAAGGGGTCGAATCACCCTCGTCGAGGCGCATGGAAGGCCCCATCCAACTCGTTGCTTTTAGTGGATAGTGCAACAGAAGTGATAAGTTGCAGTTCAGTCAGCGCAATTGTCAGGTTGCGCGCAATGATCCCAACCCTTCGCAGCAGTTTTCTGAGATGAAGTTCGCAACAGAAGGCCCTTCATTGCTGCCTATTCAGCTTACCAATTTGATGTTGGTTATGTATTTGCACTTGTCTAAATTCGCTAGTGTTAACTGCAGACAATGTCCTATGGGCACATGTCTATATGTGAAGCGCACTTACCGGAGCCTGTCACGCCTACAGACAGGCGTTGAATGAGTTCGAGGTTGTGTCCGTTGTTCTTTCGTTGTGTCCTTTTTTTTGATCGATTTAGGGCATCAAGAAACTCCACGTTCGTCCACCCAAATAGGTCTGATCCTTGAATTATAAAGGTATAAATATGCCAGTTAGCGCAACTGCCGGCAACTATGCCAGAGAAGTGTCAATCCGGGCCGAGGACGAGCCAGAGCTATCGCACCCCGTGACAAATCCCAAAGACATCAACCAAATGTACAGAAGCGGCAGATGTAGGCTTCCCAGTCCGCATCCGCAACTCAGCCGAATGCAGCAAACGATCGTGCGACTCACGCAAACGGGGTCGTTAACGCATCCCGTGCTGTTGCACAAGATGTTCTCAACAGAGCATGAAACTTCATGCCCGTTTTGTAGACGTTCAGAAGGCACTCCAGCACACATCCTTGCAGGGTGCTCTAAGCTCGAGAACCCCCACCATGGCTGCCCCGCACCCTCCCCAGGCCCAACTCCCCCGAGCGATGGGAGGCCTTGTCCAACCCCGACCTACTGACCCAGCTCGCGCTGGCGGCTAGGAGCCAGGAACTGCTGGACGCAAATGGGACCTGAGAAGAAGGTTCCACCCCGTCTGGTGCCAGCGTGCACCAACCTTTACTTAAGGCTCAATAAAATTGATTCTCTCTCTCTAGATATAGCCTCGTCCCAGTCCCGTTCGCTGCTGCGGGATACGTCCCTCACCAGCGAACGGGACTGGGACGAGGCCATATCTAGTACGCAACTCAAGCTCCAGTCCATGGCCGTCCAGAGGGCCCGTGAAAGAGCGGAGAGGCTTGGCCTCCCGATTCTGACATGGGAGCAGCCAGCGGCGAGCCGGAGGCCCCAACGGGTCTCCGCCGGCTAGTCCCTCAGGATCTCAATAAAAGTTCATTGTCTGTCTCTCTCTCTCTCTCTCTCTCTGTGCTCCGCGTACAATAGCCCAAAGAAGTTTAGGTATGTAGTGGTCACTGCCATAAATTTTGATGTCTGCACACCAGGTCCCGTAGGCAAGACCTGCTCGGAGACCATAGTGACGCCACGTATGATGTCTCGGCCTCTCTTGTAGATGGTTAGTTGCCCGTTGTTAAGAACTGCCAGGTTATTTCGATGAGCTAGATCGAAAAGGCACCGACCGTGAGTTGACGACGTGTGACCGCCCTAGGCACATTGAAGCGCGTTGAAGTTTCGGGTAATCATGTGGGGGTTCAGGTGTTTCATCTAGGATGCCCAGCAGCCTATCTACATCAATTGCAGCATGAGGCGGTATGTGCTCCTCAATCGCCCTAAAGACCAAGTTAAGCCATTTCACTGTTATTGCAGCATACTCGTTGGGTGCACCGGCTGTTATGGCATGAGCATTACAAGTTACCTCGCTGGAAAAAGCCAGGAGAACTCTGCTGGTATCCGCTCCCGTCAATGAACGTCTGATGGCACACCCAGAAAGGTGAGGTGTGCACTCAGTACTCAGTGTTGGCGCTGAGTGGAAAGTGGTCCTTGTACCCAAATAGGCTAAAGTCAGAGAGATTCCAGCAGAAACGGCAGGTATTCCGTTCACATATGGTGACCTAATTGTTATTCAGGCTAAGGGCAGGTCCGTTAGTGCCATTTCTACAGAAAAGAAATATGCCAAGTAAGGTCAAGATGTTTTTTGCCTCTGAATAGGACATTGGAGCGTGGAAGCTGTGAACCGCGTTGAAAACTGCAGATAGTAAATACTTTGTGTTTTCCTTGTCTTGTCGAGCCGTACTCGCATGGTTCACCACAGCACGGCGATACCCGTGTCGTTTCGGACGGGCCAGCTGGTTTCTCCTGAGTAGTTCTCACGGGAGGGATTCGAGCAGGTAGGCGACGTCATAGAGACGGGAGCTCATTTGTGTCTTCAATTTCGGGGATCGGAAGTTGTTATAGCCATATTTATTCATTTATTAACAATCCCCTAAAGGCCCTCGAAGGATGGTATTACATAGGGGGGGGGGGGGGCTACAAGAAAAAGCACAAGTGTACATTCAGGTACAGCATACATAACAAGAAAAACATTTACAAGATATTTTTACCGCTCAACAAGGCAGTGTAGTAATTTTGAACCAAAAAGCAAAAAAATCGTACATAAAATCGTACATCAGGAGCAAGCGACAACTCACAAAGCATCAAAAATATCAGGGAATATCATCTACGTGTAAACATTATTAAACACGTAGCGCTTGCTTTCAACAACAGATCTGTATTTCTTTTCCTTTTTAGCAGGTATCCTTATACTAGTAAAAGCTTCATAAGAGACGTGTATATTGCTTGGAAAAATAAACAAAACTGAGTAACAGACGGGCGTCATCTGTTCATCGTCTGTTCCTCAAATAGTGACGGGGTGCCCAATAGATGAAAAGTAAGGAACGTTTCACATATACGATAAAAGTATGTTTGATCTTTGAATTTCTATTCACTTGAATATCATGTTTTGACTTTGATTATTGACTGAGTTTGTGTTTCTCTGCCATGTGTTTACTTATGTTGGGCCTCAGACGCACTCAAGGTGCACCTTTGTAGCTTTTAGTAGGTGATCTTGTCTCGTAATTGGTTATATGGGTAAAATAAAGGCAATTTTCAGTTCAATACACTACTTACCGAAAGAGGTAGCCAAGTTGACGGAAGGGAAACATCGTGCAACGAACCGGTGATTGCCGTGTTCTTCATTACTGCAGGCAAACTGCACTTAACGATATGTTCATGTTCATAAGTTCCCAAAAAATCCCAGTTAGCAACTCTCAAAGGTAAGTGCTGAGTTTTACTTCTATAGGCAATACTCAGTGTTACTTCTTGAGGTGATACCGCAATATCTGACGGACAGATCATTTATTAAGGCAACGTTGTCTTATAAGGCATCTGGATACTGTATCAGAACTTTAGCCAGTAAGTCAGCTTGCCGAACAAGCTACGCCGAACGGAAGCTAACTGTCCAAATACCATCTCTGATCATTATACCATCATCTCAGGCATATTACCTAAGAGAACGTCAAAATAAAACTTCAAAAAGACATGAAAACGACTACTTGTTCAGAAAAATGTGACCGTCACTTTAGCACACGCTAAAGAGGATGAAGACACTTTCATTCTAATACCTTATTACTCCATATTTCTTCCACAAAGGCCATGGATCTGAATGCTTTAGTTAATGCTGCCTTAATTACCTTTACCTTTACAACGTTCGTCCTAATAACCACCAAAGGAGGTAGTGGATTCCATTCTCGAACTCCACGATGTCAACTGGAATCGAACTTAGAGATATCGGCTGTTCACCCACATGTGTAAGTTTGTTTGGCTCCTAACATAGGTCGAGGGTTTGACTCCTTATGAATTTTCGGTGCCATAACGGCAGGCTGCACAATGCCGGGCATCAGATTTTCCGTCCAGTGAGTCATTTAAGGCGTTCGCCCTAATAGAGATAATTTTACTTGCCTGAGTAGGTGCACCTTGGGTGTTTGTTATTCGTTGCCATTCTCTATAAAAAATATGCATTCCTTTATTGGTTACACAAGTGTGTATGTGTCATTTCAAGCGTGTTGTCTGCTCCATCGTACTTCTCGGCTGTAAAGATGGCTGGCCCAGTCGGACAACTGAATCCTTTGGCCGTGTCCCCCTAAGGCATAGTTCTTGCAAATGTACTATGAATTGAAGAATAAAGAAAAAAGGCAGGTGTGAGCCTGAAGAGCTAACATAAAATGCAGATCATAATGTACCTCCTATAGCGGATTACATACATAGGCAATAGAAGTTCACCATATGCCATGTCACAGGGTTTCTAAAGACTGGGGAACTTTGAAGAACAGTTTTCTGCAATTTAGCAGGCGCAACGCACGCTGAAAATGAAGCATGTCTGATTCCTCTTTAATACGTCAAAGGCGTGCATTATTGCACTTACCGTAAACGCAAACGGTAGCACAGAGATATTCTGGACCCTGAAAGCTATTGGCACAGTTAAATGAAGGGGCGCAATTCACTAAGCGAATTTACGAAGAAATCTTCGGGCAAGCAAAACCTTACGGTAAAAGCATATTCCCAAAGCTATACATCTTCGCAAGATCAGCAAGCTTGAGATGCCCAGTGCTGCTAAGATGAGTGCTGTAGTTAAAAAAAGAGGCGTGTATGTACTTGTAGCCCAGCTACAAACTTCACTACTCTCGCCACTTGTAAGGGTTAGCCGATTGACAAGACCGAGTCAGACATTTGAGCTGCCGATGTAAGCAATTTCCACAACATGGCGCTAGCAGTCCTACAAACATAATGCCGATTTGCGCCGCCCGAGCTGAAGCGGGGAGGCAGTGTATATATATATATATATATATATATATATATATATATATATATATAGAGAGAGAGAGAGAGAGAGAGAGAGAGAGAGGAGAGAGAACGAGCGTGGATGAACTACGAAAAGCGGGCAGAGTTGTTGTACCGGCGAGGCAAGCGGGACATGAAATGGACGTCAGGCAGGCATCGGGACAGCGACCTGAGTCCACGTAGTCTCCGGCTACGTGCGTCTACGTAGCCGGAGCCTCCGTAGACGCGACCCTGAGTCCTTTCCGATCTTCGGCAGTGATGTGCGGTGGCGACTGACCCAGCCGCCCGGCGCCTCCCCAGCTCGGACATCCTACTCGACACTCCGCAGATAAGCCTATGCCACGTGTTCATATTTCTCAGAACTTTCCGCCGCACTTTTTTTTAATCGCGTTTCATCTTTTATTTAATCATTCACCGTGTGAAATTCTCCTCGAAATAGAAAAGGAACTCGAGCTACTGCGCGCAAGGAGTGATTGCGCAAGCAATCGTGGCGGCTCAGAAAGCCCGCCCAATGTAGGCCTAGTGACAGGGCAGTTCGCGGGGGTCAGCCCTCAAAGACTACTGGAACCCTTTAATAAGAAGTCGGATGAGCTGGACGCATGCCTGACGCGCTTTCGCTTTTAGCGAGAGGCCGAAGGCCAGGAATCGGCGAGGGAACAATGGGCCACCGCTGTGAGTACGTGCCTGACGGGAGAAACACTCAGTGTGTTCGACCGTATGCCAGCGTCGGAGGCGTTGGCTTACGACAAGGTTAAATGGGCCCTCCTACGTCGTTTTCGCCTCAAAGAAGAGGGCTTCCGGAAGAAATTCAGGACGGAAGCGCCCCAGGGCGACGACGCGCCATCGCAGTTTTTTGCCCGGCTGGAGAATTACAGGGAGAGTTGGGTCCACCTCTCGGAGGCCTCCATGTCCTACGAGGGAATCAAAGACCTCCTGCTAGCCGAACAGTTTCTTGAAAACTGCGAGCCCGCGCTGGCGATGTTCCTGAGGGAAAAAAAGAGCCGGGATCATCCTGAATATACTCCAGAGGGCCGACGAATATGTGAGCGCCCGAGATACAATCAACTTCGGCAAGCGTGAAGGAAAACAAGGAGGTCAAGCCGGGGAGAATCCCGACGCAGACCGAGGCAAACGACAATCCAACAGTGGAACGGGGTTCCGTTGTTACCTATGCTCACGGCCGGGGCATGTGGCGTCACAATTTACGAGCACCGATAAGGAGCCGGAACCGTTGAACAGGGAGCAGCCGGCCGCTAGGAATGTCTTGGCCGGCCTTGAGGAGGATGGTTACCTCGAAATAAAGGATGACCAGCACGTACCTGACGTAAATCTGGGCACTTCACCAGGCATGGGGGATCGGCCTGTCGTCGAGGGCCGGGTTGCCGGGCACGCCGTGAAGGTCCTGAGTGACAGTGGCTGCAAGATCGTTATAGTAAGCCGGGACCTTGTCCAGCCGTCGGATATGACAGGCCGGTACCGAGCCGTCTACTTCATAGACCGTTCAATAAGAACTTTGCCCGAGGCTCGAATCAGAACAGACAGGCCCTACTACCAATGAGAGGTATTCGCGGCATGCATGCAGGACCCACTCTTCGACGTAATCCTGGGGAACACCGATGGTGCCCGAGCCCCGGCCGAGCCAGACGGTGCGTGGGGTGAAGCCTTCGTGCGGGATGAAGGCGACTGGGCGGAGCCATCAATGGCAGAAACCCAGCCTCCGCCTGTAGCTGCTGTTATCACACGCCGGCAGTCACAACAGCAGTACTCCCAGGCATTCCGCAGATTGCAGGTGCCGTCCACCCTGGCTGGGGTTACTCCCGAGCAAATGAAAAGGGACCAGCAGCGAGACACTACCCTGCGAAAGTTCTTTCAGCTACACAGGGATCAACGCACCGTGAAGTGCAAGGGGGGCGGACCATTCAACATCCGACTGAGTGACGGCCTGCTGCACCGTGAATACATGCCGGACTCGCGATCGAGCACGGTGCAGCTGATAGTGCCGAGGCAACATCGCGGCAAAGTTCTCCACCTTGCATATTGCGGGCTAACGCTGGATCACCTCCGACATAAGAAGACCACGGACCCCATACTGGCCCACTTCTTTTGGCAGAGAGTGCATGAAGATATACACACGTTTGTCGCTTCATGCGGCATGTGTCAGAAGACGGCGAGCCGTGGGTCTGTAGGGAGGGTACCGCTCGAAAAGATACCTCAAGGAAGCCCAGTTCGCGAACTCGCGGGTGTGGGCCTTGCCCTACAGGAGTACGACTTTAACGTGCTTAGCGTCAAGGGTGCGGAGAATGTGGGTGCTGACTACCTCAGCCGGGTCTCAATTGGCGCGAACGGGTAGAGGAGTTCGTTCATATTTTCGTTGTCTCCGTTTTCTTCTCCTTTTGCACCCCTAACACTCATCCGGGTATTGCCTGGCTGCGTAGCCTCGTTGAGGGATGCCTTGTATTTTATCTCTTTTTTTGTTGTATGTCATGTGCTCGTACCTGTGCGGGGTCATTGCTAAATCGTGGTGCAGTGGTTTGTGCGCGGGTGTTCGCGCGACCCAAGAACGCTCATCGGCGCGGTGGTGCGGGTAACCACCAGGTGTGCAGGAAGCCGGGGCTCCTTTCAGTGTGCGTACACGACTTTGTGTTTTGTTCTGAATGGTATTCTATAACATTCTTGTCGCCGGAGTGGTGTCACAAAGTGCGTGTACTCCTCGGCGTCAGCACACCACCGCCAAGAGACGCCGACGCGGCGTGCCCGGCGCGGGGAGCGCTGTCCCTTGATCCCGCCGGCATCCAGACCGCTTACACACGTGACAGCCGGCGCGCGGTGAGAGAGAGAGAGAGAGAGAGAGAGAGAGAGAGAGAGTAGAGAGAGAACGAGCGTGGAGGAACTGCGACAAGCGGGCAGAGTTGTTGGACCGGCGAGGCAAGCGGCACGTGAATTGGCCGTCAGGCAGGCATGGGGACGGCGGCCTGAGTTCCCGTAGCTGGAGCCTCCGTAGACGCGACCCCGAATCCGTTCCGACCTTCGGCAGCGACGTGTGGTGACGACAGACCCAGCAGCCCGGCGCCTCCCCAGCTCGGACGTCCTACTCGACACTCCGCAGATAAGCCTACGCCACGTGTTCAGCATCTCTCAGATCTTACCGCCGGACTTCAATCGTGTTTCATCTTTTATTTAATCATTCACCGCGTGTTAATACTTGTCGCTTCTGTTAGTGTAGTGTTTGCGGCGTTTATTGTCGCGTGTATTTTTCAATTGTGTCGCATATTTTTTTTTTGTTTCGCGAGTGTTAATAGTTCCCACGTGGTGGGCTTTGTGTCGCACGTCGCGTCAGAGCTGATGTTGTATGTGACCCGCACGCCTTCCGCGAGGCTTGGTCCCACGTGCTTGTATTTTGTATATTCTTTTCTCCGAGTATGTCTCGGGCCTGATGTTATTTTATTAAACTGAGTGTTTGTCTTAAGCCGTCTCCCGTCTCATGCATCTGGTTCACGGTCAATCAGGCGTGGACCTTATCACCGGTCCGCAGTCTAAGCATCAGTAAGCGCACGCGGGGTGGGTTTGTTGTCACCCCATCACCTCTGGTTTGGAGAGTGCGAATAGCTCACCACCAATCTTTGACAACCAGCTAACACGGACCAAGATTTCGAAAAAAAACTTATGCGTTCTTCAGAACAGAAATCGCGTGGATGTTGTTAGCGTGTGTCTAAACTTACAGTACCATTTTATCGGTCGTAGTTTTTGAGTAATTAGCCGAGATAACTTAATTAATCCCTTAAACATAGGCTGAAACGTTTAGGCGTCAATAGGAAAGTTGTGGAGCTTGACAAATATTGCCCAAACAAGGCACTTCCAACGAGATAGACTTAGCGTGGCCGTTTTCATTCGGGTGAAACGAAAGCCCGCGGAGTTTAAAATATACCACGTGACAGCGCGCCCTGTGCGCCCGAATGCGCCGCGATTAGAGCGCTATCATGAGTGGTTTGTAAAAACATCGCCAGCGCCACGCATTTCCTTCAATGACGAGAAAGGGCTTCAACCTTTGCTCGGTTCTGACATTAACGGCAGTGGATGGCAACAGCACCCCGAAAAAGCGCGTCGTCAGCAGCCGCTTGCGCCTGCTGCCGAAGAACGCACCGTCCTCAGCCGTTTATTCCAATATGACGAGACGGGCAATTCTCTTGCCAGCGTTCAAGTCGATGTTGAACAGAAAAAAATACACATAAAACATGCATCCTACATCTGGAACATGTGCGAGAGAGAGAATCATTCGTTACAATGCTGCTTTTCTTACACGCTGTGCCAGGAGCTACATGCATATGAGCTCGATTGTCTATTAATGTCGTGCCGGGCAACCGTTTCGAAGAACTTGCGGTGCCTAAAACATGCGGTACTCAAGCGAGCAGAAGGCGAAAATGGTCTTGGCCTTGGGAGCTGCACGGGGCGACAAGAGGAAAGCTGCCAAGGTATACCAAAATTGGCAATTTGGGGAAGAGCTAGTGCGAACACAATTATTAGTTACTTGACGCTGAAAGAAACAGGTAGCTTCAAGAAGGCGGCACAGAAAGGGGACCATCAGTGAAGCCACTGAATAAGTTAGTTTGCCTTTCATGACTGTGAACCCTCATACCGGCGTGCGTGATGTGAGTGGTGAGGCTGGCATTTCAAAGTATTCGGTGTAAAGAGTTCTTAGGAAGGCTGAAATGCATAGGCATGACCTCAAACAGCAAGAAAAGCTGCAAGAAACAGACTTTCGATCGCGGCTTGATTTCTCAAATTGGATCATTGTGAACAGTGACGAAATGCCGGATTTGGTCGACAAAGTGCTCTGGACAGATAAGGCAACCTTCTCCAGAAATTCTCAAGTCCGCATCCATAATGCGCAATACAGGAGCGATAGGAACCCGCATTGGGTGTCGCAGACCAGACACCAGTACCAGTGATCATATAGTGTGTGGTGCGGTATCTTTGACGCAAGAATAATTGGCCCCATAATTTTTCACCGCATGCTCACTCTTCAGTGTTACGTGAATTACATATAGGGAGGCCGAGTTGAAGATTTTCGCTGTGATCTTCCTCTTGCGTTTTTAAAGCGAACTTGAGTATCAGCACGACTGTGCACCAGCTCACAGCAGCAGCCTTGCCCGAGCCTGGCTTGACGAAGCCTTCAAACGCCAGTGGGTCAGGTGGTATGGACCAGTGACATGGCCTGCAAGGTCACCGGGCTTGACACCTCTTCACTTCTTCTCGTGGGAAAATGTGAAAGACTGAGTGTACCGCAAACCTACAACTATACCAGAAGCGCTAAAGGCAGAGATTGCTGAGGCGTGCAGCGAGATACCGTCTTGGGTCATCAAGAAATCTACATCGGACGTGCTGAAAAGGTGCCAATACTGCAATATGGCAAAGGGCGACTTGTATGAATACATTCTTTAGACACAAATCACAGCGAATAAATCTCTACAACCATTATTCATGAAAAGAGCCAAGTGTGTGAAACTATTGTGCGACGTGGAAAAGGTACGTAATTAATATGAAATTACAAATTCTGTGCTGACAAGGAATGGACAGGAAGCTAAAAAGCATCCTTCTGTATCAGTTTACTATTCCTCCTTTTGGGACAAACAGCGTTTCACACGACGTTATCAAGCGTGTTATCATGTGTGTTTGTATGTTGGGGTCTTGCTCCCAAATTTGAACTCATGAATTTCAGTAATATGGAAAGTTGGGCTAGTTGGTGATTAACTCAGGAGCTTGTCATTTTTCCTCCGCATACATTCTGCTAGGGTGTGGGTGCCATTATACCCGCAGACACGGGAGCCGCGCCTTATTTCAACTGTCGCTCGAACTCACTGGCGTTTATCTCGGAACCAAGCACAACGCGAAACTCTGTCGTGGGCTGCACGAAAGACGCGAAGCGAGCGATGTATTTTACAAAGCACAGTGGAGAGCGCTGTAATCGTGGCGCATTCGGGCGAACAGAGCGCGCTGTCACGTGGTATTTTTTAAAGTTCCTCCGGCTTTTTTTTTTTCGAATAAAACTGCCCACGCTAAGTCTATCTCAGTGGAGGTGCCTGGGTTGGGCAATATTTGTGGAGAGTAAAAAATGCTACTGTAAGTTTAGACAAACGCGAACAACAATCACGCGATTTATGTTCTCAAGGACCCATAGTTTTTTTCAAAATTCTGGTACAAGTTAGCTGGGATACACTGCACATATATATATTCTAAAGGAGGTTTATTGGGGTTCGTAGCGACCGCCGGTTCTACGATGCACCGAGCACAGTTCCCGAGCTCGAGCCTCTGCTGCGCGCTTGATGCTGCCGATGCTGCTGACTGCTCGCACGTTCGTCATCTTCCTTACAATGGCCCCGCGGAAATAAAGGAGTCATCCTTTAGGCGTCAGATCTTCGGCGATGAATGGGCTGAACACAGCAGTCGATCTTGAGTCTGGTACGGAGAGGGCACTCAGTTCATGGGCGGCAGGAGAAGACACTTCGTCGAGGACGGAGACAATTCGTGTTGAATCGACCGACTCGACGTAACCAAGGCATTCGCGGCGGAGCAGTGATAGCGGCGATTAAAGACGATTGTAAATGGGCATCACGCTCAGACCGCCGGCAAGGTCAAGAGCTGCAAAGGGCAAAGGAAGCGCTTTTCGGGTAACATAGGGACGAGAGGGCATGAAGAAGACCGTCCCATCGGTTATGGTACTACAGAAGACTGGTAGGAATGCTCAAGAGCACGGGGGGATACAGGTGTGTTCTTTCACGACAATTTTAGTGGCAGGATGGGCATCGACCGAGGCCAGGTCACCAAGGTGGAGAAATTCAATCTGAGCCCGCGCGCAATTGATGATGGCACTGTGGCGAGAGAGAAAATCTCATCCTAGAATAACGGCGTGGGAGCACGATGAAAGAACTATGAATTCAATTGTGTACAAAACGTCCTGTATGATCACGCGGGAAGTACAAGCAGCGGTAGGGCAAATGGGTTGAGCACTCCCCGTTCGGAGCGACAATCCAGACCGAGAAGTCGTAACTTCACGAAGCGAATGAAAAAACCTGGCATCCATAACTGAAATAGCTGCACCGGTATCGACTAAGGCGACTGTAGCGACATCTTCGATAAACACATCAATGACATTGGCAGGTAAAGGAGGAGGACTTCGGCATGTCGACACTTGCGCAGTTCTTGCCTCAGGCACTGCGTCGTCTAGTTTCCCTCTTCGTTAGAGACGGGTCATCGACGCATAGGGGAAAGCGATCGACGACGTGGGGAAGGTCACCGAAGGCGTTCGAAGCGAGGACGGCGATTAGTCTGGGAGCGAGCTGGTGATGGGTCGAAGGGTTCGTAAGGCGCATTTGCATCAGGCGGCACATAGGGCGCTCGGCGATCGTCATCGAACGCCTGCGATCGGCGGCGGCAGACCCTTGCGACATGACCGGCATACCTACATACGAAGCATATATGGCGATTGTCCGGCGCACGCCACGGGTTAGCGACGGCGGTGGTGGTCCAGGGGACGGGAAGCGAAGGGCGGTGCACAGGCTGCTGGAAGCGACGCACGGGCACACTGCGAGGGGCCATTGCAGCCACCGTAGCATAAGTGACTGGTGCAGTCAGGAAATCCTGCTGGTGAACAGCCGGCAGCGCTTCTGCGACCTCTTCATGGATCACGTTACGGATATGAGACGTCAAAGTGCTGGCAGACTCCTGAGTGACGGACACCAGAAATCGCTGTCGTGCGACTTCATCGCGGACGAAATCCTTGATTTGCGTTATCAGGGAGGCTTGTTCTGGGCTGCAGAGTGATGCCGCATTTGGTGTGGGATGTCGCCTTGTCAGAGCTCGCAGCTCACGCAATTCATCATAGCTCTGGCACAAGCTGATGACGTCGCCAACAGTGTGCGGGTCCTTGGTCAGAAGCATCTGGAACGCGTCATCGTCGATTACCTTCATGACGTGCTTGATCTTTCCCACTTCCGCCATGCCAGCGTTCACGCGCCTGCACAAATCGAGAACGTCTTCTATATAGCTGGTGAATGTCTCACCCGTGTCATGTGCGCGTGTACGCAAACGCTGCTCGGCTCGGAGTGTCCTGGCGACGGGTCGGTCAAATACTTATGTAATCTACGTCTTGAGCGCCGACCACGCTCGGAGATCCCGTTCATGATTTCTGAACCAGAGACTGGCCACGCCCGCGAGGTAGAATGATACGTAAGCCAGGTTGTCCGAGTGATTCCATTTGTTGTGAAAGCTCACCCGTTCGTAGGGCGACAGCCACTCTTCAACGTCGTTGTCGTCGGTTCCGCTGAAGATGGGAGGCTCCTGCTGGCGAACGGTGCCAGCGCAAGGGACACGTGGCGATGGAAGGATCTGCTGGTCGGCGTCCGGCATGGAAGAGAGTAGCATCCGAGAACGGATTTCCAAGATGGTAGAGTGGAACGTTACCCCACTCGGCTCCACCACTTATAAAGGAGGTTTATTGGGGTTCGTAGCTACCGCCGGTTCTACGATGCACCGAGCACAGTCCCCGAGCTCGAGCGTCTGCTCCGCGATTGCTGCCGATGCTGCTGACTGCGCGCACGTTCGTCAGCTTCCTTACAATATATATATATATATATATATATATATATATATATATAAATATATATATATATATATATATATATATATCTATATATATATATGTATCTATATATATATATATATATATTCTACGCAACGCTTATGCCATTTACCAGAGAGAAGTGGTTCTTGTGGGGAAGGAGAAAAGGCTAGCGCTATTTTCTGCAACCCATGCCGGAGCACGGCTCAGCGCAAGCAGGGTGCGGGGCTGGGGTTAAAAGAGAGAGAGGGTAGCAGGGAGAAAGGTAGAGGGTCGTAGAGGTGGAAGCGAAGTAGTAGCCGATCAGGAAGCCTGAGGTGGTGGTGGGAGAGCCCCGACGAGCGGAGGTACTCGACGACACTTAGGAAGGCTGGTAGCTGATTACGACAGGGGAAGAGGATATCTTCCTGTCGTGAACATGGGAGCCCCAGGCGGTGTAACTCTTGCAGAAGTCGACCGCGGTGCTGCAGGTGAACAGGGCAGGCCAGCAGGAGGTGCTCCAGAGTTTGTGGTTCACCCCAGGAGGCACAGGCTGGTGAGGTGGCTTTCCCAAGGTGGGGCCGGCGGGCTGTCGTCCAGTAGCAGCCACGTCGCTGTCGGAGCAGCGAGGAATCTGTTCGTAGGAGGCCGTGCTGTGGAAGAGGCCGTGGAGGCCGGCCCACGGATACCCGTTTGTCCGGGTGGCAGGCGATGATGTGCCGGCGCAGCCTGTGTCTCGAGAAGTCTGCGGCCGTTACAGCAGGGCTGAGGGGGACGCTTGAGTGGTGGGCACTTTTTGCCAGAGACCGCCTCTTCATAGCCCGGGATCCCCACGTGTGCCGGTATCCAATGCAGAGATACTGAGCATCCTGCGTCTTGAAGGGCCGTCAGTCTGGAAGAGAGCAGCGCTACACCAAGGCTAACCCTGTCAGGGTTCTGCAGGCAGAGCATCGCCGCCTTGGAGTCGTAGAAGATGACTTCCGGGATCGCTGGTAGCTCCTCTGCAAGTAGGTCCACAGCAAGGTGGAGTCCTGCTAACTCTGCTGCGGTAGAACTTGCGTGCCCCGGGAGACGGCACAGCTTGCTCTTTTGTAGGGCCGATGCAACGCAGGCTGCTGTGGATGAGCCAGTCTCCGGTATCACGGATCCATTGGCGAAGATGTGAAGGTGGTCGCCAAGTCTCTCTTGGAGGAGAGAGGCTGCCGTCTGCTGTAGGGCACATGTTGGGGAACGGACACCTTCGAGACACCTGGCAGCTCCGTCGAGATAGGGATTTGTGGTCGATGTGGTGGGCGAGGCTGTAGAGCCTTTGCAGGCGTGTCCCCCCCTATGACCTCCTTATAGAGGCCACACAGCCGTCCCATGTGTGATGCTGGCCGGGAGCGTAGGCGGGTCAGGAGTGCTTGACCATCTGCGGCATGGTGTAGGCGATCAATGTGTCGTAGCCCCTGTTGTATGAAGAGTAATGACAGGGGTAAGGCACCTGCCTCAGCCAAAGTGGCGGCCACTTGTGAGGTTCGGGGAACGCCAAGACAAAGCCGTATTGCTGACCGATGCTGCAGCTCCAGTTGCCGCAGGCGGGGTGGGGGCAGCGCCATAAGAGGGAAGGCATACAGTAGCCGTGAAGTGACTGCAGCTTCAAATAGCTGCAGGGCCCACCTGGTGGTACAGCCCTGTCCACGGGCAAGGAGCTGTGAGATAGCCTTGCGGACCTGAAGCGCCTGGGCGCACAGTGCCTTAGTAGCCGGCAGCCAGTTCCGCCGATGGTCAATGCGCAGCCCCAGGTAGGTGACTGCCTTGTTCCATGGGATCTGGACGCCATCCAACCGCAGCCGGCCAGCTGAGCGGTGGGCTGATGCTCTGGGGTACAGTAGCAAGGCCTCGGTCTTCCTGGTGGAGATGGTAAGGCCGATGCTGCACACTTAGGCAGCCGCAGTGTCCAGGGCTCTCTGTAGGGCCGCACGTGCCTTGCGGATGTGTTGCGGTGGTCCCCACACCCATAAGGCGATGTCGTCCGCGTATATTGAGGACTACACGGGGAAGTGATGGTCGATTGGCAGGGTAGCAGGCAACCATGCCATAGCCAGGTTGAAAAGGAAGGGGCTCACCATTGACCCCTGTGGCACGCCTGCAGCGCCTGGACGGGGGGTGCTCTTCGATTGACCCACACGTACCCTGAGGGTGCGTTTCTGCAGGAACGACGAGAGGAACTCCCGCAGGTTGCCGCAGCTGCCGACGAGGTCCAGGCCCTGCTAGACAACTGCGTGAGGCAGGCTGTCGAAGGCACCCTGTACGTCGATCAGCAAGAGCATCACGAAGTCCCCGCGGCCTTGGCGTCCTCCAGGCTGGACACCATGTCAGCGATGGAGTCCGCAGTGCACCGCCGCCGCCGGAAGCCCGTCTGTTGGTCTGCCAGGAAGCCGCGAGCACGGGCTACCCAGTCCAGTCGTGCCAGTGCCATGGCCTCCCTCACCTTGCAGGCTGCGGAGGTGAGAGAGACTAGTCGATAGGATGACAGTTCCCTAGCCGGTTTTCTGGCCTTGAGCATGGGTGCCACAATGGCTGTGCGCCATGCCTCTGGCACCTGCCCTGCCCAACTACCCCGCCAACGTGTTTTAACCTGCCCTGATTGCCAGATCTAATTGAAGCACTCGAGCAGGTGCTATTGCTGGCTGGTCCCCAGGTTACGGAGCATCTGTGGCGTTACACCGTCTGCTCCTGGTGCGCTGCGGCGTTTTCCTCGTCTCAGAGCCGCCTGGAGCTCGTGCAGGGCAAGTGGCTCTTGGCAGAGGGCAGCGACCTGGCTGGACGTCCAAGCAGGGTGGATGCTGTGTGTACAGGTGGGTCGCTGGGCAGGGGTAAGATGGCTGACCGGTAAAATGGCTGCACTCTGTGGCACGGGAGGGGCGAACCGGTCCGCCAGAAGTTCCGCGAGGGCCTATTCGCTGATTCATAGCGAGATGGCCACAGCGAGTACGGGTTGACGGCTCGTCCTCTTGCCGGTGAGTGACTTGAGTAGTCACCAGGCTAGGGGGCCCCTTGAACGGTCCTTGATGCTGGAGCACAGGCTCACCCAACTCTGATTCCTCCTGCACCGGGCCTGTCTTCTACAGCAAGCATACACCCGTCTGTATTCACTCCAGTGCTCTGCCTTCCCTGTCCGAATTGCTCTGCGCTCCGAGAGGCGCCTGGAGGCGCGGATATTGAGTAGGTGGAGATCCGGGGCAGGGGTGTCCGGTGGCGCAGAGCACTGAACAGTAGCCGCCTGGGCGCACTCCGCGATGGCATCTAGAAAGTCACAGCAATCGGCCGCCTCACTGCAGTGCTTCCTAAACAGAGACCAGTCTATGACGTGGAAAGTTCTGGTCTTTGGCTTCCTTCCATGTACAGCGGTGATCACAATGGGGAAGTGGTCCGAACCCCTAGTGCCCGGAGTTGTGTCCCGGGAGTAGGAGCACTGTTCTGTGGTGAGGGAGAGATCGATGGCTGACTTCACCCCTCGGCGGACATAGGTGGGTCCTCCGCTGTTCAAGATCAGCAGTCCAGCTCTGCTGATGTCGTCGCGGAGGTTTAGGCCTCGGCTGGAGCAGCGGCGACTTCCCCAGTCTGTGTGGTGGGCGTTGAAATCGCCACACAGGACTGCCTGCCTCCCGAGGCGTAAAGCCAGCTGGTCAAGGATAGAGGAGTCCCATGGCTTTCCTGGTCGTATGTGTATGCTCGCCACGGTTGTGTCTTGGCTGCCGAGACGCACCGTGGCAGCACAACACTCCAGAGGGCCTCCTACGACATCGGCCACTGGAACCACAGCGTGCCCCAGATCGCACCGAACGTAGATGGCGGTCCGTGGCTCGCCGGGCTGGTGGCCGTCGTCCAGGCACGGTGCGTCCGTGCAGCCGCGTGTCGTGCAGGTGGTGGCGCCTGAGTAACTGGTGTATGTTGGGAGTCGCAGGTCCTCGGCCATCGCGTACACCTCCTGCAGAGCAAGCACGTCGTAGTCGCTCTGCAGGAGATGCAGGGAAAGGTCTGCGTGTCGCCGCCGCAGAGAGTTAGTGTTCAACTGGTGAACACTCGAACGGCGGCGACCTTTCCTTGCTGTTGAATGATCAGCCAGGGTGGTTGGCTGGCTGATGGCAAGCCACTGCCTGCAGGCAGATGGGTCGGAGTGGGTGGTCAGCTGGCAGCATTGTGCTGACTGCTTCCATGATGAGCAGCATGTTCGCTACCAGCTGATCCACGGTAGTCTGGGCAGGAGGCGCGGCAGTGTCCTGTGCCTTCTGGTGGTGGGAGACACGAGGGACTGGTGCTGGAGGCCTGGGTGGCGGGCTGGGGCCCTTCAGCGCGCTGACATAGGACCTCGCCGGAGGTGAGGACTGCTGCGGCCGCTGCTCCTCGCGGACTGCTGCCCTGACAGCGCGCCTCGACAATGGCGAGGTGGAGGAAGCCATGATTGTGGCTACCTTGCGTTCTTCCTGCAGAAGTGTTCGCACTGTGGGAGCCCCTGCAGTTCCTGCAGCGTACGGCCTGACAGGAGCTGTTCGCCGCGTGCCTTTTGCCACAGGAGATGCAGTCGGTCGGCCACTGACAGAACTCCAGGACGTGCCCAAAGCGGCCGCACTGTCGACACTGTACTGGGCGAGGCCTGGCTGGCCCCACCCTGACGCCGAGCTTGCAGAGGCGTAAGTACTCCGGGGGGACCGGTCCCGCGAAACATGTGGTGACGGTGCTCCCGTCCATCGTTGCCGACAGCACAGGGATGCTGGACTCGATGACTCCCAGTAGGTCCGTGTCTGCAGGGAGCCCTCTCTGACCGTGCAGGAAGCCGGTGCTCTTGCCGCGCTCGGCGCGTAGTCGGGCAGTCACAGGGATCGCGTGCAGCTCGGTGAGCTTGAGCAACCCCTCTAGGCACTTCTGGGTGGTAGTGTCGGCGGCCACGATGTTGCGCCTGTGGTTGACGCGAACCACTGATATACCGGGTCGCGAAGAGAGGGCCGCGGCAAGTGCGAGGCGCGGTGATCCTCGGAAGGCTCCGCCAGGCGCTGCGGCACGGAAGGGCACCGTGCCGATGACCGCAGGGTCCAGCGGGAGCGCAGCATTCTCCAGGGCCCGTGCACGCCGCCTTTCCCCCTTCGACTGCACCATAGTGAAGCCGTCTGGCGTTGGCTCACGGGCAGGTGGTGTCCCCCTTTGTACTGCCGCTGCAGGCGTGCTAGGGGTGACCGGGTTAGCAGGTTGGCGCCGCGAGTCGTCCGTTTCCTCGGGAGAGGAAGGCGAGACATCGGCAGGCTCGGTTCTCTGCTTCTGCTTCTTCTTCTTCTTCCCTTTTGGCTTCAGCCGCGGAGCAGTCTGGCGTGGCGGGTCCTTCAAGAACCGCGCCGCGGGGTGCATGGGGCCCTGCGGCGACAAAACGGTGGTTGTGTCCTCAGCCAGCTCCATCGCGTCTGTAGCGTTCTTGTGTGCAGCCGGACTGCTGGCAGACGACGCTGCGGGGGACGCGCCGCCATCAGGAGCAGACGGCGCTTCGGGGGTGGTGCCAAGCGCGTCATCGCTCGGAGGAGGCGCGAACGAGGTGGCTGTCGCCCTCACCGGAAGGGCTTGCTTCATGGGTTCGCTGGCTGCCGCGTGCTGCTCCGAGCTAGGGGCAGCGCTCGACGGCTGCTTGCGACGCACGGCCGTCTCCTCGTCGTCGCTCTCTGTTTCGTGATCGGGTTTTCTAGAACTGGACAGGTCCATGTCCTCATCGTCAGAGAGAGGGGGCGGGATTGAAGCATGGGGCTCCTCATGTACTGGGGAGCCGTCCTCAAGGGGCTCCGAGGCTTCCTCGGAGGCTGCCGGCTTCGTGGAGTCTCCTGGGGTATCCGCAGGATTGTAGGGGGGGGGGACCACAGCCAGATTGACGGAGGTGGCCCGTTGACTGAGCCACTCGCCCAGCATGCGAGTGGCACGGAGTTCCAGGTCCTCCCTTGCCCGGAGTTCATCGAGGGACGCGGGGCCGTGTGTCATCAGACTCAAACTGGCGTGGCGACGGTGGCGATGCGCGGCGGGTGCTTTCCGGGCGAGGCGAAAACCATCTTGTGCTGCGAGAGCCTCTTCTCGCGCACGGGTAGAAGGCCAAGCAACAGCGAAAAAAAAGCGATGATCGTCCGAGTCGAAAGACAGCAAGCTCTGCGTTCTATACAGGAGACTCAGCGTCGTTCATTTTCCTGCCATTTACCAAAAACAAGCCTATCAATTCAAAAAACGATAAATCCGATGGCGTGATAACTCCTTGACCGTTATTGGATACATGTTTTTGCATAGCCAAAATAGTTTCAAAAGCAATCACAAATGTACTTGTTTTTTGCAGGTTTCACTGAATGGTGGCATACCTGTTTTATTGTTTAATATTAATTACTATATTATTGGAGAACTATGAACGCGGTATGAACTGTGTACAAGTTCGTTAGGTCCTCTGCCAGGAATATGGCGTTTAGCTGAAGCATCCTCTTGTTTCGTCCTCAAGAAAATAATAAAACAATAAAAATAATAATTGCTTGAGATGGACTGCTCATTCTCTGGACTGCTCAATACAAGGGGTGGGACCCTCCTATCATGCTCGCGAACGTTGTCATTTACCTCAGCGGGACACCTAGTGTCTGACACCAAACCCATGAACACGAGTTCACAAGCTCGGACAGCTTCATGCAGAAAACCGACGAATTATTTGGGAACCACTTCGGTCAACAGCAGAACTTTCGAAGTTAATCAACAAGCGTAAGACAGCTGACATAAGGAAGTGTAATATGGATAGAATTGAAGATGCTCTCAGGAACGGAGGAAGCCTAAAAACTGTGAAAAAGAAACTAGGAATTGGCAAGAATCAGATGTATACGTTAAGAGACAAAGCGGGCAATATCATTACTAATATGGATGGGAGAGTTCAAGAGGCTGAAGAGTTCTATAGAGATCTATACAGTACCAGTGGCACCCACGACGATAATGGGAGAGAAAATAGTCTAGAGGAATTCGAACTCCCACAGGTAACGCCGGAAGATGTAAAGAAAGCCTTGCGAGATATGCAAAGGCGGAAGGCAGCTGGGGAGGATCAAGCAACAGCAGATTTGTTGAGGGATCGTTGGCAGATTGTTCTAGAGAAACTGCCCACCCTGTATACGCAATGCCTCATGACCTCGAGCATACCGGTATCTTAGAAGAACGCTAACATATTCCTAATCCATAAGAAAGGGGACACCACAGACTTGAAAAATTATAGACCGATCACCTTACTGTCCATTGCCTACAAACTATTTACTAAGGTAATCACAAATAGAATCAGGAACATCTTAGACTTGTGTCAAGCAAAGGACCAGGCAGGATTCCGTAAAGGCTACTCAACAATATATCATATTCACACTATCAATCAGGTGATAGAGAAATGTGCGGAATATAACCAACGCTTATATATAGCTTTCATTGATTACGAGAAAGAGTTTGATTATGTCGTAACATCAGCAGTCATGGAGGCATTACGGAATCAGGGTGTAGACGAGCCGTATGTAAAATACTGAAAGATATCCATAGCGGCTCCACAGCCACCGTAGTCCTCCATGAAGAAAGCAACAAAATCCCAATAAAGAAAGGCGTCACGCAGGGAGATACGATCTCTCCAATGCTATTCACAGCGTGTTTACAGGAGGTATTCAGCGACGTGGATTTGGAAGAATTGGAGATAAAAGTCAATGGAGAATAGCTTAGTAACTTGCGATTCACTGATAATATTGCCTTGCTTAGTAACTCAGGGGACCAATTGCAATGCATGCTCACTGACCTGGAGAGGCAAAGCAGAAAAGTGGGTCTAAAAATTAATCGGCTGAAAACTAAAGTAATGTTTAACAGTCTCGGAAGAGAACACCAATTTACAATAGGTAGCGAGGCGCTGGAAGTGGTAAGGGAATACATCTACTTAGTGCAGGTGGTGACGGCGGATCCGGATCATGAGACGGAAATAATCAGAAGAATAAGAATGGGCTGGGGTGCATTTGGCAGGCATTCTCAGATCATGAACAGCAGGTTGCCATTATGCCTCAATAGAAATTTGTATAGTAGCTGTGTCTTACCTGTACTCACCTACGGGGCAGAAACCTGGAGGATTACGAAAAGGGTTCTACTCAAATTGAGGACGACACAGCGAGCTATGGAAAGAAGAAAGATAGGTGTAACGTTAAGGGATAAGAATAGAGCAGATTGTGTGAGGGAACAAACGCGAGTTAATGACATCTTAGTTGAAATCAAGAAAAAGAAATGGGCATGGGCAGGACATGTAATGAGGAGGGAAGAAAACCGATGGTCATTAAGGGTTACGGACTGGGTTCCAAGGGAAGGAAAGCGTAGCAGGGGGCGGCAGAAAGTTAGGTGGGCGGATGAGATTAAGGAGTTTGCAGGGACGGCATGGCCACAATTAGTACATGACCGAGGTTGTTGGAGATGTATGGGAGAGGCCTTTGCCATGCAGTGGGCGTAACCAGGCTGATGATGATGATGATGATGACGATGATGATGATGACGATGATGACGACGACGACGACGACGACGACGATGATGATGATGATGATGATGATGATGATGATGATGATGGGTCAACAGCTGGCTAGCAAGAAGGAATTATCATCTCGCGGCCAGACGTCAACGGAGATGTATGCACCCTATATACAAGACGCCTTAGCTCTCTGCCATGAAACCGACGAAAACATGACCGAAGGAGATAAAGTTGCCTCCAAGTTGCGCACGTCCTTAAAGCTATTTCTCGCGATGCCTTTAACTGCCAACAAGCGCCAACGTTAAACAATGCCGCCTAGAAGAAGCGAAAAGCCGACGCTTTGCACATTATTTCAGGCGCCTTCCAAACTCCGCAGAGACATCATGGTAGGATGATGTCTTTCGCCAAGCTACTACCTGCGTTATTGTTACGCCTATCGTTCGGCGGAACTCAAAGCGACCACACTAACTGCCCGACAACCTAAGTCCTTCGGCCCGCCTTCAGTCCTTATGCCTGATATCCAAGCCGTCGTCCCAAAGGAGATCGCCAATATAGGTATCCCGTTTCCTCGGCGCCTCGCTCCGATGTCCGGCCACACTTTGCAATTCTGCCTCGACCCGCTTCAGCCTTTCCTCCCCGGTTCCGTGGTCTGTCCACATGGTACACTTCCAAGGAAAAGCACCTTTATTTTCATTATCACTGCGGGGGCCACATCTCCCGCCACTGCTGCAGTCACTGCAGTTCAACATCACAGCCGAATTTTCCGAGTTAGCTTAATACTCCTGGCCGCTATCGCTCGGGTGTGCCCCGCTTTGACGAAATTGCCCCTTAAGAACGTGTTGCTGAGCCGCACTACACCCGGTTGTCTTCAATCTAACGCCGCCAGTCTCCCTCCACCCAGCCCCGCCGACCCTCCTTCCTGGCATTTCTACGACGCTCCCACACAAAAAGCTAAGCTTTACACCTCAGAGAGGTGGCGCTGCATTCCTTCGAGACACTGGAGCTCTTCTATTGATGATCCTTGCCAAACACAATCTCCTCAACGTGCAGATTGATGGTGCATATGTATCTGCACTCATCGACGTGTGGTCCCACCTTTCTATCATGAGTGCTCATTTTAGGCAAAAATTCAAGAAAATTCTGATTCCTGCGATGACTGAAGTCGTCCGCGATGCCGATGGCAGAACCGCTGCCGTCGTTGACATGTGCACTGCTCGTGTTTGCATCGCTAGTTTGCAGAAAATTGTTCATTCGCCGTCTTTGCCAAGTGCCCGCATGACGTGATCCTAGGAGTAGACGTCCTTTCCGCGCACTTCACCTTTATCTAAAGTTCAGGCGGCACGTTTTGTCTTAGTCTTCCTCTTATAGACCTCACTGACCCTCCTGCAATCCACCTCTGTTCGATCGAGTACACCCGGCTGCCACCGCTGACGTTGACTTACATCGACTTCGTGTCGTCGCCGCCGCAGTTCCTGATGGTGACTAGGTTTTGATGCCCATCACTGACATCCTACTTGCCCACGTTATCACAATACCTCACGCCGTTCTGTTTATAGGGGCCAACTGCACCTGCCTTCCTGCTGTGAATTTCAGCTTGACGCCCTACGTGCTGTCATAAGGCTTCTCACTCGCCTCCATTTCCGCTTTCGATGGACATGAAGTCGAAGCTTTCACTGTGGCCGCTTTACCTGTGTCACCGGCTCATCAACAGTCACATTCTTGCCCTGACAGCGGTATTAAGTAGATGATAGTGACTTAGCAATTCATTTCCTACCTTGACATTTTTGACAAATATGGACCGTTGCTTGGGCCGAGGCGCAACCTCAGCTTATCACATATATACCAACGACGTGCTTCCTATTCGTCGGCGCTCATATCATGCGTATACCCGTGAGCGTGAAATTATTCAAACTCAAATTGACAATATCCTCGCGAAGAACATGATCGAGCGATCTTGCAGTCCCTGGGCACGACCTGTCGTATGGGTCAAAAATAAAGACGGCACATGGCAATTCTGTGTTTTTATCGGCACTTTAACAAAATTAGGAAAGAGGAAATGTTCGCTTTGCCACGTATTGATGATTCTCTTGATTTCTTGTATGGTACCCGCTTTTTCTCATCCATCGACTTACGTTCCGTGTACTAGCACATTGCTGTGGCAAATATGGACCGCGAGAAGAAAGAATTAGAAGCACCTTATAGCTTTTACCAATTGAGTGCGTCATAGTACTGAGTGCGTCATAGTACTGCTGGGCTCTCAGACGCTATGAGGAAATTTTTCCTGAACCAAAGCTTTCAGCGCCGGATATCGCAGTATGAGTGGAGCGCACCAGCTAGCTCCCGTCATACGCACAAATTGTCTGGAGTCAGGGGCACGAATCTTTACGTCGTAATGCGCAGGCGTGCTGATTACCCGTGCGCATGAACACCCGTGTACATGAACATCGGGAGCTGCGAGAGGGACGCGGCGAGCAGTTCCACCGTCTCAAAATGCTCTCAGGCGAGAGGAAGCCGTAGTATGAGGGAAAATTCAAACAAACACATTTTAATACTTGACTTTCTATGACGTCATACACCCTGCGCATTATTCTCATAAATGTGCACAGTGCGATGAATGCGCATCGCTCTGTTACATTGTATGGGATTTCTAGCAAGCATTCCGGAGCTCACACCCATAACACACCCAACCACAGGTCAATGGTAGTCAGCGCTGTCCAGCTCCTGCTCGACGGACCAGCTCAACCTGGTCAACTAAGCGAGAAGGGCAGCTCAGACCGCTGGACTCTTGGACTGAAGGGAACAGCAACTGGAGAGATAAGGAGCGACCTACTTTCGCGTGCTCTTATGTATAAAATTTAATATTTCTGTTTCTAAAGCATTGGCAAGAAATGCGTTCATTGGAAACCGCATATACCCAGTGCACTCGTGGCGCAGCCATCTATTGAGTCGGTTTGCTCTCCTCGAGGAATCCTTGTGACGTGGGTTCGATTCCGCTCATCATCCAACAAATTTAGGGGAACTTCTTCGTCATTGCACTGCAAAGCTATTTACCGAAGTTGGCGTCAAAGTCGTTCATCAAAGATTGGCGCACACCTACTGGCACATCCCGAGTGACCCAAGTTGGCATCAAAAAGATTAATTGAAGACCAGCACAGACAGAGTGTCGCATACGCAGTACTCCAAGTTGGTGCCAAAGAGTTTCTACGAAATGAGCTTCCTACTCAGTCCCGCCTCTACAGTGACTCATGTCGGCGTGTTAAAGCTACGGGGAAGTGTGCCACGTATGCACACATTTTCACATACTCAGTGATGCAACTTGGTGCAGTGGTTCGGTTTGAATTATGTTAACTAAGCAGAGCGGCCCGATGTGCTGTCCATGCGACCACAAACTACCCAGTGACGCAGGTAGGCGGGAAAATGGTTAGATACTAACCCGCATAGATACTAAAATACATAGCTGCCGGAATGTACATGGAGTACCTTAATAGCAACAATATGATTTAAGCTTGGTTCATTTTTAGTATAAATTGAAGCAGCGCAAGAAAGGCGAGGAAAGGAATCGAAAATTGGAGTCACCCTGACGTGTTTGTAGTCGATTCCTGTCCTCGTCTTCGCGCTGCTTCAAGGTATACCCTAATAAGGCTAACACTTTACTAGCTAAATCAGAATCGCGTATCACCGAAGTTAGCCAATTGTTACTTACGTTAAATAACCGAAAGTCATCGGTGGAGTTCCGCTGCTTCGCAGGTTCATGACAGCAACGTGTCAGAATAAAAAAAACTGCAAAGAGGACACACACACAACAAAGAGGCCACCAAGCACTGGACTTTGTGTAGCAATATCGTACTTTATTCGCATTTGCGGAAGCGATTATACTGACAGTGCTGAAATTTAACTAAATAAATCAGAATAGCATATAAAAGCATGTTTCGCATAGGTTTAAGATGTTTTGGAGGCAGAGTGCATTAGCACCGGCAAAAAGTGTATGAAGCTAGGCAAAGTTGAAATGTTTAAACGGGACCAGTGCTGAAGCTGATGGGTTTATAAGACCACATTGAAAGCAGCCTCTTATATATAGCAGAATACGAAACGCCAGAGCCTAATTTGTTTTGTCATTTCGAAATATATAAGAGTACGATGTAGCCACGACGTTTAAAACATGATAAAGAAAGCAGTGCTTTCAGAGGGTCACTGAACGCCAATACGAAAGGCGACGACTGTACGAAGTATAATTAAGAAATACTTTCACGCACTAAGCTTTCTTCGGAAGAAATCAGGTGCGTGCAAAAGGCCATTCGTCAGGTAATGCTGAGAAGAACGCCAATTGAGAGCGTAGGACGTTTTTCATTGATACGGAGAACTCTCATATGACGCACAGCGTTAAAAAGTGTATAAACAACTGTACGAATCTCATTGCCACCTTTCACGAGAAAAAATAAGAAGCGGCAACAGAGGGGGCAGGGTGCATGTTTTCTTCGGCAATCTGTACGCAAAAGAAAATTTACACAAATTAAAACTGGAATGCTCTGAGTGTACGCTTTGTGCGATCTACAATGACTACGAACGCGCGAATAATGGCGCGAGCCATTGCTGAAGAACATAATTTTTGCTCACACAGATTTCTCGAAGGACACGAAAAATGCAAGGAACCCTGGCCATAAACAGCTTCGCTGTAAAGAATTCAGAGTATATCGAAGCGACTGCCAACAACATAAACTTCGTTCTGTCCACCTACGTGGAGTTTTCATATTTCTGTATTTGGCGCTTGATATATGGGACACTCTGTTTAGGCATTCATCAAATGAAAAGGGGCGAGGAAATCTTACTTCTTCATCTTCCTCTCTCTGCCAATTTTGTGCAAGCGTTTATGTGCTGCTGTGATACTTCTCCCAAAATAAACAAATCAGGGGCGTTGGGCTGGTCAAGCAGCCTGTGAGATACTCTTTTCCCTGCGCCCTACCATCTAATATGTATGATGGCAAATAAACGTTCTCTCTCTCTCTCTGTCTATATATATATATATATATATATATATATATATATATATATATATATATGAATATGATCGTCCCTCGAACAAAAGCAAATTCTATCAACAATGCAAACCACGGCATCGCATGAAATCACAGCGAAACGGAGTATATCAAATTAAGCACACTATATTATGTGGACCTTGCTATAATAACAAGTCAATAAATCAGTCATCTATTTTTAGGCGTTCAAAAAACAAGGCAACCTGTAAAATAACCGCTGTTGTCCGGTATTAGGATGAGGAGTCCTGACTAACAAACTTTCTTCATACCTAGTTGGGTAGCATGTTGATTTTTTTTGCAAATTTGCAGCAGTTTGTAAACGAGTCAGTTTTGTTCGTCTTGATTGTTTGGGCAGTAGGTAAGTTTCGCCCTAACCTCAATGGGCGGCCTTTCACGGTTTTCACCAATCACCACGTACTGTGCTGGCTTTCGTCTTTAATGATCCAGCTGGTCGTCTCGGTCGGAGGCCTCTGCGCCTCCAAGATTACTCTTGCCAAGTAGTGTATAAGACGGGCCTACTCCATGAGGGCGCTGATTATTTGTCAGGTCATCCAGCAGAACCATTAGACCAGTCTGCGACCGGCGAGACAACTTGCGCCCTCGCGCTTACACCGTTTCCTGACCTCGCCGATGAGCAACGACGCGACCCTTACCCGATAGACACCATTTTCAGCCAGTGGACCTGACAAGTTCACCTTTTGCGAGTATCTTTGTCCTCAGAGATGGCATATTGTACCGTTATAAAATACATCCTGATGGCCCTTCCCTGCTACTGGTTGTCTCCAAGCGTATTCGAGAATCTGTACTCGTATAGTTGCATGATGTCCTAACCGCTCGTGATCTCGAAGTCTCAAAGACATATGACCGTGTTCGGCAGAATTTATTTTGGCCCTGTATTCACCCTTCCGTTTGCCGTTACGTCTTCTCCTTTAAATTTTGTCGGCACCACATAAAAAAATAACAGCAGCCCTACCAGCTGAAGCTCTCTGTTACGGCAACCAACAGTACTGAAGCCGCAGAAGAAACATTGTGTCGGGACAAGACGTGTTCTAAAGTCGCCAAATAAACACCTTTCCATCGCGACAAGGGCTTTGACTTAGCATCAAGAACTCTCTCTCCCAACGACAGACGCTTTCTTCCGCGGCGTTATAAGTTTACGAATTTCTGTCGCAACGACATAAGTTTTGTCGTCGCGGCAGAAGCGTTTTACTTCGCGGAGCTCTAAATTTGATGTTAGTTTCACATCGGTGGCATACCCTGTACTTTTATCTTGCGTAGAACACGTGTTCTCTGAATTTGAGAACGGTTAGCAAATGGCACTAGGGGGCCATGCGCTAGTAATAGGGCGAGGTGTAGTTTAGTGTGCAAATTATACAGGCTGTGTAAAAGCCTCCGTCTCAGTGTGTCGATGTCTGTACATGTTATTAGGATGTGCGTGACTGTAAGAGGTTCAGGGCATTTCTCTCTGGTTGGCGGGTTTTCTTTTCGAAAGAGGAAATTGTGCGTCAAATGCGTGTGTCCAATTCGAAGTCGAGCCAAGATCACGTCGTAGAACCATTGCTGGTGACTGCATGATTTCTACTCGCCAATTAGAGGTTTAATAAGATGTAGCTTGTTTTCTGCACAATGGTCCCAGTCGTGCTGCCACTTTGACGTTAAGGCCTTCCTAATGGCACGGATACTATCTTTATAAAGAAGTGTTGTGTTTATTATGTCTTTGTACGCTACCATTGATGCGCATCTATCCGCTGCTTCCTTATCCGGTATACCAATAGGACTTGGTACCCAGCAAAACGTAATTGACCTGCCGTATTTGTTTATTGTTATCATGTTTAAGATATCCCCTATCAGGGGTTCACATTCGGATTTCATGTGAAGAGCCTTCAGCGTGCTTAATGAATCAGTGTATATGATTGTGTTTTCATCTTTTTCAGCGATGATCTTTTTAACCGCAGTCCATATTGCATAGACTTCAGCTGTGTATGAAAAGGCATGCTGTGGCAAACGAATACTTCTTTCCCAATGTTATGTTACGGCCCCCACACCCACGTGTTCTTTCGATTTAGAGCCATGAGCGCAAAATTCCGTGTAATTTTGATATTTGTCCTGTAGAAAGCGGAATTCTTGTATAATGTGTTCGTGTGGAATGTCTTTCTTCTTTAAATGTGTCAATGTACAATCACATAACCGTGCGAAATCGAGCCACGGGGGCAAACGCAGTGGTTTTCTCGCATCCTAAAGGACGTCACGAGGAATGTCATAATCCCGAATATATTCCTCATATCGTAGGACAAGCGGCTTAATCGTGTTTGGTTTGTTTGTATAGTTTAGGCGTGAGTTACACTGTCTGACAATGTTGAAGCGTATGTGTTGTGGTGAAGACTGAATTCTGAGTACGTAAGAAAACGTTAGTAGCACTCTGCGATGCTCTAAAGGAGGCTCATTACATTCAACATGTAAGCTCTGGATAGGTGATGTTCTGTAAGCACCAGTGGTAGTCCAAGGTTATGAATTGGATCATGTCGACGGACGTAAGACTGTCTGGCTGAACCGTATATGATGCTACCATAATTTATTATGCTGCGCACCAAAGTACGGTAGATGCGTAGCAGGCATTCACGGTCAGAGCCCCAGCGCTTCCGGGACCGGACTTTGAGGACGTTAAGTGCGTCGTTCGTTTTTATTTTACGGCTCTCTATGTAAGCGAGAAATTTCAACTTTTTATCAAACAGAACACCCACAAACTAGCGTTCTTGTCTTACTGCTAGTGTGGATCCTTGTAGCTTAAGGGTGGGATCTGCTTGTACGTCTCTTTTTTGTGTAAAGACAACACTACATTTGGAACCCCTATTGTAGTGACCATATGCCTGCTATCATTAAAAAACGTCTCCTTTTCCTACCATCCCACAGAGGCCACCCCGTTGGAAACTCCATCTAGCAGACTGGCCTCTCTGTACTGAAGGAGCAACTCTGGATAACATATCAGATGAGTTAACCATAGACGAAAATATTGACAAGATCATCGCCTGTATACCTGCTGCAGCAGCAGAAACAATCCTACAATCATCTGGCTTCATAAGAAAAAACCTAAAACCCCGGTGGACGAAGGAATGTACGCAAACAAAAAACTACAAAACAAAGCGTCGGGTATCTGTCGGCGATACCCACTCAAGATAGTCTACTCTCTTTCAAAAAAGCAAAAGCGAAAGCCAGGTACACACGCAGACAAGCCGAAAGACAGTCCTGGAAAAATTGTCTGATCCATAAATAGCTCGATAACTTCCACAACAATGTGGGATCAGGTTCGTAAGTTTAGAGGCGACTACGCTCCTTACGCGATACCCATACTTTCATCCCCAGGCACACAAATAAATTTAGTAGAACAAGCAGACATATTAGGGCAGCATTGTTACGATATGTCAAGCTCGGTAAACTATTCTGCTGCATTTTTAAAATATAAGCAATCAGCGGAAAAGCTCAAACTTTCGAGCACTTGAAGTTCAGAGAGATCGTATAATGCCTCCTTGACACTACCGGAAATCAATAGAGTGCTCACCAGTGACAAAAAACAGCACCTAGTCCAGACAGAGTACATTACGGAATGCACGCTCATCTATCTCCTAATGCAGTTGAAACCTTGCTTCGTTCTTTTTTAATATAATCTGGGAAATGGGAGAAATGCCGAAAGAGTGGAAGACAGCCATCATTATCTCTTTCTTGAAAGCTGGAAAACCTCCCACAACAGCAACCAGCTACAAGCCTATAGCATTCACAAGTTGCCTTGCAAAGTCTTATGAAGCCATTATAAACATGAGATTGACATACCTCCTTCAAACGCAGAATCTGCTAGATAAACATCAGTGTGGTTATAAGAAAGGTTGCCCGACAACGGACCACCTAGTCTGGCTAGAACACGAGATACATGCGCCCTTTCTACCCGAGCAGTTTTGTCTGACTGTTTTCTTTGATCTAGAAAAGGCGTACGACACAACATGGAGGTTTAGTATCTTAAGGGACTTAGCAGATTTAAGAATCCGAGGTATGATGCTCAAATGTCTAGCCGATTTCATGTCGGACCGAACATTACATGTGCGCTTAGTAGCGGTGCTGTCACGTTTATTCATTCAGGAAAATGGTGTGCCACAAGGATGCGTGTTAAGCCTAACATTGTTTGTGGTTAAAGTGAACTCGGTCAATAAGGTAATTCCATCTCCTGTAATATATTCATTATATGTCGATGATATACAAATTGCGTGTCGTGCATCGAACTTGACATCCTGTGAACGGCAAATTCAAAAACATTAAACTAACTAACGCAGTGGGCATCTGAAAACGGTTTTCGTTTCTCAAGTGAAAAAAACTATTAGTGTTGTCTTTGCTATTTCAGGTCTGTGCAGGCATCATAAAGGCGAGGATGGTATTGCGGCAGGTATGTAGTACGATGGCAATGAGGTACGATTGGCAACAATTATACAACTGAAGTTGCGTGTGGCCTTTCTGCGGCTAGAGCGGCAAGATGGTGAGAAGGTAGTCGGGCAACGTGCCGAATATGCGCCCTGAGAGCGTCGGTTGCCAATTACGTTGGTATTGGCGGATCTCGAGCTATGACAATCGTTGCCGCTGTAGACGCACACCTCGGAAGACCGAGACAGGTCCTTAAGACTTGAGCTTGTAGTCCCTGGAGTACACGCAGGCTTGTTTTGCAGGCGTTAGCAAGCACAGGGAGGCTGTATCTTGCGAAACCTAGGAACAAGGTGTTATAAAGCTGCAGCATTGACCGCGCCGATGTGCCCCATGACTTTCCGCCGAGAAATTTGAGATGTATTATTGTGATTAACCTCTTCTTTACGTATGAAACGTGCGGGCTCCATGATAGTTCGCGGTCAATAATTACCACTAAAAAGCAGTGTTTCCGTGCACTTGCAACTGCTTGTCCATTGACACTTACAGAGTAACGCTTCATTACCTTTCAAGCGAATGTGACAAGGCAGAATTTGTCTGAAGACAGCTATAAGTTCTGTTTTCGCAAGTACAGGGATGTTAAGGTAGCTGTCTTTCGTAACCGTGCTCGCACCGGCAGTCGTGTTACAGTAGACGCCCAAATACAGATGTCGTCCGCATAGGCTGATACTTGAACTGTGTTAGGCGAGCATCTGACTAGGCCAACAAGCACTAAGTTGAATAGCGTCGGGCTCAACAAACCGTTGCGCCAAGAATGTTTTAATGGTTTAGCAGCATGAGTCGCTCTTTCTGCCCAAGATTGGCGAGCGCCGCATAGATAACGCCGTCCGGCCCAGGTGACGAAGAACACCGGCAAGTCTCCAGTGCCGCTTCAAGCTCCTCCACCAAAAACATTACATCCATGCGGGAATCCCGTGGCAAAGGAGTGGCACATGGTGTAAGGGCACGTTGGAGCTGCGAGCTGGCAAGTCTTGAGCAAAATTCTTCAGCAATGTCGATTTCGCTGCGACGTTGGTGCAAAACGATGGATTTGAAAGAAACACGCTGTTGCGTTGATACGCGAAGTCTACGCACAGTTCTCCATATTTGAGATAATCGCTGACGTGGATCCAACGACTCACAGAAACGTTTCCATCTTTGAGATTGTAGTGCATCAATGCGGCGTTGAATCTTCTTTTGGATCCGCCTTGCCTCTCGGAGATCGTAGATGGATTTAGTTCTCCTGTATCTTCTTTCAGCCCGCCGGGAATTGCTCGCATTCACCGCAGTTCAGCTTCAAATTCTTCATATCGTAAGGAAGATAACGAACGTGCGCACAGAGTCAGCAGCATTGACAGCATCAAGCGCGCAGTAGAGGCTTCAGCTCTGGAACTGCTCGGTGCATCCTAGAACCGGCGGTTGCTACGAAACCCAATAAATCTCCTTTATAATATTTCTGGAAAGGCTGAAAGCAAACTGCTCGGCCGCGCAGAAAGCCTCCCTCCCTCCGCTAGACAAATGGTTTCGTAGGGAGGCAAGTTATTGATTTAGGTGTGCGATTTCGACTTATTACTTGCGAGGACGGCTGCAGGATCAAAGTGTAGCACAAGTGCTATATTTTATGTATCGACAATGGCTTTCTTTGGCATTTCAAAACAAGCTTGCGCTCCATAAACCTGAGAGCAAAATATAATTTGGTGGTGTTCATATGCACAGGTAGCTGCCGGTTCAGCTTTAAATGAAATATGTCCTTAATATAAGGCATAGTATTCATGATTTAACTCTAAACATAAGCAAGGAATTTAAATATCTAGGTGTGTTTTTTACTTGTAATGTACGACGAAACAAGCATGTTAACTATATTGGAAATAAGACAGCATGAGTATTGGGATTTTTGCGGCGCAATTTTAGTCATTTACCGAGTAGCTCCAAAAGGCCGTTATATTTCAGTCACGTAGGTTCAATAATTGAATACGGATGTGTTTGTTAGGACCCGCACACATCTGAGCTTATAAACCCGGAATATGGCACTTAGATTTGTTCTTGGTAACTACGTAATTATGGGGTTTTACGTGCCAAAACCACTTTCTGATTATGAGGCACGCCATAGTGGAGGACTCCGGAAATTTCGACCACCTCGGGTTCTTTAACGTGCACCTAAATCTAAGTACACAGGTGTTTTCGCATTTCGCCCCCATCGAAATTCGGCCGCCGTGGCCGGAATTCGATCCCGCGACCCAGCAGCCCAGCACCATGGCCACTGAGCAACCACGGCGGGTATCTTGGTAACTATAGCCGGCAGCTTAGCATGACAGAAAGCAAACTTAAACTTAAGTCGCAAAAGCTGAAGGATCGTAGAAAGCATATCAGATTAAGATTTGCCATGTTCCTATGGGTGGGCAGCGCAACACGGACGAAGGAGGAAAGGAAGCACACAATCCGAGCGCAGTGTACATCTTCTCGTACATCTTCTCGCTGCCCATCCATAGTAACATGTTCAATCACCAACTCGCCCAGCTTGCTGTGTTAATTAACATTTTTCCATGATATTTATTATTCTAAAATTGGTATGAACCGCGAACAATATATCCACGCACCACACTACATATCTAAGCGACGTGACCACTGTTTGAAGGTCAGGGAATTTTCTTGTAGGGGTGACGTCTTCCGTTATTCCTTTTTTTTTTTGTTAGAACTGTTCGAGATTGGAACAGCTTGCCATCGAGCACTGTATACATCACAGAAAATGATGCTTTTTTCCACGCATTGAAATAATTTGTTCAAGTATTTATTCAAGTCTGTAACCTACCTGCTGTAATGCCCTATGGGGCGATGCAAGCAGCTAATAAATAAGAAATATATAAATAAAATAATAAGATTATTGTCCATACCATCGGCTACGAGTAATCGCGCGGTTACAACGTACTCCTGTAGTTTACTTCAAGAGCACTATGTGACTTGCCATCCACTCCATATTGGAACATCATGGTTTTTTATGTTACAATGTCACTCGCTCTAACCAACCATTACATAATATCTGTGAAGTTTACCAGTATTGTATTGTACTTGTTCTGATTCACTGATACTGATACTTTTTCACTGATTCACTGATTCACTGATACTTTTTCCTAGCAAGCATAGGCCATGTAGCTTCTCTCTGTTGAACGGTCTAGCGAAGTCAGTTGGCATCTATGACATTTTTGTAGCAAACACGAGGTCGTACGAACGTGGTACAAGTGTGAGAAACGGCGGTCTTACTTGTACGGTGTTGGAACGCAGCAGAGCTTTTGTACTATGATTTAGGTGCACGCTAAAATGCCAGTGCTCAGATCTAACTCCGAACGCTACAATTAGGTTTCAATTGTGGCCCACGTTTGGTTTGTGAGAGCGTTAGAAAGAAACACATTCATTATGTTTTACCTTCAGTGCGCGAGGAAACAACACTGCTTAATTGTAGGTGAATTATGAGTATTAGAATTTATTTTTCAACCGTGATTCTCTTCCTATTTACTAGTCTTGCATATGGCCCGTAGTATGCTTCGGCCGTGTCAAAGTGAACTGAACAAGGCATCTTTCTTTATGTTTGGCACCTGTAAGGGACACGTTATGGGGGATGCCATGATGAAAATAAAAAATCGCACATTAGTTGTTGCTTTTGCAGTAAATCAAGTATCCAAGTGCTGCGTAGCTTTAGAAGTGTTTTACTAACGGCATACGATTTAGCTCGCCGTGCTGCGTGAAGGGTGACTGCTACCATGAGCAAATTAAGGGAAAATGGCACGAACGCTCCGGCCAAAGTCGTTGCGAAGTTGACAATATGTGTGAATGATGTGCTAGCTTTGTAACACATTACTCACCGACTGTAGGAAAGCGTTATATGAGAGCAATGTTTCAAATATGTGAATCATATACGTGGCACGTTTATTGTATGTAGTTTATGTCTAGGCAGCTGAAGTTGTCAATGAAGGTGGCTAAGGGGCTGAGATCCAACAAGGTCACCCAAGCTTGCTGTTTTTCTTCTAAGTTCTACCCTTATTATCAAATAGGAATGATACAAAAAAACACCACGCTAAGTGTGCATTGTTCGGCCAGACAATAACGACGTCGGCTTGAGATGGGTGGAAGACAGATGTTGCCTTGACCGATGGCTGGCCAACCGTCGTTCTTCACACGATTGGATACGGCAGAAAAATGATTCAGTAATCACAGAGATTATGAATTGTATTGCTAAGCAGGCCCTTCGAAGGTGCACTTGAACATACATGCACATTGCAACATACGTCAAACGATTTTTAACCCTAGAAGCCGTGGTGGGGGGGGGGGGGGGCGCTCAATATCATGTGTCCTTATTGAGGCAGCAGCGTCTTTTACAAATATTAAGCTTGGTTACCGAGACTCATTAAGCCCTGGATCCATAAGGCTAAAAATTAGAGAAACTATACTGTGTGGATACTGTGAATATTGTGGATGCAGTGAGAGGACATGCCGCTAGTTGTATTCCTAATGCTTTGGCAACTTCTGTGCTTGCTTTCGATTTATTAGGAGTAGTTTGGACAACGTCTCCGTAGTCAGCACATTGCGTATACGCGTAGTGTTCGGTATGCGAAATCCCAATGATTTATTGACCGCGCTATTTTTAGCGGTAGTTTCGTCAGTATGGAAACCAACAAGGTGTTTGACGAAAAGCAGGAACGAAAAGCCACTGTTATTATTCTAAAAAATGCAAACACATTTGAAAACACAGACGGCGTAGGCATTTCCAAAATTAGAGGGAAGGCGAGCCGACATGGTGCTGGCATTTTAGTCTATTTCATTTTCAAGCACTCCTCAGATGCTGCACCGAACAGGAGATGAAGAAATCGACGGATTAATGGCAAGGAAGATTTTTTGTTACTTTGCGCGAAACAACCGAAAACAACAATTGCATATTAGAAACGGGTCTCAGTACCGGATTGTGTTTCGCTCCCACAAACTTGCGGTGCTCATTGCTCTCTGATTACCTAGTGTTCAGCGACATAGTACTGCTGTATATATGCAGTGCCTCTTACGAAGAATTAAGGTATATTTGTGCGATATGATTTTGAGGGAACTTGCAGTGAACAGCACTCCAATAAAATAGTGGTAGTATATTTCGCGCACTCCAGGGACCTACAGAAATGCATCTCTTCTTAATTGTACAGATATGTATTTGTACTTCTTTGCACATTTACATTGACTCTACCGACTGCAGCATGTGGGAATCAAGGCACGGCTGCTGGATCAGTCGCTCTATGAAGTGATCTGCGACGTCGCGCAGAGCATAATGCGCATAGGCTAGACGCCACAGATGACAGTTGCCGCCGCAGTTTTATACACGGTTACTTCACTACGGTTTCAAAAAATCTGGAGGCATTTTAGCACATCCTATTCCAAGACGCGTTCAACCAGTGAGACCCATAGGAAACATCCACCCTCAAGAAGCGCTGGTATTTAAAGCTGATCAAAATATTAACCGGATTGCAGTGGAGATAAGGAAACGACTTTCAGAGTATTGGTGGAAGAAAGCAGGTAACGTATTCATAGGACCGTATCTGTTACGGGCGCAGGTAGCTATACCAGGTAGGTATAGAGGTTTTAAGAAAGAGAAAATAATAAAACAAGTAGCAGGGGCAGAATGCTAGGCTGATGCATATCTGTACAGTAGTTGAATTGATCAAGCAGGCTAGGTGAACAGTTGCCGCCACCTTGTTTTGGAGCGGATGTCGATATATCATGGTCATCATCCTCTTTGCACTGTTTTTGCTTGTGCGGAAAGATGTGGAAGAGCGAAGAAAATGTTTTACGGCTCTTTTCGCCCTTCCTATCACTACATCGAGGCACCCAGTGTGTCAGGAAAACAAACGGAGCATTAGAAGATGCGTCGAATGGCCTATCTTGTGCATGTCTCTTTGATTAGCAGACATGCATCTGCTGATCGATAATGCCTGCAACAGTGCGACCCGACACATCCTCTGCTTCTCCGAATGGTGTCTCGAAAGTGCAACTCCTACGACCCACAATAGTGTAGACGGCTTAGATATGTTCGTGGCATACATACAGTGGGTGCGTGCAGTTCTACGAGCCTAGTTTAAGAAACTAGGAAATTTCCTTTCACAATCTGCCGCTGGAAGCTATCCATCGGGGTGCGTGTCAAGGAAACATTTCTGGTAAAGGGAAAATAAGCACAGCCAGTGCCAGCCTTGCTTTAGGACCATCACCCGCACATTCAACCTTACAGAAACTGACTAGAGAGTTTGAATGAAACGAAAGACTCTGCTACCAAACATGGCGCTCTCTCAGTGTGTACCGTGAGCGACTTCCAAAAATGAACCGCAGGTTTCCCAACACCACCGAGTAATTTTTCATACCTGACCTGGCACCTCTATGTAAACAAACTCAGCAGCAGTAACACAAGAGACGAGTTGCGAATTATGTACACTTGCCGAGGAAGAGTACGCACGTGAGTCTTGCGACGTTGATAAGCATATAGAGGAAAATTCAGCTGCTAAATTTAATTATCGCGCCCATCAGCAGAAACTGTTCAATGCAGACAGCCAAACTTCACTCTTTAGATTCTGTTTCATAGCGGATGCTAAAAGGAACTCACGCCGTCTTCTGTAGCAAGGTCGGAAACTTAACAAGAAATTGAAAAGCTGCACGGAACGTGCCTTTCACTGAAAGAGAGATCACAGAAGCATGAAAACGTCCGGCGGTGGTAGCCTTGGATGAACATTTTTTTAAAGCAAATGTAGAAGGTAACAAGAACACCTAGTTCATGATGTACAAGAATAACCTAGCTATTCCATTAATTTTTATTTATTCAAGCGCCTTCCTGCATTTGATGCAGTCACGTGAGCGAACACCGGTAGCACAAGAACTGCCGCTCCTTGATTCTCAGAAATTGCTATAGGAGGCGGCTGCCCACTCGACGCGACATTGCTCAGCTTGCGAAAGGCACGCGGGTAAGAAAAGTTTATTAAATCGAAATGTCTGACAATTTTTTTCAATGACGCCACTACGCTACACATGCATCGTCACCTTTCTGCTTCTAGAAACAGGCCGCGTTATTCAGAAATCTCTCATTAACTAGCAGTTGCGTCTGATTTCTATTGTGTCGCTCATTGACAAACAAATTACCGCAGCTCTTGAATTGATGAAGTCAGCGGCCGTCATTCATTTACCGAGTCACCGTGTGGCTCTTCCCACGCCCGATTCGAGTATAAGCGCCATTGGCTGAATTGCGTGAACAGCGCGGAGAACAGTCAAAATGCTCCAAGGCAAGGATGGGGGAGTACTAGGAGCCGTTCTCCCCCGGCAAAATTCAGGGCCTTGCTGAAGGTAGCCATTTATACCGGTATGCCTTGAAGTGTGCATTTCAAAGGGCGAACGGAGAGGGAAAAAGATTTCTTATGTGTAGTGCCAGGGCGTTCAGTGTGCCGATAAAAGAAGTGGTTGTGGCCATTTGACAACATCGCAAAACTTGTACAGCTGGCTTACTGAAAACTGTCATGGAATAGAAAGATCACAAGAACAGCAGCTATTTCTTTAAACTACTATCCGATGATCCCCAGCTCAAATTTTAGGCAATTATTAAATAAAGAAGAATCAATGAATAAACCGTAGCCGTTAAGTTGCTATGGGATTAAACATTTATTGACAGCACATTTACTGCTATGATCATTGTTTTCTGTGATAGTCGCTCCTTATTTATTTAACTGAAATGTGCAACACCACAAGTATTTATATAAGAAATACCTTGCAATAGCGGAATAGGGCTGGTCATCTTTCAAAACAAGTCTATTTAACAGTCAACATAGAGTCAACCGCAGTTTCACGATGACAATCTTCGAACTTGTCGCCTATTTTCCCCTGAGACCCTTCGCCCAGCACAATTGTACAAAATATGAAGAGAAACAATGTATTTTGTGGCATGTTTTGGGAAACCTTTATCTAGACAACGCAGGTAGTTGTTTCTGGCTTCTTAGTCGACCATCGTTTTCGCATGAAGTGGTTTCTGTCCAGCAATAGCAGCATGTTCTTTACAGCCATTACAGCGACAACTTGTGAAATACAATTTTATTGATTTGAACTTAGGTAAATGAGTTCCTAAATAACTTCAGCTGCTTCATGGAGCTAACTTCATCCGAACAAACATTTATTCTGCTGTTTTACATGGCTACGAAACTATTCTAGGACATTGCCAGTGTAATGTCCCAACTGCAGAAATGAAAAAAAAATAGTGCAAGTGGATAACATTAACACCGGCGGTATAGCACGACAATGCTGTTAATTATTTTGGACAGACTTTGCTTTGCAGTCGCTTGAATAAACCGTATACGACTCCGTACTTAATACATAAAAGTTCTGTTCGCAATCATCCAATGCTGTATCGACAGTTTGGTCCCACACAAACATCTTGAAATAGTCCTTGCCTGTAAATGAAAAATGACGCTCATTAGCAAAAAGAAATCACGCCCACTCCTACCAAACTTGCAAAATATGCTAAAGAAGTTATGCAAAACGCTAAATAATACTGCACCCGCTCCCTGTTTGCAAGAAGCCAAACAACATGTAAAATATAATTGTTCTAGAAACCAAATTGTGGAAGGGGCTTTGTACTGAAAGCCACATGCCACGCTACCACACATTTTCTTCCCTTAAGCACTCCACTGCTCCTTAAAATATGTGCTATTGATATTCGAATTTTAGCCGTTTTCTGCCCCTTCCTTCGACTTTTCCACTGCTGCTGCTGCTACTGCTGTGACTGCTGCTCTTTGAACGGTGGGTGGGTCACCGCGTCGGTGGGTTGTTCAGAGCGTGCGTATACGTGGCAGGAGCTTGGCAGAGAAGGATGATATGCCAGGAACTCGTTTGGGCTACAACCGCGTCGAATGTGCACAATGGCCTGTGGATATCCCAGGTCGTCGCGACATTAGCCTCTTGACAGCTGTAATGATCCGAGACTCCCGGCAAGCGCTTACCTTTCTACCAACGTGCTAGTCCAGAGGGAAGATAGATATAATGGAGGAGAGGAGGCGGAAGAGGGGCAGGGTATGCGTAGAGCCAACGCAGTCGCTCGCGGTTCCCATACAAAGAAGAAGGATCGCCCTATTTTGTTGAAGTGGCAACTTGACGAGGTAAGAATGTTCCACGGCCAGTTCTAAGATTTTGGTGGACTCGACACCAACCAGGAACGTTCGCCTCTGGATAATGACGAAGCGCCGCTGATTAGGCCTTGCTCCATGATAGGGCCATGATAAAAATTCACTGCCAGCTGACGCAGTGGCAAGCAGCAGGTCTCCTTGGCAAGATAGCCTCCAATATACCCCTATGAGTAAAACGTTTTGATGACACGCCGTGAGATCATTGGCTAGAATTGCTGCTCGAAGCCAAGATTGAGTCCGCGGAAAACATGCTGGCCATTACGACAAACGTTCTCCCTAAGTTAGCCTTTGTGCTTGCTGGAAGGAACGGCGACAGTTCGCGCGTAGACATAAGCCTCCGAACTGAATTCGCGCAGCATAGATGAATCTGACAACGTTACACAGTCAAAGTTCACACGTATACATCGGCACTTCACGACAGCAGCGACGCTCATCGAAATGCACGAAGAGCGAAAGCGAATTACCCCGGCAGTGTCGACCATCGCGGTATTTCATGTACACAGTATATCAGTGCAGCATCAACACAGGGAAAAATAAGTAAATTTTTCATAACGCTCACGTACCTTTCTTTCACAAAGTAACAAGTCTTAAAGAATGCATTTGTAGTGGCTAGATCACCTTGAAGGCTCTCAAAACGCTTACGATATCTTCACGGAGCATGCAGAAGTGCCGCAGTGCTTTTAGAACTAATTAATTGCTTTTGAAACACTTTAAGTCCACAGTATCGACTGCGATGAAGGTGGGGTGAGGGGGAGGTCATTTTTCGTGTATGCATTCAGTTTATTAGCCAGTGACCAGTTATTGCTCTTGTTTGATTTGCCCAATGTAAAAGCCACATATAATAGTTTGCCATCACTTCCATAATATCTGTTCCGAATGTGCAATGTACTGCTCGAAAACGCAATTTTTGCTGCTTCAAAAGCTGTTCCGAAATCTCTTCCGAATGTGCAATGTACTGCTCGAAAACGCAATTTTTGCTGCTTCAAAAGCTATTCCGAAACGACATTGGTCCGTAGCATCGCTACGAGCAGTGGTTTGCTTAGCATAAACAAACTAGCACATCTTACAAGATATCCGTCTTCAAACTGTTTTATGAAATTCATTAACGTTTTAACTGGGATTAGTTTGTTCTTGTTTTGATTGTTGGTTAAGGTGTTTGCTACGTTGGTTAAGGTGTTTGCTACAGGCGGGTGTAGCCCGGCAGTCTGGGCCGGCTTTTGCCCCTCCTGTGCAGCTCGTCCCAGATCAGGAATTATTTAGTATTGTGGACAAGTTTGGTGTCGTGTAGATATGCTAGTAGAAGTCAATAAGGGTTGCTTACGAGTTATTATCAGTCTTTTGGTGAATATTATATGTTGCTTGCACGATTCAGAAGAATGTTTTGTTTGGAGGTTGTTAATTAGCGGCTTCCTTCTAGCATAGGGGCCCCAGTCTGCACTAATGTTCTTCCTTGCCTATAATTTATTGACACTCTGTGCAGAATCAATAGGTAGCTCGCAAATTTTTTAATAACGATTCTTGACCGCAGGTAGATCCCTTCTTTATACTATTAAATATAGCACCTTCAAATCATTTAAGGCCTTTACTACACAGGGCTCGTTAGGTAGGATTAAAGTCGACAGGAAATGGTAACGCTGCATCCCTTTAAATCTAGTCGATGATGGGTGCTCTTACTGTTGTTGACCTTCAAAGCACTTCTTTCCCATACCATGCACTTTTTCCTTCTCACAACTACCAACAAGGGAAGGGATCCAATGGCGGACCAAATTGTAAACTTTGCTTAAGAAATGCGTGATTAAGCGTAGCCACTTGCGACAAAATTTCTCAGGATGATCACAACGGGGAGTTTCGAAGTGCAGCTGTAGAGTCCGCCAACACGGCAGTGTTTCGTAAAAGGGGCTGTTTCAGTGAGCGCAGCGCAACTGCTATAGCCGAAATATTTGTGATATGTGAACATCACTGGGTAGTCTAAGAGGCCTGACACATTAGCTCAATCGAAGGGATCCAAAACGAAGCAGCGCTGTCACTTCAAACCAGCCTGACCAACCTGTCCATTTACACCGTGCATGCAATCTTGATAAGTAGTGTCTAGGTGCCTAAACAACAAAGAGTGGGCCTCTAAAGGTGTGAAGTGTTCGTAGGGTAACATAAGGATGTGGTGATCATAAATGTTGTCCTCTAAAAACGAACCCGCCTGTGTCCTCTGTTTCATATGATTAATTCCAATGCCACATGCAGTACGTAATGCCACATAAAAGTGATAACGAAGTGTAGCGCTCTCTTCCGTAGAAGGGCTTTGCCAGGAATGGACTGCGTCGTAGGAGCTGGGTCGGAAACGCTTTAGAGGATAAAATACGAAACGACAGACTGTCTCGCACATAACTTTGTTGGTTGACTCTAACTTCACGTTCACGTTCACGCTGCAATGACCATCGCATGACATTCCAATTGTCACCGATACCTCTGTTGTAAATTGCGTGCGGATTAACTCAGCTCATCCACAGGAAGGGCTCGAACTTGTCTTTTAATTGATAGTTTTACGTAAGCGTCCGTAAAACAGACCGAGGAGATTTCAAGAATACCAATGCCTTTTTTGCAAAGCTTCCGGGAGATCGCACATCTCTAAAGTAGCCCTAGTGCTAGAGTCTCTACAAAGCGGACATGGCTTCACTGCTCCTCAGATTCAATTCGGCTTTTGGAACATGCGTTCGAAATCAATAAAAAGGTAATTATTTTGCAATCGGTCAAAAGGTAATTCCGACTTTTCCTCAAAGTAGCGCCCTTCTGTGCAGGTAATGTACTTTAGGTAAACTGCCTCTGCAGGGGGAAGTGCTATATATGTACCGGTCAGGTAAAAATATCCGTTCAATGTAGTAAAAGAAGAAACAATTCGCATGTGAAACATACGTCCGGGAATGAGCTATCCTAGGCTGTTAGTTCCATTGGCATGACCAGCACACACGCCAACCTACTAACGAACCTTTAGTGTTCTTCATACAGGTTAGGTTACTTTACTATAGAAAAGAAAGCTAACTGCAATAGGCTCAGGAAAGCTCCTCTGACAGTACTTTTCACCTGAAGCATGGTGGAACCGGTTAAGTGTACCAGCTGAATTATTGTATGTTGTTTCAACTGATTTTAAAGAACTGGCTTCTGCAGAACAGCGCATTTCAACCAATCCAGGTAGATTTCAGGAAAAAGCAAGAATTGCCTGCTCCACAAATTGCCTCGTCCAAATGCTTGATGAAGAAATGTTGAATAAGTGATCGATGTACTCATTCGCATAGGCCGCATGTTGAAACTAGGAAGCCAAACCTGAGCAGAAATCATCTGTGCTTAACAGACCTAGACAAAGTAGATTCCTAATTGCACTGATACCAAAATTTTTGAAGAAAGGCAGCATGTGTTCGTAAATATACAGATTTACAATATATGATGCAGCCTCAGGTTACAACCCGTGACATCAGCGCCGTTTGCTCTCCTAGCGGGCGCATTCCAACGTCGAGGGTCGCCCTCAAGAGCCACTGCGCAGCCTTTTGCGTTGCAGCGTGTGCTACTGGCGCCAAGGTTTAAACTGCGGCACGCATGCCTTCGTCATCCGACCTGCCTGGTACGAAACATTTTTGCATAGTTTAGAGCCACAACATCCGTGATGAGACGAAGCAGCGTGACCTGCCTGTTAAATTCTGGTCATCTGAGGGAAATGCATTGATTAGACAGAGACCATTCTGTAGGAGGAGTGAAATTGCACGTTTTTCCTTTTGTTTGCCTTCCTTTCATTCGAGTCGTGTCGTTAATCTAGCGGTCCGGAAGTGTACTCCAAGACCGTTATAAAGCAATAACATCAATAAAGATTTGTGAGCATATAGGGGCACGTTCACTAAATGCTGGGCCTTTCCCGGATGAAGCACGCTGGAAGTCCAGCTGACGAGAAAGATTGTCGTGGTTTCGGAGACAATGCGCTCACTTCAAAACCCTGTAATTTCGATAGTGTGTATTGGCCGCACTGAACAGGGCAAGTATAAAGTGTCGAGATCTGTATCGGCGGATTGTAAGGCGGCAGTTGTCGTACGACATCAATGACCGCAAATTGAATTGCCAGTTGTGCGCTGCTTATCATTAAAGACTTAGTTTTGTCTGTTGTCCCACGTCTTTTTCTTTAGCATCTGAAAAAATAAGACTTAACCAACGTAAAATATAATTTATACGCTAACAGCCTGTTAAACTTGTTTTGACATCTGCCGTTCTCATATGAAGAGTTTTCGAAGAATACAATGATGTCAAGGTCGGGAGTGAATGCAACCCATCTGACGTTGGGATTTTTCAACACACGTGTTCACGTGAAAGTTGCACGACGGAAATTTTAATGAAACAGTTGCCTTATTCAACCGCAATACGATATAGATCATTTGAGTAAGTTGTATATAGCTTTTGAAATTGGTCTCACAATACATCATGTCTATGTTTCTTAGCGTGGCTAGCATTAAAAAAAAGGATGTGCCAAATAAATTGAAGGACATTTACCAGAACACGAAGCTTATGAGTGTCATAAAAAGTGTACTCCTTTTCCGTTTAGCATATTTCTGAGCACATTATCTTCTGTCGATTGAAGTGACGTTTACCTCAATTTCGCAATTGCAAGATACCTAGTCGCTGATTAGGGGAACATTGTTTAATCACGTCTTAGATCCGTATTTAATTGGATATTTTACATCATAGGCATAGCAGACGTTCGTATTTCGTAAACCTCCCACCGCAAGAAAAGTATGCTGCGTCAAACTGTTTCTGAAAAACGGCACCAGGGTCTGCACATTGCTGTTTCCAAAGCAGTTCTCGTAGTACCGCTCGAAATACAGCGCGTGCGTCACGAGCAACGAGAGAAAGAAAGACCATGCCGCTGTACTGCACAGAAACTACAGTCGGTACTCCGCAGCGAATACCAAGGCGATGTTTTCAAATAAAGAAAGCAATTCTGGTTGGATGGATGGATGGATGGTATGAGCGTCCCCTTTGGAACGGGGTGGTGGGTTGCGCCACCATGGCTCTTGCTATTATACAGCCTAATGCCCTACCCAAGTTACAAAAACTAAAGAAGAGAAAACCACCATGAACTCCCACAACCACATTTTCTGACCCCCTATTGCGAACTGTGAATTTGGCACGTCCCCGTTTTTTGTCGTTTCCCTTCTTTTCTTGCGCCAATCCTCCAATTGCCTCTTAGTAGTCTCTATTGCGGACATGTTCACTTTTCCCCTGCTCTCGCTGAAACAGGCGCTGTTTACACAGGCACACCAGCGCCGCCTAGCCGTAGTTGCCTAGTCTATAAACCGTATCCTCGCCTTCAGGACGCGAAACCTCTTTAGGTTACCATCGTTTTCTACTCTCAGCAACCAGTGAAACTGCGAGATAACCATTTGTTCCACTCTGAAGAGCAATTACTCATACGTGCTCATCTTATACGCTAGTGTGCATGCTCGCACTCCTCACGCCAGCAGCGAAAGGCAGAAGAATGCCCGGGCTTCGCTTCGTGGAGCCTGACGATGCGTCCATTTGCTTCAACCGTTATAGTTCGCAGAAAACTTTCTGTGGGCATGTAGTCAAAAAAGAGAACCCGTTGCGCACGCGCAATACCTGGGATGCCGTTATTCCACATCATCTTCGCTTAGAATGCGACAGTGCTAAAAAGAACACAAACGACACCCTTCAATTGGGTTTACTGTAGGAAGCTAGGCGCAACGCTTGGCGTCATGCTGCCACACGCCGGCGATGAAGACAGCTTCGACGCCGCAGCCTACCTCCAGCGTGCCGAATAAGCTATCTCACCTGTCTGCGCATCAAGAAGCAGCAAAATACCTAATCTCGACATTATATATTATAACCTTCGCCGATGCTATGTGGAGTACCATCCCGGCGCCTGTGTTTGATTTTGGTTGCCGATACATCGACGGGGACTATGCAAAAAATTTTTGCGATGCTATTTAGTGAAGCGCAAAATACTCTGGCGTATTGGTGCACTGGAGTATCAGGTGATTCCAGACATTATTAAGCAATCACAGCGGCGCTGCGCACTGCCTGCAGTGGTTCGTGTTGAGAAGCTTAAGAGGTTTCATGTGTGCTATAAACAACCAACTGTGAAAATTTAAATTGTTACTTTCTTTATTACGTTCCTTTATTGTGCGCCCTTTTTGTTTCACGTTTTGTTGGTACGAGCGAGACATTTGGCACTAAGACGGTAGCGACGACACGTGCGCAGTGTCCTCGTTTTCCGACGACCGTTTTTATCAGCTAAGAGACGTTAGAAAGTCGTCGCTCGACGACTGATGCGCCTTTCTCTATGCTAACTTTCTCTAATGTTATCGCTAATTCAAGAGCAAACGATTCTTTGTCGAGTTAGATTCCGTGCGAGAGAGTGAATGGACGCGTATACTTTTGAACGCACGTGAGCACCACCGATTGATATTGACCTGTAGATCCGATTTCGACGAGCGATGGCTGTGCTCGCTGCTGTTGTTGAGTCTTGTGTGTTCTTCGTCTTCACGGGAACAAGATCGCCCGTTAATGCGCTCAATCCCTAAATGGCGTTATTGGAAGTACAATTCTTTGCCATAGCTACAACCTGACAATCAATTGAGGTAATTTTCGTGGGATTCTGGGCGACACTTTAAGGCTATAAACGAAGCTATACTATGAAGGCCGTTCGAAAAAATATTCCTGAATGAACCATACTCGAGGGATAGTTAATTGAGTATTTTACGAGCTTAACTTTATTGCTTAGAAGAATTTTGTCTGGGCCTAGTTGATCCGTAATTGACATAATCATCATCATCATCATCATAATCATCATAATAATCATCATCGTCAACATCATCATCATCATAATCAGCCTGGTTACGCCCACTGCAGGGCAAAGGCCTCTCCTATATTTCTCCAACAACCCCGGTCATGTACTAATTCGGACCATGCCGTCCCTGCAAACTTCTTAATCTCAGCCGCCCACCTAACTTTCTGCCGCCCCCTGCTGCGCTTCCCTTCCCTTGGAATCGAGTCCGTAACCCTTAATGACCACCGGTTATCTTCCCTCCTCATTACATGTCCTGGCCATGCCCATTTCTTCTTCTTGATTTCAACTAAGATGTCATTAACTCGCGTTTGTTCCCTCACCCAATCTGCTCTTTTCTTATCCCTTAACGTTACACCTATTATTCTTCTTTCCATAGCTCGTTGCGTCGTCCTCAATTTGAGTACAAGCCTTTTCGTAAGCCTCGTAAGCTTCGTAAGCCTTTTCGTAATTGACAAATATTTTTCAAAGCGCGAACAACGAACACAGAACAAAAGTAATGTCCTGTGAATAAAAAATATCTGTCAATTATCTTTATCTTTCGTTGATTTCGTAAAGGTCTTCGATTCAGTAAGGATACCAGCAGATTTTTAAGTACGGCGTAACCGAATTGTATGGTAAGCATGCGTAAAAATTGTCTAATATTACTAGAGTCTGTATACAAGGCGTCCAAACTGGCATGCACGAAGCCTTAAATGAAGCCGGAATTATTTATGTGACTAAACAAAAATGTTTATTGTGCAGAAGCTAAAAACCTGACTATAGTTTTTCATTTCTGGCTGCCAATAGTTGAACAATAGGATTAAGAAACATTTTATTTGTTGTTGCAGTTATAGACATGTCGATTTGAGTGTTTTAATTATTGTAAAGGATGTCAGAATATGTGTTTCGATCAGGCTACAAATCGCAAGTTCCCCTTCTTTTAGGGAAGGCAAAACTTTCGCGAAATATAGCAAAATACAATCTGACTACGCCCCCCGCGGACGAGATAGCGGCGCCATCAAACCGCCTAATTGGGAAAGCAAGCTGTTCACCTCCATACTCGCCATTATGGGCAACAACTTTCTTAGTTGTTGGCGCGAAATAATAAGCATGAGCTGTGGGTGGCTCGGGGGAAAACATGAGTGTTCTTATCGTTTCTGATCAGCCCAGTATTACAACTAATAAATCGCTGACTTCCTCACTCAGACTGTTTGATGGTGATGCTATCCTGCGAATGCGGGCAGGTAGTAACGTGGTGCCTTTCATGTTTCGCAGTATTCCTTTTTTCACCACTAATCATCATCGTCTATTTTTACGTATACTGCCGAAAAAGGCCTCTGGCAGTGATCTCCAATTACACGTGTCTTGCACTAGCTAGTTCCTTATTATGCCTGGAAATTTTCTCATATTATCTCCTCATCTAAATTCCTACCAACCTCGACTGCGCATCTCATTGGCACTTATGCCAGTCTAATACACAACCGATCAACTGCTCTACGCTTTAGATGTCTAGCCTAGCTCCACTTATTTCCTCCGAATGTCAACGGGAATTTCCACTGCACCCACTCACTCTCTCATCCACACCGCCATCTTCCTGTCACTTGACGTCACGCCAAACACCTTTCGTTCGTTGGATCGTTGCGCGGTCTTTCACTTATTGTGAAGCTTCTTTGTTAGCCTCAGTGAATAAGCCTTATAGGTTAATACCGGTAGAATGCACTGATTGTATCTTTTTTTCAACAATGGTGGTAAACAGCCGGTCTTTTTTTTTGTAATGCATGTCATGGGTGCTCCAAGCCATGTTTATACCAAAAAAATTATTTGGCATGATCAGGACCTTCTATGAATAACTGACGTGATCAACGCACCCTTTAACATACTCGAGAGGTTCACTGCCAATGACAAACACTTGTTATCTTGCCCAGCTATTGAAAATTAGCTTTACATTATCATAATAATTGTCGTCCCCACCGTTATACTTTCTTGGCGAAAATCTTCAACGTTATTCTCATTCAGCCCCCACTTTTCTCAACAAGACCATGTCATCTGGTAAGCGTAGATTTGAGGAGATATTCCCCGTTGATCTTTACTTCCAACCCCTGCCAACTTCAATACTTCTAAGCATGCAATCACCCGCCGGTGTTGCTCTGTGGCTATGGTGTTGAGCTACGGAGCACGAGGTCGCGGGATCGAATCCCGGTCGCGGCGGCCGCATTTAGATAAGGGCGAATTGCGAAAACACCCGTGTACTTAGATTTAATGCACCTTAAAGAACCCCAGGTGGTCGAAATTTCCGGAGTCCTCCACTACGGCGTGCCTCATAATCAGAAAGTGGTTTTGGCACGTTAAACCCTATAATCGAATTTTTAAGTATGCAATGAGTATATTTCTATAGAAATTGTGTATCCTTGGCTGACGCCCTTTTTAATCCTTATTTTTCTGTTTCTCTTGCGCTAATTAAAATAGTTGCGGAGTCTTCATAGATATATGATAATATATTCACGTATGCTTTCTATACTTCTTGATAATGCAATGCATCTGTGATTGATCAACGCGCAATGTTTGTTTTGCGGGAGAGTTTTAAATTATGTATCTTGTAAGTTTTCTTGCAACACCATAAATGAAATCTCGACAATTCCAGCAGTAATTAGACAATTGTGTAAATACTTATATAACAAGTTGCATGTCAATTATACAAGTGACAGTTTCGCAACAGTACTCCAAACACCATTCACTCAGTTTTATTCGCAAAGCTTGATTCGTCTTTCAATAATCTTTTGTGCACGATTAATGGGACAGCCTGTACACAATAACATCAACCCATAAAATTTTTCACACAAGTTGGGGTCGAAATTTGAGATCTTCCTTTGCTTTCACGATGTAGTATTAGGAACCTAACGTTGCCAACGACTTAATCAAGAGTAGAAGTGTCTACGATATAACTGTTTTGCTTTATACGAAGGAGACCCCCAGACAACGACTACGTGTTCAGCCAAAACTGATGCCCCAACGAATAATCAATGGGGCCATTCTTATGATACGTCGTGAGCAACTTCAGTCGTTTTTGTACAATACAGCGCACTCACCTTCCAAGTTAAATTTAAGAACACCGCACTTCTCTTTGTCGCTCGCAAACATTAGCGAGTATTTCCGTCCAGTTCCACCTATGTACAAATAGATTATGCATATGTTAGGACAACCAACATTACAAATGAACAACTGCAGCTGCACAGAAACAAATGAACATACTACGTTTTAGAATGTCAGACATGAACTATTAGCTTATATAGCTGTTGCGGGCCTGAAACGAACGTGGTTTTCATAAAAAAAGCACAGTTTATCGCCGACATTATTTCAGTGCTTATTTCGCAAGCAATATCTGTAAACTCTCATGTTATACATCCATACCCATATCTGAGACGATCGCTACAGTTTTCACCAGCCGTAAACAGCTTCATCATTGCATGCGATCTTTAGTCCATGAGAGCATAGACAAAGTGCCTAGATTTGGTGGCATTTACTGCACGTAAGAATAATTTAGGACACTAAAGTGTTGAATGAAATATTGCAGAAGTTTTACGGCCTTGAAAAACTTCGGAACATGCACGTATGGAACCTATCAAATAGATTTACCAATGTTGGTATCTTCGATGAACAGTCGCTGACACAAAAGCAAACATTCAAGTAGAAGTATGCCGGACTGCGGCATTGTGCATTTGTTTCGGCCGTTGCTGTGCAAGCTAGGAGATAAGGTTAGGTGATTTCAGTGGTCAGTCTGACTCGAATCTCATTTCGTTCTCGCCGTAGCTCGGCTCAGTTCAACTATTCAACGCACACGATGGCCTACGTCACTGCATCTGTCATCGCGAAAATTTGTAATGGTGCGAGCAGCTATAGGTGCGCCTTCTGTCCCGTGCGGCGACATAGTTTCGCACAGAGTTTCTAATTGCTGGCAATGAAGTGATGTTTTCGCCTTCTGAGTGTTTACAGATCTCTTTCTTGTTTTTTTCGTATTGGGAAAATGAGAGCACGGCAATCCTTAATTAAGAATACATAGCCAGAAATGCGGCATATCAGGCGCGCGAAACGGGGGGTGACCTCTTTGGGTGGTCACTTGATTGGTGCTTCTTGACTGAGTGGGCGTATGAGTTTACTAATTCAATTGATGTTTTCCAAGAAAGGTTTTTATCACCTAGAATTTGCTTTGCATATGATACTGACTTCTGTTGGAACATCTTTTGAAAAGTTCAATTATGCGGTATTAAAGTTCTGTTTTCCTGGACCCTTTGATTACACTCTGGCCTATTATACCTAACAAACTTACCAGGAACCTAGAATTTTTTAACACTTAAGTGACATATACCGAAGATGTGCTTAAATGGATCGTTTACATGCATCGATCAATTATTCATTGGCTCTTAAGCTTGTTTGAAATAGTCGATTTGTTTTTCAACTCTGCCGTATATTGAACGACGCGAACCATATGTGCGACCTTGCGGCAAAACATGAGAAAAGAAGCAGAGATATCTGTTCCTCAATTTCCTTCAAAACATTTCGCAGCTTATGTCAGAATTATCCAATATAACACTTCAGTTAGTTATCTAGTTTGTCGAAAAGCAGCTGCAAGTTTGCCTTTTTCTACGCATCTCGCTTTGATTGAAGTGCAAAACATTCATGCTACATCGATCCCGCCGTCGGCAATACGACAGAGCATGACCTTCAAGCTTAGATTCCAGTAATTGTTCGGGGATGCCTCCGAGAGGAGCAGACGTAGACATAATGGCAATATTTCGTAGAAAAACTATTAAAGTAACGAAAAAACCTTTCCTCTACGATAGTGTGCGCGAGTTCCATAAAGGTTCATCAATGAGCATCTACGTATGTATGTATGTATGTATATATATATATATATATATATATATATATATATATATATATATATATATATTTGGAATATGAACCTGGCAACGTTCAACGCTAGAACGTTATCTAGTGAGGCGAGTCTAGCAGTGCTATTGGAGGAATTAGAGGGAAGTAAATGGGATATAATAGGGCTCAGTGAAGCATATAATGGCCAAAAGAAGCACATGCAGTGCTAAAAAGCGGGCACGTCCTGTGCTACCGTGGCTTAGCGGAGAGAAGAGAACTAGGAGTCGGATTCCTGATTAATAAATATATAGCTGGTAACATACAGGAATTCTATAGCATTAACGAGAGGGTGGCAGGTCTTGTAGTGAAACTTAATAAGAGGTACAAAATGAAGGTTGTACAGGTCTACGCCCCTACATCCAGTCATGATGACCAGGAAGTCGAAAGCTTCCATGAAGACGTGGAATCGGCGATAGGTAGAGTAAAAACAAAATACACCTTACTAATGGGCGACTTCGATGCCAAGGTAGGCAAGAAGCAGGCTGGAGACAAGGCAGTGGGGGAATATGGCATAGGCACTGGGAATAGCAGGGGAGAGTTATTAGTAGAGTTTTCGGAACAGAATAATATGCGGATAATGAATACCTTCTTCCGCAAGCGGGACAGCCGAAATTGGACGTGGAGGAGCCCGAACGGTGAGACTACAAATGAAATAGACTTCATGCTCTGCGCTAACCGTGGCGTCATACAAGATGTGGCCGTGCTCGGCAAGGTGCGCTGCAGTGACCACAGGATGGTAAGAACTCGAATTAGCCTAGACCTGAGGAGGGAACGGTAGAAACTGGTACATAAAAAGCCGATCAATGGGTTAGCGGTAAGAGGGAAAATTCAACACTAATTCAACACTAAGAGGACCTTAGTGTTGAAGCAATGAACGGCAATCTTATGGGCATCATTAAGGAGTGTGCAATGGAAGTCGGGGGTAACTCCGTTAGGCAAGATACCAGTAAATTATCGCAGGAGACGAAAGATCTGATCAAGAAACGCCAATGTATGAAAGCCTCTAACCCTACAGCTAGAATAGAATTGGCAGAACTTTCGAAGTTAATCAACAAGCGTAAGACAGCTGACATAAGGAAGCATCATATGGATAGAATTGAACATGCTCTCAGGAACGAAGGAAGCCTAAAAACAGTGAAGAAACTAGGAATTGGCAAGAATCAGATGTATGCGTTAAGAGACAAAGCCGGCAATATCATTACTAATATGGATGACATAGTTCAAGTGGCTGAGGAATTCTATAGAGATTTATACAATACCAGTGGCACCCACAACGATAATGAAAGAGAAAATAGTCTAGAGAAATTCGAAATCCCATAGGTAGCGCCGGAAGAAGTAAAGAAAGCCTTGGGAGATATGCAAAGGGGGAAGGCAGCTGGGGAGGATCAGGTAAGAGCAGATTTGTTGAAGGATGGTGGGCAGATTGTTCGAGAGAAACTGGCCACCCTGTATACGCAATGCCTCATGACCTCGAGCGTACCGGAATCTTGGAAGAACGCTAACATAATCCTAATCCATAAGAAAGGGGATGCCAAAGACTTGAAAAATTATACACCGATCAGCGTACTGTCCGTTGCCTACAAAGTATTTACTAAGGTAATCGCAAATAGAATCAGGAACACCTTAGACTTCTGTCAACCAAAGGACCAGGCAGGATTCCGCAAAGGCTACTCAACCATAGACCATATTCACACTATCAATCAGGTGATAGAGAAATGTGCGGAATATAACCAACCCTTATATATAGCTTTCATTGATTACGAGAAAGCGTTTGATTCAGTCGAAACCTCAGCAGTCATGGAGGCATTACGGAATCAGGGTGTAGATGAGCCATATGTAAAAATACTGAAGGATATCTATAGCGGCTCCACAGCCACCGTAGTCCTCCATAAAGAAAGCAGCAAAATCCCAATAAAGAAAGGCGTCAGGCAGGGAGATACGATCTCTCCAATGCTATTCACAGCCTGTTTACAGGAGGTATTCAGAAACCTCGATTGGGAAGAATTGGGGATAAAAGTTAGTGGAGAATACCTTAGTAACTTGCGATTCGCTGATGATATTGCCTTGCTCAGTAACTCAGGAGACCAATTGCAATGCATGCTCACTGATCTGGAGAGGCAAAGCAGAAGAGCGGGTGTAAAAATTAACCTGCAGAAAACTATATTAATGTTTAACAGTCTCGGAAGAGAACAGCAATTTACAATAGGTAGCGAGGCACTGGAAGTCGTAAGGGAATGCATCTACTTAGGGCAGGTAGTGACGGCGGATCCGGATCATGAGACAGAAATAATCAGAAGGATAATAATGGGCTGGGGTGCGTTTGGAAGGTACTCTCAGATCATGAACAGCAGGTTGCCATTATCCCTCAAGAGAAAAGTGTATAATAGCGGTGTCTTACCAGTACTCACTTATGGGGCAGAAACCTGGAGGCTTACGACAAGGGTTCTACTCAAATTAAGGACGACGCAACGAGCTGTGGAAAGAATAATGATAGGTGTAACGTTAAGGGATAAGAAAAGAGCAGATTGGGTGAGGGAACAAACGCGAGTTAATGACATCTTAGTGTAAATCAAGAAAAAGAAATGGGCATGGGCAGGACATGTAATGAGGAGGGAAGATAACCGATGGTCATTGAGGGTTACGGACTGGATTCCAAGGGAAGGGAAGCGTAGCAGGGGGCGGCAGAAAGTTAGGTGGGCGGATGAGATTAAGAAGTTTGCAGGGACGGCATGGCCACAATTAGTACATGACCGGGCTAGTTGGAGAAGTATGGGAGAGGCCTTTGCCCTGCAGTAGGCGTAACCAGGCTGATGATATATATATATATATATATATATATATATATATATATATATATATATATATATATATATATATGTAAAGCGGATTTACGAAAGGCAGCGAAGAAGAAGAGAGGACGAAGAGAACGAAGAGCTATGGAGGTCGGACTTCGCTACCACCATCACTGATCTCCGGTGAATGAACGCATTTTGTCCCATCCCATCCGTCAGAATCCCTACCAAGTGTGATTCTCCGCGCGCAAAGTGATCGCAGAAGTCAAGGAGACGATGAACAAAGGCATCGTTCAAGAGTCGTCAAGCCCATGGACCGCCCCAGTAATCCTGGTTCAAAAAAAGACGGATCCAGGAGATTCTGCGTAGATTACAGACGTCTATTCGCAGTGACAAAGGAGGTTGTCTATCAGCTACCGCGAATCGACGACGTCACCGATTGCATAGATGGTGCTTCTTATTTCTCAACACAGGATTGGTGAGCGGGGTATTGACAGATACCTATAACATCTGACGACAAGGAAGAGAGCGCTTTCTTGGCTCTAGATGGCCCATCCGAATGTAATTGCAATGTTCTTGTTGCAATGTTCCTTTGCAATGTTCTTGCTTCATTCAAAATATTTATGGACACAGTACTATGTGGTCTAAGTGCCAGGTATGCATGTGTTATCTCCATGATGTAATATTCGGCCGTGTGCTTAAAGAACATAACGATAGCCTCAGCCTTGTTCTGGACTGCATCGCAAAAACTGGACTGGTTCTTAACCCCTAAGAAATGACGGTTTGGTGAACGCCAAACACTGGTCCTGAGACACTTAATCGAAACAATGGCGGAATATCCGATCCTCATAAGATTGAAGCGGTCAGCTCTTTCAAGTCACCGCAGTAAGCACTTGATCTTCGCTCACTCATGTGCCTATGTTCGTATTTTTGTCGTTTTGTTCCCCGGTTTCCCGACATCGTTTACCCGTTCACAAGTATTCTTCTAAAAAAATGCGGCCTTCAATAGGGCACCAGAGTTTGACGCATCATTTTCGCACATGAAGTTCACAGTAACGTCAGCCCCCTTCTCGCGCCACTTCGATCGACCTTGCCTGACTGAAGTTCACACGGATGCTTGTGGAATGGGCATATCGGATGCTTAGAAGCGGTGCTAGTACAGTGTCACAGTGACGTAGACAACCTGGTCACATACGCAAGCAGTTGTTGGAGTAAATCTCAATGCAATTATACAGTTACGGAAGAGGAATGCCTAGCAGCTGCTTTCGCCGTACAAAAGTTTCGTTGTCTTTACGGTCGACCATTCAAATTATTCACCGAGCAGCAGTCTGTGGCTGGTTGATTTCCGTGACTCCTGTGGCCATCTCTCACGTTGCGCGAGAGGAAGAAGAGAAGACGAAGAGAACGAAGAGCTTTGGAGACCAGACTGCCCTACCACCATCATCGATCTCCTGTGAATAAATCCATTTTGTTGCTACTTCTCGTAACAATATATATATACATATATATATATATATATATATATATATATTTGTATACCTGCCGTATATGGTGTTGGGCTGGCGAGCACGAGGTCGCGGGATGGGATCCCGGCCACGGCGGCCGCATTTCGATGGGAGCAAAATTATAAAACACCCGTGCACTTACATTTAGGTGCACGTTGAATAATCCAGGGAGTCAAAATTTCCGGAGTACCCTACTACGGCGTGCCTCATAAGCATAAATTGTTTTTGGCACGTAATAACCCATAATTTATATATATATATATATATATATATATATATATATATATATATATATATATATATATATATGTATATATATATTTGTATATGTATTGTGAGATCGGTTTGCATGCCCATGGTTACGTGGGCATCAAGAAAGCCCGTGAGATTGTGATAAAGCGGATAACGCAGTATCTAAGTGGTGGTCCATGGATTGGAGCTGCCGAGGCCAGAGCGTTCCCTGGTGCGACTGCATATCAGATCTGCTGTCCGCGATTTTCACTTTATCGCAGCAATACATTGGGCTTCACTGCTGTGCACAACGGTACTGCGATGGAACTACTTCCATATGTTATCACGCCTTGCGTATAAGCCCCGTAGAGCGACGTTTTCTTTGTAAAGCTATCTTCAGATGCACACCACGTTCGCCCACAATATTTGTTCTTCTGTGGTACGCTGAATGCAATAAATTGATCGGAAAATACTTGTGGAAATTTCGAGAAGTCTTAAGCTACGCCTTGAAGAGTGGAACGTGATAGAATTCAAAGACCCCTGACTGCTTCTCCCGCTTCCCGGCAACTGCAGCTTATGTAACCGTAACGTTTTCCGGGAAACGCTGGCGGCGAACGCCATGCGCGAAGACGAGCTTTCTTACAGAAACGCGGCATCTTGCGTGCGCCGCGATGCCGTGGAGGCGAGCGTCATCTGGAGATGTTGTAAGGAACCAGGCGCGCTGTAGTATTTGTAGTATTCTAGGAATACTACAAATGCTGGAAAAGCGGTTTGTGTTTGACTTTTCTCGTAACATCATTATGTATTCTCTGATATTTAAATTAGATTACGACGCCTAGTGTCTGTACATTGTGTGTAAGCCGTACTTTATAACTTTACTGGGGTATTTTACTTCGAGAAATTCAATTATTTCAGTAACTTCTTTGTGCTACACGGAGGACCTGCGTGGTTCGGTATGTGTAATTAGGCATCCTTTGTTTAAAATGACTTTTTCCCGAAACAACCGTGGACGCTAGGCGCGGGACGCCAACGCCGGATTTTCTGCAACACGGAACCTTAAGTGGTATCGCGTTAAAATATTATTGACGACATCCACTGGCAGCTCGCAACCACTAACCGCAAAATTAGTCATAAATTGAAGCAAAAGAAAACAAAAAGAAAACGTCGTACGACGCCTTCAGGTTCACATTGACGCCTGCTGTTACGCACACCATCTCGTCAAACGCCGGCACCTGGGAATAGAGCGGTGATCCAGGTTAGTAAAACTAAAAGGCTCATTGAGGTATTTACTGTGCAACTTCATTTTTCTTCTAGACTGAGCGTTGACACGACCAGATTGGCTCTGTATTAATTTGTCTGGTTGCTGTGCAGAACTATTTGCTTTCTCGAGCACATATATTCGGGACCAATCCAAGCGCATACGCGAATCACAATCGGCTAAGTAGTGCATTATTCTCACCTTCCACAGTGCTGACTGTAATCCAGGGATCTTCTCCCCTTTCTCCTCCTCCAAGTTTAGCGAAGTAATCATAGTTAAATCTGAAACAAGATTGGGAAAATGAAGCTGACACAATGTATTCGCAGAGTACATGCGCAAGTAAAGGCCGTTTGCTATGCACCTTTTGCATCCCATGTGAAATTTTTTTGCAAGAGCGGCGCCGTCTTTTTTTATTTGGAGCTGTGAGTTGACAGAATATTTGCCACAGGGGTTGGCCCATCAGACAAAACCAAAGCATGCTGTGAGACCGGGCTAGTTGGTTTACCATGCTGATGTAACCAGCGCAAGAGTGGACACGGGACACTAGTAAGGGGACAAGGACAATAAAGGACCCACAAAATAGGGCATCCTAATATTTCGATAGCCGCCACAAAACATGCGATTTTCAGTCGACAACACATGCCACATTGTGGCTATTTCTCTACCTTTCCGAAAATGCCTGGTCTCGTTTTCAGGAAAGCCGAGCGCGTACGCTGGAGGAAACTACATGCGGCAATGGCAGGACCACCATTAGGTATGCTTCGATCGGGACGAACAGCGACCGCCTCGATGAACACACGGCCGTGAGCCGGAAGTACACTCCGACTCTTTATTGCAGCTGTTCATGTACAGCCAAGACATGCGTAGATTATTGCAGGAGTTTCGCCGTTACCATAATAGTCAGTAAGAAGGATAAAATACACAAAGGCTCGCGTACCAAGCAGTCAAACTTATTCCGGAGCACCCCCTTGCAGCATTTCTAATTATTGAGTTTAGGCGTTAAATTTTATGAATGAAGCATACGAAGTGACTCTACTTTCTTTTTGTATTCATTCATACGTAGATTTCAACGGTGGCATATAGCAGGGGTCAAGATACAATTAGGCGGCATAAGACCTGTACCAGAGCCCCTGTAAATACCTGTATTCGACGGCCTGGCATACGACTTCAATTCCTAGGCTAAAACTAGCCGTAAATTGCATTCGTCAGTACCTGGAAGTTTCCATTTCTAATTATTAAAGCCTTTTCAGCATTAGCCATTTTTTTAACGAAAGGCTGAGACAATCGTCACATTTCCTGGCCCGCCCTGTGAATGTAATGTTCGTTATTATAATCTGCATATTCATGATATCGTAAGAGTCTGAATTATTTCTGATGTTCATGAAATTGCAAGAGTGCTGTGGGAAGATTTCTCCGTTTCAGCAAACACAAGGAGGGGTGAAATACTACGGTACTACATCTGCCAGAGGTTTTGGCAAATACTTCGTGAAGGTTCGAAATATAGGGTTCCAAAGATGAAAAGATAATCCCTTGAGCCAGATATAATTCTCGCTAGAAGACATGGGAAATCACCTGCTAATGTCTGATCATGTTCTTCATTACATCATATGTACGAATGAACAATTGGTTAAATGGTGGAATTTCGGAAAGGAATCCAGCGGTAGCATAGGGCATGTCCACTTAGCACCAAACGCAAGACAAGCCGACGTTTGCAATATCCGCGTGCGAACATGTTGGTAAAAGCATTTACGTTCCACACAGCTAATTAGGTATTTACAAGCTAGCTGACTTCAGAGCTTCGCGGTTCGTTAATGAAGAACTAACAGAAAACATGTCCTGTAGCCTTAAACCCCTACCAGGTGCAGATATTTTTAGCACTGGCAGGCCGCTCCAACGAATGCACTCAATAATTTAATCAATAAAAGCCATTGAGGATAATTTATTGAAATAGCTAGGCACTAAATATTGCACAAAACCTCCTGTTTACCTTCGCCACACAACCTACAGAATAAAGATGTCCTCTCTACCAGGTTGTACCAGCTCACTTCCGCGAAATGCATTCTATATTTCTTTCGTCACAGATCTAGCTCCTCCTATTACTAGCAGCAACTTGTCCTCCTTCTTGTTTCTTAGTGAAACGGCGCAACCCATTCTGGGGGATCGGGCATGAGTCGTGTAGTGAAAAGATTTTATAATTTTTTGAAGGAAATTAGGTGTTGTAAGTATCTTGCAAATGGGTATTAAAATGTCGGCTGTTATAGATATGAAAGCTGAAATATCTTAATATTGAAGTAAAATTATGTGAGCGTCAGAAGTAAAATATTAAAATAAAATACCAGTCTCCACTACACAATTGGGGTTTCGCAAATATGCTGTGGCTATAGCTCCCTTTTTGTTCATTTTCATTTTTCTTTTCATGATTAACTCTAGAGACCCATTGCTAATGTACTATTAAAGATAGCACTAGCATCTGTGGTTATATGGCTGCATTGTTCGTGTAGTTGTTGTCTGCCACATTTCAGCTCGGCGATCGCGCGCTGTTAGTAATTTACTTTTACCTACGATTGGGAGTGTGTAACAGGCTAGCACTATCGTAGTGACTTCAACATAAGTGTATTTTTCCCTATCTGCACGCTTCTTGCAAATATCGATATGGGTGAAAGGGAAAGACAGTAGCACCAACGAATCAGAAGCTAATTTCAAGTATGGGGCCTCGTTGAGAGGAATGAGGGTGAGAAGAAACGATGTCGAAAGGACAGACGCCCCACACGGTTTGTTCCTGGTTCTGTTCACATCGTTTCTTCTCGCATTCATTCCGCTCAACGACACTCCACGGTACACCATGTTGGCTAGCAGTCAACGCTATACCTTCTAGTATGCCAGGCATAATTGAGAACGAGACATTTGGGGCCCCCTCTTACAAAAACGTTTTTCTAATATTCATTATTAACATCGCATACGGAGGCAATACCGGAAGCGTAGTTTTCTCCAGCTGAATTATTGAAACAAGCGTTGGTGGCACCGGGCGATGGCTGCACTCCGCTGCTCCCCTCCGCTTGCGACGGCTAGCAGAGACGCGCACGACGGGCGCACGACACGCTTTCCTCTCAGCCTTTTTTCTCGTTTCCTTTAATTATCTTCGAACAGCATGGCAAGAGGCGCTCTTCATTGACGAACTCTTTTCGTTCTATTTTTTTGGCGTGTTAACCGTGTGGTGATTAAAAGTGAATGGCAGAGCGGTTCGCTCTCTGAAGGGCTCGTGACACACCGCGCTGTTGAAACTTCCGAAATAGTTCGAAGTGCTTGTAGGCGTGGGACCAGTGAAAAGAAATACAACCACGGAAGGTCTGCTAGAGCCAATTCCCACAAAAGTCGTAATGGAGAGAAAATAAAATGCTATTGACAACGTGAAAAGTGGATCGCACAAATACGACGAAGCGATGTACAACGCCAATAGAGGAACGCAAGAGCGGTTACTGCTTGCAAGCAGGTTTGGTGCATGCATTCTTTGTCGTCTAAAGAACAAAGACGCGGGAACCACGAGTACGAGCTTCTGTCGTGTCGTAGGCATATAGTCATCCTCGGCTGGTGGTTGCCCAGCATCTTTATAATTGTTTGTGTATCTGCATTTGGTACGAACGGGTGGATGTCTGATTTGCCCTTTATTAATATCTAACACAGGGATAAGTGACCTTTGGAAACCGTAACGTTCTGATAATACCTAAACTTGCAAAGGCGCATGACATCCGACCAAACTAGTAAATGCTTAATGTTAAACAGACACAACTGTGAATTGCCAACGAAACGCGGCCGTGCCACAGACAGCCGAACTATTCGAGAAGATAACGTAAAATACCCAAGTTATTAGGAGTACATGGTACTGCAATTACAGCGTTGGCTTCGATGGCGTCTTCCCAGTAAGGAAGCAGTATGCTCAGGCCTGGCAGGTGGAAACTTGAGCTTGCCTTGTCAATGGGGTGGCGCCTGTTGAACCCGAGGTCGTGCGTGTGTCCCCTGCCGGCGCGGCCGCAGTCTAATGGGGTGCAAAGAGAAACGCTTGCGTAACGTGCTTTTGCTGAACGGTGAACAAAATAACTTCGCTAAAATTTAGGCGGAACCCTCCAATACGCTGTTCTCAATAACCCAGTATCCGATTTCAGGGGTTAAACGGAACACGTGTTTAATGTTGTGATCTCTTGACATGCTATAACGACCATTGCCACGACGCTGCTTTCAGGATAGAAATGAAATGTGCCTTGAGTAACTTCCTGCTGTCGCTGTCTTCTCCTAAGTATAATGGTTCGAAAAGAGAAAGATAATTTGAAAGAAGGCAGAGAGGTCGGCCTTAGGTCGGCCATAACCACTCAGCAACCACGGCGGGTGATCCCTATGTTTGAAAGACACCCAAGGAACCCACTTACCGTTTTCGGGCATCGCTGCTGAACTTCTTCAGGATCTGAGCGTGCAGTCCTCGCCATCATAAGGACTACTAAGGCAGATTTTAAAACTGCTCGATGAAACAACTATGCGTCAATTTGAAATTAAACACGATGTACATGCTTTTTACACTGCTGCTGTAAAATGAGAACGGGGTTTAATGCTTTCCACTGGTTCCAAAAATGACCATCTTCATGAATAACGGAAAATTTTAAGGCTAGCAGATGACGCCACTCAAACGTATCCGTATTCAGTAATTTTTCTGCCATTGTGCCACTTGTCGCTCTCGGTGGCACATTCGTACCAATAAAGTAGTTTTTCGAGTTTTAAGAGGTACTGTCGGAGATATAAAGCTGTAAAATTTTTGCCATCGACTCGTCAGCGCTCAAGGAACTTGATTGAGCTATGGCACGAAATGGTTCTTGTAAATTATCTGCTCTTTCTTTAGCTGCATAGCTTCTAAAACAAAGTTTACATCGTACATCACTGGTTCCTATCCACAGTTCAGGCCCTGCATCTGACCAAGAACTATACTTCTACAGAGCTCTACAGAAAGGTCTTATATGACATTGTGTTCAAGACTCCTGCTGAGTTGAGGTTGAGGTGGCCACAAATGTCCTCACCGAAAAATATCACTCATGTGTTATGCTCGACTATGGGCTAAAATTCATTACCGTTTTGGAAGGAAAGAACAAACAAACTCAAGAAAATAGAACACTTTGCTCTATTCATAGATTGCATCGGCGTGCGTTTTGGTGTTGAGGGTATTTCTATTCGATACTACCCTTACACACTGGTTGTCTTATCGCGTGTTTTTATTCTGGTATTTTATTTTTAGTTCTCGCGGTGAGTATTTTTTCTTTCTCTCTATTTGATGAAATACATGTGAAATAACTGGGTTCATTCACAAAGGAACGGAAAGCTTCATGCTAAATGTAGAAGGAAGACTACTTACTTTTTTTCACTCACTTCATAATGTAGTTGGAACTCGTAATCAGTCTGGTTCAAAAACAACTTTGAAGCATATATACACTTCTCATTTGCTAGGTTATAGCTTCGCTTCTTCAACCAAATTTTTTCGGTAGTGTTCAAGGCCTGCGGAAAGCGTCGAATAATAACGCACGCTTTTAGTCGTCTGTGCACGATGACCAGACTTCAGATATTCAAGAATTTCTTTTCTGTGTAGGATTTCTTTCCATCGCGATTGTAATACGCGTGGGTAATTAGTGTTCTCGTTTCTATGTGAGCGCTCTCTCTAAATATAACCAATTCGTTGTTCGTTACAACTCGTCTTATCATCGTGACCTTCAATTATATTTTTCCGCAGTATATTATAATTAGAAAAAAAACAAGAATTACAGAGCAAACGGGGCGTAGCCGATAATCAAGGTCCGGATTCTGAGCAGTAATTGCGGCTGGGCAGATTACGTAGTGATTAGATGTGAGACAATTGGTGTTTTCTAACAGCAGCAGAATAAGTCTCAAGGCAAAAAAAAACGTGAACGAAGCATGGGTAGGCATGCAGCTGGTTGGCCCGAACCTCCAATTAATAAGTGAAGGTTGCAACTGTGTTCAAATAATCAATGAATAAGTACTGAATAACGCTCACGCTATAAAAGGCCAGTTCTTCCTTGACAACAGAAGTTTACACCACAATGTCCGCATGGAGCGTAATATAGGACGGGTAACAAACACAATAAATATAAGGCACTTTTTATGTATACGCCATTTATAGGAACAGGAAGCCAAGATGACCAAAGCAAACTCACGCGCAACCTCCTGGCGAACGTCGCGTTCTTCATTACTGCAGAGAAGCCGCACATAACCCTACCTTTCATAAGAACATTCACTCAAAAGGGTAACACTTTGCAAACCTCTAATGTCCTTACTAAGTGTTACCTCAGTAGGTTAGTGTTAGCATTAGCATTAGTGTTAGGGGTGATAACGCAATATGAGACGGACAAGTCATTATTTCTTGCTAGATATTCTTATGAAGACATCTGGCTATGTATAGCATGCCTACTATACCTTCAAGCAAATCTTCAAAAAGACATCGAAATAACTACTTCTAGTTGAAAAATAAAGGTATACAAATTATTGCTTTCGGAGCTGAACCCTTCATTGTTTGTGATTTGTCGCAATTTTATGTACAAAATGTGGATTTTTTTTATTTCATATGTATGTGGGTGTTCTTTGAAATGTTTTATCTGCGGTGGTGGTGCGGTGGTGCAGCGGTGGCGCAGCGGTGGCGTAGAGGTAGAACACCCGCCTCGCGTGCAAGAGGTCCGTGGTTCGAATCCCGGTGCCGGCAATTTTCCACCGGATTTAAAAAAAAACCGCGTGTTGATAAAATTGCACAAACAGGCCTGGAGTGTGGCCTGATCCCGGGGACCAGAACCGGTAACGCACTCCCTCACCAGAGCAGGATTGGCCACCCTGGTGCAGTACTTGGCCACAACCTCCTATGAACACAACAATCAAACCCCGGCCCTCAGTCCCCAGCAGCTGCGAAGCAACTGACCACGGCGGCGGTCAGACCTGCGACGCAGCAGAGGGTGCTAAGAATCACTGGCTCCGGACAGGCCGCCATTGGAATATGAACCTGGCAACGTTTAACGCTAGAACGTTATCTAGTGAGGCGAGTCTAGCAGTGCTATTGGAGGAATTAGAGGGCAGTAAATGGGATATAATAGGGCTCAGTGAAGTTAGGAGGCCAAAAGAAGCATATACAGTGCTAAATAGCGGGCACGTCCTGTGCTACCGGGGCTTAGCGGAGAGAAGAGAACTAGGAGTCGGATTCCTGGTTAATAAGAATATAGCTGGTAACATACAGGAATTCTATAGCATTAACGAGAGGGTGGCAGGTCTTGTTGTGAAACTTAATAAGAGGTACAAAATGAAGATTGTACAGGTCTACGCCCCTACATCCAGTCATGATGACCAGGAAGTCGAAAGCTTCTATGAAGACGTGGAATCCGCGATGGGTAAAGTCAAAGCAAAATACACTATACTGATGGGCGACTTTAATGCCATGGTAGGCAAGAAGCAGGCTGGAGACAAGGCAGTGGGTGAATATGGCATAGGCACTAGGAATAGCAGGGGAGAGTTATTAGTAGAGTTTGCGGAACAGAATAGTATGAGGATAATGAATACCTTCTTCCGCAAGCGGGATAGCCGAAAGTGGACGTGGAGGAGCCCGAACGGCGAGACTAGAATTGAAATAGACTTCATACTCTGCTCTAACCCTGGCATCATACAAGATGTGGACGTGCTCGGCAAGGTGCGCTGCAGTGACCACAGGATGGTAAGAACTCAAATTAGCCTAGACCTGAGGAGGGAACGGAAGAAACTGGTACATAAGAAGCCGATCAATGAGTTAGCGGTAAGAGGGAAAATAGAGGAATTCCAGATCAAGCTACAGAACAGGTATTCAGCTTTAACTCAGGAAGAGGACCTTAGTGTTGAAGCAATAAACGACAATCTTGTGGGCATCATTAAGGAGTGTGCAATGGAAGTCGGTGGTAACTCCGTTAGGCAGGATACCAGCAAACTATCGCAGGAGACGAAAGATCTGACCAAGAAACGCCAATGTATGAAAGCATCTAACCCTACAGCTAGAATAGAACTTGCAGAACTTTCGAAGTTAATCAACAATCGTAAGACAGCTGCAATAAGGAACTATAATATGGATAGAATTGAACATGCTCTCAGGAACGGAGGAAGCCTAAAAACAGTCAAGAAGAAACTAGGAATTGGCAAGAATCACATGAATGCGTTAAGAGACAAAGCCGGCAATATCATTACTAATATGGATGAGATAGTTCAAGTGGCTGAGGAGTTCTATAGAGATTTATACAGTACCAGTGGCATCCACGACGATAATGGAAGAGAAAATAGTCTAGAGGAATTCGAAATCCCGAAGGTAACGCCGGAAGAAGTAAAGAAAGCATTAGGAGATATGCAAAGGGGGAAGGCAGCTGGGGAGGATCAGGTAACAGCAGATTTGTTGAAGGATGGTGGACAAATTGTTCTAGAGAAACTGGCCACCCTGTATACGCAATGCCTCTTGACCTCGAGCGTACCGGAATCTTGGAAGAATGCTAACATAATCCTAATCCATAAGAAAGGGGACGCCAAAGACTTGAAAAATTACAGACCGATCAGCGTACTGTCCGTTGCCTACAAACTATTTACTAGGGTAATCGCAAGTAGAACCAGGAACACCTTACACTTCTATCAAACAAAGGGCCAGGCAGGATTCCGTATAGGCTACTCAACAATAGACCATATTCACACTATCAATCAGGTCATAGAGAAATGTGCGGAATATAACCAACCCTTATATATAGCTTTCATTGATTACGCGAAAGCGTTTGATTCTGTCAAAACCTCAGCAGTCATGGAGGCATTACGGAATTAGGGTGTAGACGAGCCGTATGTAAAAATACTGAAAGATATCTATAGCAGCTCCACAGCCACCGTAGTCCTCCATAAAGCAAGCAACAAAATCCCAATAAAGAAAGGCGTCAGGCAGGGAGATACGATATCTCTAATGCTATTCACAGCGTGTTTACAGGAGGCATTCAGAGACCTGGATTGGGAAGAATTGGGGATAAAAGTTAATGGAGAATACTTTAGTAACTTGCGATTCGCTGATGATATTGCCTTGCTTAGTAACTCAGGGGACCAATTGCAATGCATGCTCACTGACCTGGAGAGGCAAAGCAGAAGAGTGGGTCTAAAAATTAATCTGCAGAAAACTAAAGTAATGCTTAACAGTCTCGGAAGAGAACAGCAATTTACAATAGGCAGCGAGGCACCGGAAGCCGTAAGGAAATACATCTACTTAGGGCAGGTAGTGACGGCGCATCCGGATCATGAGACGGAAATACTCAGAAGAATAAGAATGGGCTGGGGTGCGTTCGGCAGGCATTCTCAGATCATGAACAGCAGGTTGCCATTAGCCCTCAAGAGAAAAGTATATAATAGCTGTGTCTTACCAGTACTCACGTACGGGGCAGAAACCTGGAGGCTTACGAAAAGGGTTCTACTCATATTGAGGACGACGCAACGAGCTTTGGAAAGAAGAATGATAGGTGTAACGTTAAGGGATAAGAAAAGAGCAGATTGGGTGAGGGAACAAACGCGAGTTAATGACATCTTAGTTGAAGTCAAGAAAAAGAAATGGGCATGGGCAGGACATGTAATGAGGAGGGAAGATAACTGATGGTCATTAAGGGTTACGGTCTGGATCCCAAGTGAAGGGAAGCGTAGCAGGGGCGGCAGAAAGTTAGGTGGGCGGATGAGATCAAGAAGTTTGCAGGCATGGCGTGGCCACAATTAGTACATGACCGGGGTTGTTGGAGAAGTATGGGAGAGGCCTTTGCCCTGCAGTGGGCGTAACCAGGCTGATGATGATGATGATGATGATGATCTCTGTTCCGTCAGATTGCTGCACTTGTAACAGTGGCTCAGCCCAAGCAGGCAATTCAAGTAAGCCTTCAGACGAGTCCCCTGAGACATACTTCTTCTAGATGTGCCTTGAATAGAGGAATAACTAAACAAAGAAGGGCGTGAGTCTCAAAGGTCACGCTTCATTTTCATTTCATTTTTTTTTCCTTAAAAGCTCGGAGGCATAACATAAAGTGGGACACAAAGACATGTGAATTTCAGTGATTTGAACGAAAATGAAAAACAAAAATATAGCAGAAAGACGGTTGGGGAAGTAAAAATACAGCTGATAATACATTGCAAATAGAAAGGTAAACAGTAGAAAAAATATAAAGAATTCTAGAAGGCAGATACTCTTTAATATGTGTTAGTGTAAAGAACTGTGGTCTTCTGGGGCTGCGTAGTGCATTGTTAGTTTTTCGCGGAATTTTTCGCATTCGGTGTATGCTACTCTATGTTCTAGGAGGAAATTCCACAACACTACTGCATTAGAAAAAAAGAAGCTGAGTTCACATATGCCGTGCGGCCGTCTACACGCGCTATTGAATTGGTATGGCTGATTCGAGAGGATGCGTTATTTTGTGGATTTCGCAACACGTGGCGGGATTTCGGGTGATAGAAGGAACAGTGGAACAGGCAACAGCGAGATATGACATGGCGGTGTGGGAGCGGTGACAGACCAAGTGATTATTTGAGCGAAGAGACACTGGCGTAAGACGAGCAATTTGAGATGATGACGCGAACCGAACAGTTCTGGATCGATTCTAAATGCGCGGTTAGATGTGCTTGAGAGGGATGCCAAATGGACGATGCGTATTCTAGATTTAGACGGATGAATGTTAAGTATGTCAATTTTATAACCTCTTGTGATTCAGTTGCTCAGATTAAGACTTAAATAGCCCAGTGTTCGTGAGGCATTGCATCAAATTATTTCTCTGTGGTTTTCCCATATGGGATCACAGTGTCATATGTATTTCGAAGTATTTGTATGCTGATTTGACTTCAATAGAGACAATATTCATCGTGTTCGTGTTGGTAATAAGGGTGTACTTGCAAGTAAATAACATTGATTTGAACTTTGAGAAATTTAGTGGCATATATCATTTGTGGCACCAGTCCTCAATGATGTGCACATAAAGTCGTAATTCCAAGGAAACATTATACGAGTTAATAGGGTTGTATATGACGCAGTCATCAGCAAATAGCCATCATTTTTTAGTAATCTTAGCCGGTAGGTCATGAAAATATAATAAAGTTACCAAAGGGTATAATCAAGCACCCTGGGGTACTCCTAAAGTGACGTCCGTTAGTGGCGAGCGATTGTTATTAGCGGAAGTCAATGGCTTCCGTCTGTTGAGAAAGTGCTCACTCCATGAGATTAGGTTCCATGGTGAGCCGAGGTTAGATAGTTTACTAAGCAAAACAGAATGAATTAGACGATCAAACACCTTCGAGAAGTCTAAATATGGCGTTTACTTGTATGCGAAGGTTCATGTAATGTAAAAGGTCATGAGTGAACACGGCGAGTTGAATTTCGCACGATAAAAACTATATAAGTGTGTGCTGGTTGGCGCAAAATGAATAAATTTATTCTAGGGGAGTCATTAAACCGTACGCTGACATGTTTTTCAGTAATTTAGACGAAATGCTTATCAGAAAAATTGGGTGGTAAATACTATCGTTAGTGCAGTCACCTGTTTCGAAAATAGGAATTATTTCCGCTTTTCTCTAGTCGTCGGGACCCTAACTTAAGTTTCATAAATGCGTAAATGTTAGGTTCAATAATTTAACTCATGGTGAAATAGTATTTTTAAGAACCTCAATAGATTTTGGTCGCACCCAGGACCTGAAGATAGTTTTAGTCTATTAATTAGGTTATGTATACCTTGAACGGTAATAGTTACTTCAGGCATTTTGTTCAACGGGAAGTTGGGGGCGGTTTAAACGGAAAAGCTTCTCAAGCCACAAAACACAGATGAAAAATAATTATTCAGGGCAGTAGCACATTGTTCACTTTTATTTGGCTCATGGTCGGCCTTAAAAAGATCTATAGTGTTGGAGCGTGGTTTATTCATCATCATCATCATCATAATCATCATCATCATCATCATCATCATTAGCCAGGCTGTGTCCACTGCAGGGCTAAGGCCTCTCCCATACTTCTCCAACTACCCCGGTGATGTGCTAATTGTGGCCATGTTGTCCTTGCAAACTTCTTAATCTCATCCGTCCACCTAACTTTCGGCCGCTCCCTCCAACGCTTTCATTCTCTTGGAATGCAGTCGGTATCCCTTAATGCCCACCGGTTATCTTCCCTCTTCATTACATGCCCTGCCCATGCCCATTTCATTCCCTTCATTTCAACTAAGATGTCGTTAACTCGCACTGGTTCCCTCGCCAAATCTGCTCTATTTCTATCTGTTAACGTTACACTCATTATTCTTCTTTTCATAGCTCGTTGGGTCATCCTCAATTTAAGTAAAACTCTTTTCCTAAGCCTCCAGGTTTCTGCCCTGTAGCTGAGTACTGGTAAGAAACAGCTGTTATACACTTTTCTCTTGATGAATAATGGCAACCTGCTCTTCATGATCTGAGAATGCTTTCCAAACGCACCCTAGCCGATTCTTATTCTAATTATTTCAGTCTGATGATCCCGCATCCGCGGTGACTACCCACTCTAAGTAGATAAATTCCCTTACCACTTCCAGTGCCTCGCTACGCATCGTAAACTCCTGCTCTCTTCCGAGACTGTTAAACGTTAGCTTATTTTTCTGCAGATAAATATTTAGAGCCAACCTAATGCTTTGCCTCTCCAGGTCATTGAGCTTGCATTGCAATTGGTCTCCTGAGTTACTAAGCACGGCAATATCATCAGCGAATTGCAAGTTACTAAGGTCATCATGATCATCATCATCATCATCAGCCTGGTTACGCCCACTGCAGGGCAAAGGCCTCTCCCATACCTCTCCAGCTACCCCGGTCATGCACTAATTCTGGCCATGTTGTCGCTGCAAACCTCTTAATCTCATCCCCCCGCCTAACTTTAGGCCTCCCTCTGCTACGCTTCCCTTCCCTTGGAATCCACTCCGTAACCCTTAATGACCATCGGTTATCTTTCCTCCTCATTACATATCCGGCCCACGCCCGTTTCTTTTTCTTGATTTCAACTAAGATGTCATTACCTCGCGTTTGTTCCCTCACTCAATCTGCTCATTTTTTATCCTTAACGTTACACCCACCATTCTGCTTTCCATAGCTCGTTGTGTCGTCCTCAATTTGAGTAGAACCCTTTTCGCAAGCCTCAAGGTTTCTGCCCCGTAGGTGAGTACTGGTAAGACACAGCTATTATACACTTTTCTCTTGAGGAATATGGCAACCTGCTGTTCATGATCTTAGAATGCCTGCCAAACGCCCCCCCCCCAGCCCATTCTTATTCTTCCGATAATTTCAGTCTCATGATCCGGATCCGCAGTCACTCCCTGTCTTAAGTAGATGTATTCCCTTACCACTTCCAGTGCCTCGCTACCTATCGTAAACTGTTGTTCTCTTCCGAGACTGTTAAACATTACATTGGTTTTCTACAGCTTAATTTTTAAACCCACCCATCGGCTTTGCCTCTCCAGGTCAGCGAGGATGCATTGCAGTTGGTCCCCTCAGTTACTAAGCCAGGCAATATCATCATCGAATCGCAAGTTACTAAGGTATCCTCCAATAGCTCTTATCCCCAATTCTTCCTATTCCGGGTCTCTGAATACCTGCTCTAAACACGCTCTGAATAGCATTGGAGAGATCGTATCTCCCTACCGGACGCCTTTCTTTACTTGAATTTTGTTGCTTTCTTTATGGAGGACTGCGGTGGCTGTGGAGCGCTATAGGTATATTTCAGTATTTTTACATACGGCCCGTCTACACCCTGAATCCGTAATGCCTCCATGACTGCTGATGTTTCGACTAAATCAAACGCTTTCTCGTGATCAATGAAAGCTATATATAGGGGTTGGTTATATTCCGCACATTGTCTATCACCTGATTGATAGTGTGAATATGGTCTATTGCTGAGTAGCCTTTGCGGAATCCTGCCTGGTCCTTTGGTTGACGGAAGTCTAAGGTGTTCCTGATTCTATTTGCACTTACCTTAGTAAATATTTTGTAGGAAAAGGACAGCAAGCTGACGGGTCTATAATTTTTCAAGTCTTTGGAGTCCCCTTTCTTATGGATTAGGATTATTTTAGCCTTTTTCCAAGATTCTGGCGCGCTCAAAATCATGAGGCATTGAGTATACAGGGTGGCTAGTTTTTCTACAACAATCTGCCCACCATCCTTCAACAAATCTGCTGTTACCTGATCCTCCCCATCTGCCTGCCTCCTTTGCATAGCTCCCAAGGCTTTCTTTACTTCTTCCGGCGTTACTTCTGGGATTTCGAATTCCTCTAGATTATTCTCTCTGCCATTATCGTCGTGGGGGCTACTGGTACTGTATAAATTTCTATAGAACTCCACAGCCACTTGAACTGTCTAATCCATATTAGTAATGATATTACCGGCTTTGTCTCTTAATGCATTCATCTGATTCTTGCCTATTCCATTTCTTCTTCACTGCTTTTAGGCATCCATCGTTCCTGAGAGCATGCTCAATACTATCGATATTATACTTCCTATTGTCAATTATCTTAAGCTTGTTGATTAACTTTGAAAGTATGCCAGCTCTATTCTAGCTATATGGTTAGAGGCTTCCATATATTGGCATTTCTTAATCAGATCTTTGGTGTCCTGCGATAGCTTACCGGTATCCTGTCTAACGAAGTCACCACCGACTTTTATAGTACACTCCTTAATGATGACCATAAGATTGTCCTTCATTGCTTAAACACTAAGGTCCTCTTCCTGAGTTAATGCCGAATGCGTCTTCTGTAGCTCGATCCGGAATTACCGGATCGAGCTACAGAACACGCATTCTTACCCCTAACTCATGGATCGGCTTCTTATGTACCAGTTTCTTCAGTTCCCTCTTCAAGTATAGGCTAATTCGAGACATCTTGTATGATGCCACAGTTAGCGCAGTATGTGAATTTGCGTGATTTACTGGACAGTAAACGCCAGAATTTCTTAGGGTTTTATTGAAGTATTGAAAGAAGATCAGTTGAGTAAAACTTCACTTTTGCGTCTTTTAAGCGTACCTAAGCGTATAAAGGGCGTTAGATACATAGGCAATGTAACTTCACCAAAAGAATATTAAGCCAGAGGAATTCTGAATACAGGGCAGTATTGGGGAGCAAATTCTCTATAATTTAGCATGCATGCCACAATAAGCAGATCTCCTTCATTTGTCGTTTTTGGAAGGGGGGGGGGGCTGACGAGATTACCGAACGCCGCATATATATATATATATACACGCGCTAATGCAAGAATAAGCAGCAGGATCAGCAGCCAGACACGAAAATGTCAGACACAAGGAGGACGGTTCACCAGCTGGCGCAAGATCCTTGACTTCGTCGTCTTCAATCACCGTTTTTGCTGGGCACGCAGCGCTGGCTCAAAACACCAGGTGGCATTATTCCCCCTCCCAACGGAGCATCGACTCGATGCTCAAACACAAAACGTACATGGAAACTACACAAATTAGGTAAGACAAAAGAAAGTGCGGGGGGGGGGGGACGCGCTAGCACACATACGGAAATGCACACGGAAAAATGTGTTCTGTGGTCGGGAACAAAAAAAAACGCTTCACAGTTCTTTGGAGGAAGACGCGAGGACAGCGAAAAAAAAAGGTTGTTTCACTAGTACACTTCACCGTGTAAAATACGGCTTGAGGCGGACCACATGTACAGTCTCTGCGCGTGGTAAACAGCGCTTGGACGATGGCAGGTCTCCATCTGGGATCACTTCATAGTTCACGTCGCTTACACGCCTTAGTACTGTCTTTGGTCCAAAGTACTTGCTGAGGAGTTTCTCGCTGAGGCCTCGCCGTCTAATGGGTGTCCAAACCCAAACTTGGTCACCAGGCTCATAGGTCTCTTGTCTATGGTGGAGATTGTACCTTATTGCATCGGTACACTGCTGCTGTCTAATGTGCACGCGGGCCAGTTGACGCGCTTCCTCGGCGCGCTGAATGTACTCCTCGACGTCAGGAGCTAACTGGTCGAGCTGGTCGGTATCTTCATATGGCATCATGGCGTCTAGCATAGTTTGGACATCTCGACCATAAACGAGGCGGAATGGCGGGAAGCGTGTAGTTTCCTGCATGGCAGTGTTGTACGCAAACGTTACGTACGGTAGGATTTCGTCCCACGTCTTGAGCTGCACATCCACGTACATAGCGAGCATGTCTGCCAGTGTTTTGTTTAGTCTTTCTGTCAAGCCGTTAGTCTGAGGGTGGTATGCAGTGGCCTTTCGATGACGCGTGTAGCTCAGCTTGAAGTTGTCATCCAGAAGCTTCGCCGTAAATGCCGTCCCGCGGTCAGTGATGATGAATGACGGTGCGCCGTGCCTAAGCACAATGTGATGCATAAAAAACTGGGCAACTTCAGATGCTGTCCCGCGTGGTAGTGCCTTCGTCTCAGCGTAACGCGTCAAGTAGTCAGTTGCGACAATGATCCACTTATTGGCGGAGGAAGACAAGGGAAATGGTCCAAGAAGGTCCATTCCAACTTGATCAAACGGCGTACGCGGATGGTCGATGGGTTGTAGAAGGCCTGCAGGCTTGCAGGGTGGTGACTTGCGGCGCTGGCATTCACGGCATCCTTTCACGTAGCGTTTGACGCAAGCAGTCAGTCTAGGCCAGTAGTACAGTTGCCGTACCCTGTCCAGAGTCCTTGAGTAGCCCAAGTGACCAGATGTCGGCTCGTCGTGGCAGGCTAATAGGATATCGTCGCGAAGGGCTTGAGGTACTACTACCAGATGTGGTTTGTCGCCGGCACCTGTGTTTCTTTTGTATAAGATGCCCCCTCGTAGGCAAAATGACGACAACCGTCGCGAAAGTGGGCGAGGAATGGACGCGATGCCGCCTTCTAAGTGATCGATGACGGGTCTTAACTCAGCGTCCGATCGCTGTTTAGCGAGCAGATCCGGCCCACTGAGGGCTCCCAGAAAGGCGCTGTCGTCTTCCTCGTCAGGATTCTGAGATTTAACAGGGGCCCGTGATAACGTGTCAGCATCTTCATGTTTCCTGCCTGACTTGTACACGATGGTGATGTTGAATTCCTGCAGTCGCAGACTCCAACGTGCCAATCGTCCAGAAGGGTCTCGGAGGTTGGTCAACCAGCACAAAGCGTGATGGTCGGTCACAACATTAAATGGCCGCCCGTAGAGATACGGCCTAAACTTTGTGGTAGCCCAAATAACCGCCAGGCACACCTTCTCTGTGGTGGAATAATTGGACTCTGCGCGTGACAGAGTGCGGCTCGCGTAGGCTATAACTCGTTCAGTGCCGTCTTGTCGTTGCACCAGGATAGCTCCGAGACCGATATTGCTGGCGTCAGTGCGCACTTCTGTGTCGGCATCCTCATCAAAATGACCGAGCACGGGAGGAGAAGACAAGCAACGTTGTAGGTCCGCAAAGGCGGTCTGTTGTGCATCAGTCCAGAGGAATGGCGTGTCGTCACGCGTAAGGCGAAATAGCGGATCTGCAATCTTCGAAAAATTTTCAATGAAGCGTCGATAATATGCACACAAGCCCAAAAATCGTCTCACACTTTTCTTATCGGTTGGAGCGGGAAAAGCTGCTACGGCAGCAGTCTTCTCAGGATCAGGCCAAACAGCTGCCGCGCTTACGACGTGACCAAGGAACTTCAGTTCCTCGTAACCGAAATGGCATTTCTCTGGCTTGAGTGTAAGGTCAGCCGATCGAATGGCTTCGAGTACATTCCGAAGGCGTCGAAGGTGCTCGTCAAAAGTTTCCGAAAAGACAACGACATCATCGAGATAGACGAGGCAGCTTTTCCATTTGAGGTCAGCGAGAACGGTATCCATCATTCGCTGAAATGTGGCTGGAGCGCAACAGAGCCCGAAAGGGACTACTCGAAATTCGTAAAGGCCGTCCGGAGTTACGAAAGCAGTTTTCTCGCGGTCACGCTCATCTACTTCAATTTGCCAGTAGCCGCTTTTCAGATCGATAGAGGAGAAATACTTCGCGTGCCTCAGCCTGTCCAGAGAATCGTCGACACGAGGCAACGGGTACACGTCTTTCTTTGTGACGTTGTTTAGCTTCCGGTAGTCTACACAAAATCGAAGCGTCCCATCTTTCTTTTTAACAAGGACGACTGGCGATGACCAGGGACTGCATGGAGGCCGGATTACGCCGTCGTGAAGCATTTCCTTCACCTGCGTTTGAATAGCATGTCGTTCGGTCGGGGAAACACGATAAGGCTGTTGCCGTATGGGGGGCACGTCGTCATAGGTGATGATACGGTGTTTCGTAATCGATGTTTGACGTACCTTCGACGACCGTGCAAAGCAAGAGTGGAACTCAAGCAACAGCTCGCACAGGGGTTGTCTGTTCTCTTCAGGAAGCGTTGGACTAATGTCGACGTTGTGTAGAGGTGCTTCAGCAGTGCCGATTGCCTCAGAAACAAAACACTCAGTGACATAGGCGATCGGGTCGGCGTAGGTGATGACAGTACAGGGGGAAAAGGTGCCGGTGTTCGTAGCTGAAGTTGGTGACAAGAACCTCACACTGGCCATCGTGGAGATCGACAAGACTTCTTGCTACGCAAACACCATGAGAAAGCAGGAGAGACCGATTCCTTTCTACGACTGCTTCACCGTGTATGAGCTTGTCACATGCCACTTGAACAACGACACTTGCACGCGGTGGTAACGTGACAGCGTCATCGATGACACGAAGAGATGCTCGAGGGTGGATGGTGTTGGTCGTCGCTGTGGCGCTTTTTGTCGAGAAAGTGACGAGGCGTTGTCGAATGTTGATTATAGCGCCGTGCTCCCTGAGAAAGTCCATGCCGATGATTAGGTCTCGAGAACACTGAGGGAGAATGCTCAAACTGGCAACAAACGTAGAGCCGCGAATCTGTATTCGTGCCGTGCACATGCCGAGTGGTGTGACGATGTGCCCGCCAGCTGTACAAACTGGCGTTGGATTCCAAGGCGTGGTCACTTTCTTCAGAAGGGTGGCCAGTTTTTCGCTGATTATAGAATAATCCGCTCCAGTGTCCACTAAAGCAGTCAATTCACGACCGTCAAGCAGTACAGGAATGTCCAAGGAAATTCTTTTTCTGGAATCAGCAGGTACTGTCGTCGTCGATGTATCGTCGGTCCGCGTACGCGTCAGTGGGGGTCCTTGAGCACGTCCAGACTGAGCGGCCTCGCCCCCAAAGGTCGCTGTGGTTAGTTTTCCCGTCGTGGGCTGGGCGACCGACCCTGCACCACGCTTGCATACGTACAGCGAGTCGGAGAAAACCGCCGCGGCGAAGGGGAGCGTGACTGGTGGCGAGCTGATGGAGATCCGCGCTGCTGGGCAACGTATTCTTCAATTTCAGGAGGACGCTGGCCGAACCTAGGTCGCGGCGAGTTCGCTGAGAATCCGCGTAGTCCGAGCTCTCGATAGGAGCACTGACGGTAGACATGCCCAGCTTCGCCACAGTGAAAGCAAAGGGGACGGCGATCAGGTGCCCGCCACACGTCTGATTTCCTCGGGGCCTGTCGGTGGTCCTGGTAATAGGAGGCAGCTTGGACGGGCTCTAGCATGGCCGGGCGCGCGGCGCGAAGCGGGGAGGGAGGTGGGGCAGGTTGCCTCAAAGCTTGCGAATATGACATATGTGGGCTGTCATGTCTTAGCGGTCGAGCTTCTGTATTGAAGGGTGGTTCTTTTAGCGCATGCTGAACTTCGTCACGGAGAACGCTGGACAAGGAGCTGAGCGTCGGCTGTGAAGGTACCGACAGTTTCTGGAGTTCTTCGCGGATCACGGAACGAATGAGCTCTCGAAAGAAATCGACGTGACCCCCGAGAGCTCCGAAGAAGTCCGTAGGTGAGGCAGTGTTCACTTGGCGTTCGTATGATGGTGTCCGCTGGCGAAGAGTCTGCTCCATGGTGATGGCCTCGGAAAGAAATTCTGACACAGTCTTGGGAGGACTGCGCACGAGACCGCCGAACTGCTGCTCTTTCACTCCGCGCATCAGGTACCGCACCTTCTTTTCTTCCGACATGCTGGGGTCGGCTCGTCGAAAGAGACGCGTCATGTCCTCGACGTACATTGCGACACTCTCGTTCGGCATTTGGATACGGGACTGGAGATCACACTCAGCTCGCTCTCGGCGATCAGGGCTCGCATATGTCTCAAGAATCCGCCTTTTGAATTCGGCCCATGAAGTTAAGGCATCTGCACGGTTCTCGTACCATACACGTGCGCCATCTTTAAGGCTGAAATAGACATTTTTCAGCTTGTCTGCGTCATCCCACTTGTTGAACGCGGCAATACGTTCATAGTGCAACAGCCAATCTTCAACGTCCTCATGTATGGCGCCGTGGAAGGGATTCGGCGTGCGCGGATTGAGTAGCATACAATGAATCGGCGTTGTGCCTTCCATACCGGTTGGGGTGGTCGGAGCTGCCATTTTCTCTGGGAGGAGTCCAAACTCAGGGGCTTGTCCACGGATCCTTCTGCTGGCGCGGTGTACAGGCGTAACCACCGGTACGGGGCTGGAGCTCCTGCTGCCCGGAGGGGTTTGGTGCATAGATTAGATTACCCCGCACCTCCATCAGTTTGTCACGCGCTAAGGCAAGAATAAGCAGCAGGATCAGCAGCCAGACACGAAAATGTCAGAAACAAGGAGGACGGTTCACCAGCTGGCGCAAGATCCTTGACTTCGTCGTCTTCAATCACCGTTTTTGCTGGGCACGCAGCGCTGGCTCAAAACACTTCCACTGGACGAAAGTTCGTGTGATCTCGAAGAATTGTTTGCTGAAGTTACGGCCTCACACGAGTATTCGCAAAAGCTCATATTAGGAGACAGTTCAATTTACCAGCCCGAGCCCCCTCGCGCCACCAATAGATGGCGCCTCTCGGATGAGCCATACGACAAGCGGAGTCAACCAAACACGTCAGAGATATAGTTGTGTTTATGCGTATTAGGTCGCACAAACATAGATGAATTAAGAAGAGCCATACAATGCCTTCTGAAAGTTTCAATGCACATAGATACAATTGAGCAATGTTTTCCTCACGAAATTTGCTTGATATGATAAGACATAACATATATACACAGATTACACAGTATATACCAAAAAAGATAGAGGAAAGGAAGCATAGAAAGACAGTATATATGTTTGGAACGCTACCTATGACAAGAATAATAAGGTTAAACCAATGTGACTCCGTAGCGCATTAGTTTATTTACTTGTGTTTTAGTTAATTACTCGTTTCCTTCATTATCGGGTGGCAGAAGAAATGATTATGGCGTAATATTTTATCAGGCCCACAAACCAGCAACCATAATAAGAAATGGATCAAAAATGGCAAGCGACCCTTATGTTTTATTTAGGTCTCTCTTAGAGGCACTCACACTTCGGCGTTGGTGTATAGGTTGAGCAAGCGAACGTCTTTTCCCTGCCACGATATGGGGGCGAGGAGCGAGAGAGAGCGACGAAGAAGCTCAGCGCGCGCCTCCTGGGAGGGCTTAGCCCCCTTGCGAGCTGCACACGCAGCGCACCTTACGCGCCTTCTCCGGTGGTGACATCAGAGCACGAAACACAGGCGTGTGCGCACCGGTTGCGAACAGCCGAGCGAGCGAGAGAGCAAGTGCGAGAGAGGAGTGAGAGAGGAGCGAGTGACATCACATCCGCTCTGCTAGGGCTATGTTTAGTCTATGCCAGGCAACTGTTTCCCTTAAGAGGAAGCTTTAGCTCGAGTGCTCCTATCTAAATACATGTAAAAGGAGAATTCGTTTTTCTCGGCAACCACTGCACCAAATTTGCCGAGGTTTGTTGCATTTAAAAGAAAAACTTAAAATCTAGTGACTGTTGGTTTCGAATTTCTGAGTTAGGTCGTCAATCTTTTATTAAAAATTGTCGAAAATCAAAAATTTTCAAAAAACGAAACTATCAAGTTTACAACTCTGTAACTCAACCACTAAAGATTATAATACAATTCTCTGAATTGCGTCTAAAAGTACATCCATAGCGGACAAAATTTATATGTTACACATGAATATAAAAAAATTTAATCATAGGGAAATACAACTTTTGTAAAACCGTTGTAAGCAACGTAACAAATTCATGTAAGATGTAAAATGACATATTGAATTTGTCCGCTTTGAATGATCTAATGGATGCCGTTTACAGAACCGCGATATCAGTTCTTGATGCATAGATATCAATTTGTAAACTTCGTGCTTCTATTTTTTTCAAACGGTCAAATATTTGAAAATCGTTTTAGGAAAATTCAAGCCCTAAATCGAAATTCCGCTTCCAACAGTCACTAGAATTTAACTTTCTCTTTCAAATGCAACAAATTTCATCCAAATCGGTCCAGGAGTTATCTCATAAAAACGTTTTTGCGTTTTACATGTATTTGAATAGGCCGCGTCGGAGTTGGGCCTGAGCTAAAGCTTCCTCTTAATTAGGTTCTAAAATATAATGACACCTTCATGTGTCTCGCATAATTCTTGACGCCAATACTTGCCCATTAAACTTACAGGTTTCCAGGAATTTTGCCGAACCCGTGCTTACGTGGCCGGTTTGTAAAATCTACAGTTCTGTTCTTTGGTGTGCGGTAATGAGTGATTTGTGATTGATTGTAATTACTCCATGCACTTCGATAACTGAGCCCGCAACTAAACTTATGCTCTAATTAGTATCTATTGTGCTATATCGTATCTGCATGTGCTCTTATGTACCCCATTTTTTTCCATTCTATAACTTTTGGCGTTGTTTTCTGAGTCACTTGGTTTGCTTGAAGCTTACCTCACTTCCATGAAGTTTCACTCACTGCCTACTCACCTCGTATTAGCGCCTGATACCTTTTGGCAATTGAATACCTCATGTATACCTCACTGTGGAAGCAGCACCCTCACTAAAAACTGGCGCCCTAGTACAGAACGCATCAGCTATGCGACAGCTCCCAACCTTTTTCTTTTTTCAATACTTTTCTTCACGCAATGTTCACGAAGGCGTACCCCTCCATCCAAAGGACAGCGGACAATTTTGCTAATCACTCCGTTACGCCGCTTGAGAGAGTTGAGCGAGACTTGTCGCCTAGTTTAGCTGCCCTAGTTTGGACCCTGGCGGTCGCCGCGCCTCATGAGTACTACATACGTGGGTAGGACGCTTCATTTTGGAGCCAATCTGCGCCGATATATATATATATATAGACGGACGATGTGGACGGCTACAGCAGCCCGAGTTTCTCGGTATTTACTGCGGTGGCCGCGCATTGGGCAAGATCCGGTGATGCTGCATTCACAAATAAGGGACACGCACAGCAAGGCCACTTTAAGGCTATTAAAGGAAATAAATATTTCAGCTACATTCGTGTATCACCTTCCCAAGATAAAGAAAGTTGCGGCAGAACCCGTGTCACGATGACTGTCGACGCCGATGCGTTAGCAGTGAGTAAATGTAGCGGCTCAAAGTATTGCCGCTATTCAAACGAGTTATTTGGGGAGCCTGTACATCAGTTGGAAGCTTCTTTCGCGCTTAACTAGGAACCGTCGGTGCCATCTACCGCCGTAATCGTCAAGCCCGTGCGTGACGTCCGAAATACATGGCGTGTGTTTGCATACGAACGCTGAGTAATGCGCCGTGTGACAACCGGGCTCCTCTCTAGTGCTTCTTTCTGCACACGCTGCGCCACCTAGGGGCGCTGCGGACGAGTGCCTGCCTGGCCTCCGAGACGAACAGCGTGGTGCGCCGGTGCCTGCAAACGCTGAGAATTGTTCCCTCGCTTGTCACACAATCACGTGGCACATACTAAGTGACCCAGGTTGGGGAGAAGTTCGTTGCAGTGCGGCACATACCCAACATAGTCATGTGGAGCTCGCGGAAGCGTTAACGCGAATGGCGTTCATTGAAAAGTGACACACACGCAGGACATTTTTGGCGCAGTGCTTCAGGTTACTGTCCTTGAGGAATCCTTGTTATGTGGATTCGATTCCGCTCATCATCAGATAAATTTAAGGCATGTGCTTCGCCATCGCTGAGCGGCACATTCCGAGTGGCACACACATAGTCAGCCATTTTGGGTGACTCTGTATGTATGAAGGTCGGCACACACCTACTGGCACATACCGGGGTCACCAGAGTAGGGATCAAAAATGTTCAATAAATACCACCGCAGACCGTGTGGCACATATGCAGTGCTCCAAGTTGGCTTTGAAGAGTTTCTGCGAAATGCGGTTCGTTACCAGTCCCGCTTCTACAGTGACTCATGTCGCCGTGAAACAGGTTCGTGCAAGAACAACACGTATATATACATTATCAAATACTGATTGATCCAAGTCGGTGCAATGGTTGTGTTCCATTGCTGTTAACCCAGCACAGCAGCCCGATGCGCTGCCCATACGACCAGGAACGACCCAGTGATGCACATAGAAAAGGAAACGGTTAGATGGAAACTCACATAAATACTTAAATACAAAGCCTCCGCAAAGCGCACGAAGTACCCAAATAGAAACTATTTGATTTCGGGAAGTTAGTCCGTCTTGAGTTTAACTTGAAGAAGCGCGAAGAAAATGAGGGCAGAAATTGGAAATTGCAATCGCCTAGCTGTGTTTGCTTTCGCTTCCTGTCCTCGTCTTCTTAGCGCTGCTTCAATCTATACCCTAATTATGCTAACGCATCATTATCTGAAATCAGAATGGCGCATCATCGAAATTAGGCTATTGTTATGTGGGTTAAAATACTCAAAGTCATTCGTTCACTTGCGCTGTCTGGCAGGTTCATCACAACAAGATGTCAGACAGAAAAAAAAAGTAGTGCAAAAAGTACACACGCACCTAAGAGGACACCATGCACTAGGCTTCGTGAGACAATATCGAATTTTTTTCGCCTTAGCAGAAATTATTTTATTGAGGACACTCATATTGACCAAAATAAGATAATTTAGAGTTATGTATACAGAATATTTTGCTTACCTTGCGGAGGGATTCAATGGTGAGTGCATTAGCAACGGTGAAAAGTGCAAGAAGCACAGCAAAGTTGAAATACTTCATAGTTGTCATTTAAACGGGACCCGTGCGCAAGTTTATGGGCGGATCGCAAAACTCTCAAAGCAAGCGTGTTACATATACCTGAAAGGAGAAGGACAACGAATAATTGATTTCGTTAATTTAAAATATTTCCTAGTGCGACGCAGATATAACGTTTAAAACACAAAACAGCAACGCTTTCTGAAGGTCACTCGATGCGCATACGTAGGTCGAATGGCGTACGAAGACTATTAAACAAATTTTTTCTCGCACTAGCTAAGCAGCTGCGCGCAAAAGACCATCTGTCAGATGAAGCTGAGAAAAACGCGAACTGAGGCGTCAGGCATTGTTTATTATATGCATTGTTTATTTATTATATTATAACACTTATATGACGCACAGCGTCTAGAAGTGTTTAAACAGCAGTGCAAATCGCATTGCCCCCTTTTGAAAGAAAAAATAAGAACTGGCCACAGAGGGGGCGGGCGAGCATGTTTTCTTCTGTAATATCTATGCATAATTCAAAAATTTACACGCAAAATAATATTGCAATGCTCAGAGAGCACAATTTGCACAATTTAAGTTTATTGATTGGCTTTAGACAGTGCGCCTTTCTTTATGTGAACACCTGCAAACTTACAAAGCTTACTCAAATTACTTTACTACGAAAGAGTCATCTGGCTACGCAGACATCATTTGCAGAAAACAAAAAAGAACCAAACGATCGGTTTTCTAATTCGTAACGGTGCACGGCGAGCCACAATTCAGAGTCTTGTTTGCGTAACAAGGTAAACTGATCGGACAATTTGATGCTAGTTATATTTTATACAGGTCCGTCTTGAAAGGCAAAAATCAGCTTTTACGACGATGCCTTCAACTTTTCATAAACAACATGTGCCGCTGAATCCGAATGAAGCGGGTAAATGTAATAGTTTGTTGCATTAATAAATTGATATGTTGGAGCTTCTTCCGTATGACGTTCGCTTAGACAGATCTGTAGGGACGTGATTCAAATAAGTGTTCTGGGCTCTGAAAAAGAAATCACAGTGTCCCTCCACACTGTGCAGAAGGATGTCCAGCGAAGATGTGTATGCAGGCCCCTTAAAGGCAAAGCGCACCTCCGCCGTGGGACGGCCCGGCATCGCACTATCATCGGCATCGGCCCACGTCTGGGGAGTTTTGTGTTTACACACAAACAAAGTCCTGGGGGAACTAGCGCTTAGCAATTTCCCTGTAAAAATTTGATGAGCCACTTCACGCTGTAAAGGTGGATGACCAGCGAAGCTACTTAGCACCCGACAGTGAGGTGACGGTTTTTTGAACAAAGGTGCGAACAGATTCATTGGCCTTATCAGTGGTCACCGTGAGGTCAGGTAGGCAAACACATTCTCGAATAACCTCTGTTATTAGATGTATCCATCACGTATGACAGTGAATGGCTCATTCCCCCTTAAGCAATAGTGCGTGCCATCGCAAATAAAAAAAAAATATTTGCATGGTCTCCCCATTACGACAACGGCAGAGAAATGAAATTCGATGATGAAATGACGAGAGGCAACACAGCCAGCTATGGAAGAAGACGAGGGCCCCGAACATGCGAGCATTGGCACGATCCCGCTCACGCGGCTGTGCGGAGTTGCCAAAGGAGCTAGTTCGCGGGTTGTTCGTGCACGACGGAAGTGCCCTAGCGATATATAGTTTCGCTGTGAAAAGTGTTCAAAATAAGGAACGGAACGCAGTCTTTTTTTGAAACATCTTGCAAAAAACAATCATTGGTGATTAAGAGGCAAATGCGACAGAAACGCGTAAGCATTACGTCGCACCTCTTTGAGCTCCAAGTTCCATCATCTTAATAGCATGCAACAAATTAGTCACTCAATGCAGGTTCTGCGTCCTAGGATTGAGGTCCAAATTAGGGCAGTCCGCAGCAGACCATCTTGAGTTGCACTAGATATACGTATTCTGAAATGAAGCAGTGGCCACGAATTGTAATCCCTTCATCTCTCGCTCTGCTTTATATATATATATATATATATATATATATATATATATATATATATATATATATATATATATATATATATATATATATGTATATATAGTATATACACGATATGCGAAGAAGGGGAGTTGGTCCCCGATGGTGACAAGTTATCTTTTCGTGCACTACTCGACGACACAAGGTGAGGAATTTTTTTTTTGACGATCTGCGGTGCACTTCAAGCATATTTAGGCTTACTGCACAAAACTGAACCTTTATAACGACGCAGTTATCGAAAAACAGCTCCGCCGACCAAGCCTAGTTGGTTTGACTTAATTACTCGTACTAGGAGATGTTTGCGACGCTTTCTATGGAGCCTAAGCCATATTATAAGTTGTTTCGGGCACCCTCGCCACACCTGGCTTTGTGACGAAATACAGCTCGGCCGTATGACGCAGTTTCGCGTGTACTGAATCTTACCGACACACGTTTTGGCACTTTCTCTGACCCCAAACATTATTGTAATTAATTTATCTACTTTTTCGGGTACTTTTCAAGCACAGTGGCCGCGCTCGGCGTATTGGCGCAGTTAGCGAAAAGCATCTCGGCCGTGTGCCGCAGTTTCGCGTGTACTGAATCTTACTGGGAGAAGATCGTGACGCATTCTCTGACCCCTAAAATTATTGTAACTCATGTCGTAACTCTTTGGGACACTGTTGAAGCATGCTCGCCGCACCTGGGGTTGTCAAGCTCTTAGCCAAAAAAGCAAGCCGGCCGTGGTGTGTTAGTTTTGCGTGCACTGAATTTTAGTGGGACAAATTTGCGACGTTTTTTGTGGCCCTGCAACCACATATACCTTATTTCGGTACTCACGTTTGTCGAAAACGCGACTAGCGATTGCCGGCATTGATAATACGGGAGTATGTTGCTTGCCCCGGCAGGACGCATCAAAGATAACACCGAGGAGCTGAAAAACTTGATATGTCTGTGTTCTGAGCGGCTGAAAACATGTTTTGCACCTACGAATCTGTCTTGAGTGCGACTATAAGGCATTCTGCGAACGTGTAACATGGTCTGGCTGAGAGCCTGTATTGTAGCCATATCTGTGTACTTGGCGTAACATCGCGTCGATTGAGGCAAAGTTGTTTTGGAAACGCGCAGTCACCCGTGTATTTGGGCTCTTAAAGTGCACGAAATAATGCGCCGGAAGGGAGGGATCCTTGAAAATCGGATGTTTTCTTCAGATTCATGTCATTGTTTGGGAGGAGTCTTTATGCTACGAAATGTATGTTCAAGTGAATTTACCTGTAATGCCACTCAATCACCACATTTCGCCACTATACGCAATACTCCTGTTAGGTCAATATACCAAATGATACATGATTGTAATCAAATTTTTTCAGCTGACGTCATCCGGTAGAGCATCGTACGGCAGCGGCTGCTGCTTACCTGGTGCCAGAACTTCGGATGAATGCACAAAAATCCCGGAAACAGCATTTATATAGAGCAAAATAAACATTTCATCACTTCGGAAGACGTCTTGCGTTTACCATATGAAATTTCACGTGACACAGGTTCGTTAAAGGCTTGTAAAGGTCGTTCGCAATCATTTTTACTAAATATTAAAACGATTCCGCGCCAAGGCCGTGCATCGTTCCATAGTAGAATGGAAAAAAGATTAAATTCCGCGCCGATCAGCGGAGCCGGTGTGGCGTGCACCAACTGGCGTTCTAAACGCGCACACCCAGAACCGAAACCGGAAGGCGTTAATACTGCCACGTGGTGGTGACGTTGAAGAACACAGTGGCAATACTGTGAAAGACAAAACGAACTTTTATTAGGCGAACCTGTGCTCACAAAAACAGGCTACACTTATAGCACAACGATAGTGGCGAACACGGTCGGCGATCGTCGAAAATTTGATGAGCTGGTCAAGCTCGTCGCTTTTATACAGCACTCGTCGAATGTTCCAGACTAATCTTTGGGATCTGCGTGCCTTCCACAAAGTCCTACATCATTCGCGTCGCGCACTCATGCGATCAGATTACTCAAAATTCGGTCAGAGATAGCGGATAGAAGCATCGATCACATTCCAGAAACTTCCGATACATGCAGGCGCGTCCTGCGCTGTGCGATAAAATTTGTTAGGCGGTAAAACGTGTCGTCCGATAAAGAAAAACAAGTACACGTGTCAGTACTATCCGCTTGGTGCGTTAGTCTATTCGGCCGCTGGGCTCTATGAGAGTGTCCACTCTTGTTGAAATTTCTTTCTCTGTGACTCAGCACGCCTTGAGCCACATGAAACTAAAGGTGCCTTGGCATGCCTTGACAGGCATCGCTTCGTACAAATCTACTGCTGGCGCTTCTAAATGTGCATTTTGGATGTGGCCACTATCCGGTGATCAAGCCGGTGCAGCGCAAAACCGACACGCAGAATGTAGCACGGCCACACTGGAGCAGATGAGCCGGGACGAGGGCGCGCTCCAGCCTTCTCGTACACATAACAAACGCACTACAGTTGCTTGTAGCTACGTCTGCTGTGTAACGTAAATACCGCGAAGTGCCCGCTCACTGAGTTTACTGCGGCAGCCTGAGGGCACTGTGGTGAATCGGGCGCCAGGCGCATGGCGATGCTGCCCGATCGCCAACTACCGGCTTAAACAGGTCGTATGCTTCATGAGTTGCGCACCTTTCAGGCCTGTCGCAGTCATGATTGACGCTCGTTACGACTGAACATACAGGCGAAGTTTGTTCGGCGGTCGAGAATTCTGGGACTGACATAGAGGCAAGTGCGAAATTAATTGTGCTGCGTACTACTCAGCCAGTTGCCCAGATAGCTACGCGAAAAGCCGCGCCCAGCTATCTAGCACACTCTACCACAACAACCGGACGAGACACCGCAAACTCGACCGTGCATATGGTTGAGCGACAGCTTCAACATTTAGCGCGTCATACCCGCTAAATTGCAACGACGCGCCAAATTGAGAAGTAGTGACGTTACCATGAAGATCAAAGATCGATATTAATGTTAGCGCCACGATGGCGTTCTATAGGCCTAGCTTTGCGGGTAGGCCCCACTGCGCCACGTCACAACAGAAGCATTCTGTTGACGACCGAGAGTTGTGAAGTCGCAACAGAAACACTGTGTCGCGATAACAGAGATGAATTCCCCTTACCCTACCTTGCACTTGTACAACCTGTACTGTGGTAGGAACGGCAGAGAGAACGAAATAGATGTCTTTTTTCTGCATTAGGAATTTGCCAGCTCATTTTCCTTTTACTTTGTTTCCTGAAAAAGGTATTCATTATTCGGAGTGCATTCTTTTCCATCAATTGTACAATCACCTATTGTCTACCGTCCCTACAGTCGACACCGTAATTTAAACCGCTTCTTCCCCAGCACTTGCGTCTTCCCTCACTTTTGCATTGAAGTCGCCTATGAGACTGTATGGTGATTTTGGACCTTTCTCATCGGTAATTACACGTGTTCATAAAAATATCCTAATTATTCATCACCATGATTGGAGGTTGGAACGCAGGATTATACCAGCTTTATGCAATATCTCCTATTTAGTTTTGTTATGATGGCTGATACCGTCTAATTATTGTTGTAGAATTAAAAATGTTTAGAATTAGAAATGTTGTGAATTAGAAATAAGTTTAACTTATTGGATAAGTGTTACTAGTTGCCTAAGCTTTCACCGAGTGTGCAGCGACATAACGTCTATGTGAATGTTACTCGGGGTTTTAAGTTTTCTGTGTGATAAACTACACGCACCAAGCACTGTTCAGGTGGTGGTACGGCGTGTTCATTTGCCTCAGTGTCACAGTGCCCAAGTGTAGAATGCCACAGGGCGCGAATTCAAATAATAGTGGTGATGTTAGACAAATTAATCTTTAAGAGCTTGGGTGGCTATGTTGCGTTTGTTGTTTATGTTTTAATACGTAACTTTCTTTGAATAGGGGAACGGCGTCATTCTCCGCCCCCTTGCCTTTGTGTGCTCACTTTGTGTACCCCCTCATTCTCTCCTGGAGAAAATTGGCTTGAATTAAGGCCAGTGACGCTGTGGTATCACTTCATCCTATAGATCACCGTAGCCATACACTGGGTCCTGCTGACTCTGAACACGGCTCCGTTGTGCGCATTGACGTGTCTGTTCCTTCCAGCGTCCATCGCATTGGCGCTACTCTTTGGGAGTCCTAATTATGTGTGGCCTTTCGGTAGCGCTATCAGAACACAAGAAAATTAGTTGCTAGGTGGGTTCGTTATTACACATGACAGTAATGATACGTCGCTCCCTGCATCGTATGCTACAGTTGCCGCTTCCAACCGATTGTAGCTGATGCAACCGTCAACTTTACCTAAAAAAGCTTGGTTTTATAATTTGGCAAAAATTATTGCGAACATTCTGTGCTCTTTCCAAGCCTCCATCGAATCTTTGGAACGTGCTATTTCGTAAACTAGATGCAAGAGTTCTTGTCAATTGAGGAAGTGTTTATTTCGGTCGGTGTAAATGCTCGTTCCAGGCCTTTTGTGCAGTAATCTCTTGCTATGGCGTCAGGAAAGCAGCATTAGTTCCCGGGCGAACCTCCAACCGATTCATCAGTTGAAGAAAGTCAATATCAGGGATTTGTATTTTTGGTATTTAGTTCAAAGGAATACTGCGCAGAGAGGCGAAACATGCGAAAGTCGTGGACAGGTAATATTACCAACAAATGCAATTTAGATTCACATACATGGCGTAGAAAATACCTGACTCATCCGAAACTGTGCAAGAAATTATTCAGAAAACAGCAGTTTTTCAAGCACTCACCCATTCTGAGGCATTACCTCCAGCACTTTAGCAGCAAGTGTACACGGACGACTGCACATTTTAGACACAACTTGACCTCAGCCAACGCGATGGCAGGCTGTGTACACATACGTGTCCCCAACTCAGCATCCCAGCACGAGTACGCTAGACCGTCCCAGAATGCTTACACTCAAGATAAATGCGTAGGCACGAAGAATTTTCAGTATTTGAGAAGACGAAAATATGTTCTTACAACTTCCTGGCCTCTGCGCCGATAGTACACCAGCAGCGTTCCTGGGGTACCAGGAACGCTGATGAATTAGCCATAACCATGGCAAACACTGGGATCAAGTGTCGCGAAAATGAGGGAATAAATTATATGTCCATGCAAATATATATATATATACATATATATATATATATTGAAGGCCCCTCGCCTTCGCTCAGGGGGTCCGCGAGACGGGACCAGCACGACATAGGACCAAAGGCGCAAGGAACAGAAACCGCTTTAATTTACGATAGAATGTAGCACTCAAACAATTGCCGCAGCCTCGCGGCCAATAGCAGAAAAGAGCAAGGCAAAGCAGCAAAACAGCGAGGCAACAAAATATACAAGCCAAAGAGAGCGACGAAAGAACGGCCGTTACAAACCATCAACAAACACAATATTTCGGTCGATAACAGAATGCATAAAGCGCAGAAAGCAAGCAAGCACCGAACCAGGCGCGCAGACACAGTTCCAAAAGCGAACAACAAGAGCACTCTTTCCGCGGACAAAAAACGCTTTTTCCCCTGCTCCGCAGCACGCTCGGAAAGAAACCTAGACGGCCACGCCCCACAAGCGCCTCCCCAGGCCCGCGCCCCGGAAAAAAGCCCCAAATGCAGTCTCCGCTGCCATCTTATCGGGCAGCCGCCTTCCCGGCAGTCCCCGCGCGAGTTCTTACGATACCGCGATCGGTGCGCATGGTCCATGCGACGAGTGCCGTTGTGGCGCGCGTTTCAAAGGCTTCCCCCGTGCGCGCTGCAGAGAGGGCCAAGGGCCCGACACTCCCCCCCGTACAAGATCGGACACCCGCCTGGGTGTCCAACAGCACTATGTAACGACACTATGTAACGACACTATGTAACAACACTATGTAACAATACTATGTAACAACACTATGTAACAACACTATGTAACAACACTATGTCCAACCACACCATGCATCGTCCTAGTCGAGTACATCGCGGCTTTTGCGAAGCAAGATGTTCGGGGTAGTTGGCACGCGATGGGCTGGAATGGTGTCTAGCGTCGTTCGGAGCTCCACGTGACAGCTCCAATTGGCGTGCGCTTAAGGGGTGCGCTCTTTCGGGGACGATGCACTTTTCGCGCAACTGACGCTAGCGCACATCGGTCGCCTCTTTGAGAGACCGACGACGTAGGTGATGTTTCGATGGGCCGCCGTGGCAGCCAGGCTGGTCACGCCCGTTGGAGTGGTAGCGTGGTATTCTGCGTAAGGCGAGGATATCCAAGGACAGCACATGTAAAAACGTCGCGATTAACAGATAACGGAAGTAGGGCACAGCCGCGTTAACTGCTGAACTCGTATAATGACTGAAGCACGGTTAGCTGTCTGATGGCCGCTCGTAGTATGCTTTGAGGTCGTGCAAGCTTACGGGCCCTATTACTCTGCTGCCGTGTTTTTCCCGCAGTAGGTACACCAAACTAGAAATACGTTTTGCGATAACGTAAGGGCCATCCCATCTAGGCGCGAGGGAAGCAGCAAACCCTTTTGCAGCATCGCGGAGTGGGTGCGTGCGGCGGAGCACTTCGTCGCTGACCGCGAACTCCAGGGGCCGCCTGCCTTTGCTGTATTGGTTCCCATGTTCCAGGCGGGCAAGGTCCAAGTTTTCCCTGGCCTCCTTCAGAGTGTGGGCCAGGCGGCTGGAAAGATTTTGTGTGAACGTGGAGTAATTGCGAGTTTGTAATTCAGAGCCGTTGGTGAATGCATGCTCAATAGGAAAACGGAGCTCGCGACCGAGAAGAATAGCCGCTGGCGTAAACTCTGTCGACCGGTTTACTGTGGTCCTTGTGGCAAAAGCCATCTCCTGGATACGAACGTCGCAGTCCTTGTGCCGCTCGCTGAAAGCCACCAGCATTGTCTTAAGGTTTCTGTTCTCACGCTCCGTGATGTTGGCTTGAGGGTGGTAGGGTGTCGTCCTTTTGTGCTGCACGCCAAGAGCTTTGCAAGTGTTAACGAATATCCTGCCTGTGAAATATGTGGCATTGTCCGTGATAAGCAGCGCTGGGAAACCGAAACGGGTGAATGCTTCCAACAGCCTAACCCAGATTATCTTAGAATCCAGCTTGCGTAGCGGGTACAGCTCTACCCATTTGGAGAAATGGTCAGTGACCACTAACAAGTATCGATTCCATTTAGCTGACCTGGGGTATGGGCCCATAACATCACATGCCACAATTTCCCATGGGTATCGGCTCTCAACTGGTTGCATGAAGCCTGGTGGCTTCCCTCCCCTCCGTTTCACGGTCTGGCAGGTAGGATATGTGCGAACGTATCTGAAGACATGCTTTCTCATGTGCGGCCATGTCGCGACGCGACACATTTTCTCAAAGGTTTTCTTGCCGTCGCTATGACCGGCGAGGCGGGTGTCATGAAAGTACTCTGGAAAAGGCTTGCGCAGCTTCCTAGGCACAACGACACGGAATGGGGACTCACCGCAATCCTTATCGGCAGCAGGTATATACCACAAAAGCAGGCCGTCGTCTGCTTGCATGTAGCAGTCGTAGTTGCCGCTACCGGCAGGGTTGGCGCCGTCCAGTTCCTTGCGTATCAAGTTGCACTGGTCGTCGCTTAGCTGGGCGTCGAGTAGCTGCTGGCGGGAGATCAGTGTTCCCCAGGCGTGCACAGGCACTGCCACAGCCAGGACTTCGGGTGCCGCCTCGCCATCCCCGGAGAGTGGTGCTCGGGACAGGGCGTCCGCTACCTTGTTGAAGGTGCCTTTCCTGTATTCTACTCTGTAATTATACTTCTGAAGAGAGAGGGCCCAGCGGGCTATACGGCTGGCTGGATTTTGTAGCTTTGACAGCCACGTCAGCGCCTGGTGGTCAGTCTGAATAGTAAAGTCAGCCCCATCCAGATACATGTCAAATTTCATGAGTGCAAATACGATTGCTAGGCACTCTTTCTCTGTTACGGTATAGTTCCGCTCTGCTTCTGTGAGAGTGCGACTTGCAAAAGCCAGAGGGTGAAGCTTCCCTTGGTGCTTCTGAAGCAAGACTGCGCCGATGCCATACTCACTTGCCTGGATCTGCACGGTGAATGGCAGGTTGAGGTCGGGAAGCAGCAGACGTGCGGTATCGGCGATAGCCGATGACAGAGCTCGAAATGATCCCTGCTCCACGTCAGTCCAGTACCAACTGGCACCTTTCCGTAGGAGCTGGTGGAGAGGTCTTGCCAGCTCAGCGCAGTTGGGGATAAAGTGGTGCAGGCTCTTTACGTCTGTTGGTGGTGGAAGCTGCAGTATGGCCCGGAATTTCTCCTCGTCAGGTTGGAATGTGCCTTGCTCGACGATGAAACCTAGGAAGTTGATTCTGGGCGAAACCAGTTGAACTTTCCGGGGGTTAATGGTGATGCCTGCGGCCTGCATTCGTTGTAAAACGGTGGTTAGGTGAAGGAGATGCTCCTCCTGGGTATTCGAGAACACTACCACGTCATCCATGTTAGCCGTCGCATAATTGAATTTGGCGTCTTGAAGCACAATATCTATTACACGCTGAAAGGTTGCAGGTGAATTGCACAAACCGAAAGGCAATCGGACATATTCGAACAGTCCCCGATGGCAAGTGAATGCAGTCTTTGCAATATCGCAGGCGTGATCGGAATTTGCAGGAAGCCCCTGCTTAAGTCTAAAGTAGTAAAGAACTTTGCGGATAGAAGTGAATACATCACTGAATCGATTGATGGGAAGGGGTACGAGTCTCGAACTGTGACAGCGTTCAACCGACGGTAGTCGACACACTACCGCGCCGTGCCATCTTTCTTAGGTGCTAGTACAACTGCGAATGCCCAGGGGCTCTTAGACGGTCTTACTGCAGCGGTAGCGATCATTTCGTCTAGCGCACTATCAAGAAGCGCTCGCTTGTGGATGCTCAGGGGCTGCGGGTTGAAACGAATTGGGCGGGCGCGTCCGGGGTCGATCCTATAAGTCAGCACATTAACGCTGCCAGGAGGTTCCGTGAACATTTCGGCAAATGGTTTAAGCGCCGTCTCGATTTTGGTCTTCTCCGCCGGAGATTCTGTGAAAGACTTCAGAACAGTGAGAATACCACTACCAGTCTCGGAGACCGCAGAGATATTGGCGGTAAACAGATTTGACTGTGGTTCCCTTGGCTTACTCATGAACTTGAGTGGATGTGCATACATGCCGTACTGGTAGGTGCCTTTAGAGAGATCGAGAACTATTACTGCTGTGGCTGTGAAGTTACGGCCCAAAATCACAGGACAAGAAAGTCCTGGAAAGTGTAGGAAGCGTTGCCAGAACTTTTTATCATTCATAGTAACCGTTAACCGGGCTGCTGACGTAGCGGACGCAACGTGAGCGGAAGCCATGCGAATGGTCGTGTTTACACTTCGTAACTGTAGACGTTTCGTCTCGCAGGCGCTTTTCACACGATCACCGAAAACAGAAACGAAAGAGCCGGTGTCTAAATAAGCAGTTACTTCTATTCCGGCCATTCTGACTGCTACCAATGGTGTTTTCTGAAGGTGGTCGTCAAGAAGACTGAACGTGGACGGCAAAGACCTCACCATTTGTCCGAGATCTTGGGCCTTCGATCTGGGGGGGGGGGGTGACACCTTTCCGGTACAGCTACTACCGTTTATGCCGGTGGTGATTCGAGTGTGAGGAGCTGTTTCTATCCGCCTCTCCGCTGCCGAGGTTGTCCGCGGCTCCGCGCCGTGACCGCAGGATAGTGAGACGACCAAAACACCCGGCTTTTCGTAGTCTTGGAAACGCCTGCCCCCGCTTGGTGCTTGACAGCCGCTGCAAGATGCTTCGATGTTGCGAGTAACGCCGCGTGAGGGTCGGCAGCTGCCGGAGAGGTCGTCCCGGAGCCTGCATGTTGCGAGGGGACGTCGGGGCGTGGTAGGTCGTTGGCCGGCGACTGGTAGGCGCTCACCACCACCGGCCCTCGTCGTTTCCCTACTGGCGGGAGCCAGGGGGGCTCGGGCACTGGCTCTTGTAGTGGCCTCGGCCTCCACACTGGAAGCAGACTGAAATGCTCCTGCGCGTATGGGCTGCTCCCGAGTGGGCGGCAGCCGCTACAGGCCTGCTGCGGCCCCGAGTGTCTCCCAACGTTGTGGCAGGTTCCGGGACCGGAGGCCGGAAAGGTACCTGGGTGGCAAAGGTGCGGTGAATGAATGGATCCAGCGCCCTTGGAGGCGGTATCTTATCCCCCGGGCTTGCAAATGGAGAACCGCGCCACGCGCAAGACGGTTCGAGGGAGGCTTGAGGCGGGGGTGGAGGCTGGTAAGCTAGCTCTGCCAACATCGCCGCCTGAATATCGGATGCCGCTTTAGCGAGATCGTCAAGCGAAGAGAAGGTGCGGCCCCTTAAATAAGCCTGGAAGCGTGGGTGAGATTGCCGGATTGCCCGGGTGACTCTTCTTCAACATGCCCAAAAAGGGAACACCGCAAGGCTCTGTGATATCCCCTACGCTTTTTAACATTGTTATGATCGGGTTAGCACGGAAGCTCGAAAAAATTGAAGGGCTCAGGCATGCCATATACGCCGACGACGTCACAATCTGGGTGACCAAGGGATCCTTAGGAGAAAAACAAGACCTTCTGCAGAGCGCAGCAGATACAGTCCATGCATACACTGAACACTGCGGGCTTGTCTGCTCCTCGGAGAAATCCGAGGTGCTCAGAGTCTACAGAAGAGGATACAATCTGCAAAACTCCATAGACATCTTCATAGGGGGGAAGAAGATTCCGGAGGTATCCCAAGTTAAGATCCTTGGCATGTGGATACAGAGCAACTGTCGTGTGGACCACACAATCAGACAGCTGGCAAACACTACAGCTCAGATCACAAGGATGATCGCAAGAATCTCAAACAGACGGCGAGGTATGAAAGAAGAGGACACATGTAGGCTAATACAGGCCCTCGTGATCAGTAGGATTGTATACAGTGTCCCCTACCAAACACCGCTCGAGCAGGAAAAAGAACAATTAGAGGCAATCCTTAGGAAAGCTTACAAATGCGCTCTCGGACTACCGGTCAACACCTCGACGGAGAAATTCCTTCAATTGGGCATAAACAACACAGTGCAAGAACACATCGAAGCTCACCTTCTCGCGCAGAAAATGAGACTCATGCTGACTCCAACGGGCAGGAACACGCTGAAGATACTGGGTATGAGAGATGCTTGCAGAGAAATTAACAGCACGGAAAGCATACCTAAAGAGATTCGAGAGATCATTGAGGTTAGCCCGATACCGAGAAACATGCACCCTAAATTACACAAGGCCAGAAGAAAGGCAAGATCAGAAGCACACAACAGATATTTCTCGGCGAGAAAAGACGTGTTATACGTCGACGCGACCACATACAAAGAGCACTCCGGGGCGGTAGTCAGCGTTGTTGATCACCAGCTTAGAGAAATCAATTGTGCTTCGATCAAGGGCAACAACATCCTGGAGGCTGAGGAAGCGGCAATCGCACTCGCCATGACCCACAAGGGCGAAGAGGCCACTACAACAATACTTACGGACTCGCAAGAAGCGTGCAGAAGGTACAGCAGTGGACGCATATCCACTGCGGCCATCCGCATACTCAAGACGAGAAAAATAACATTTCCGAGATGCTTCATTACGTGGACACCAGGTCATGAGACTGTGACAGGGAACCAGCGTGCCGACGCCAACGCCCGAGCATACGCCAACCGGGGGGCGCACCACGACGGGGAACCGGACACAGTCACCAGACGCTATGGAGCAATTTTAGAAAACCAAAGAGCCCTAAGGAGGATCTACCCCCCTCCCCACAAAGACCTTAGTAGAGAGCAGTCGGTTGCCTGGAGACAACTGCAGACTAATACATACCCCAATCTGAGTCTGCTCAGCAAAATCTATCCGTCAACATACGACAATAAATACCCGCTATGCGGTGAACACGCAACGCTTTACCACGTTACATGGGCCTGCCAAAAGCCAAAGGTAGCGCCAGTACACAAAACACCAACACCGGAGCAGTGGGAGGCTGCGCTATCCTGCTCGAAGCCTGAAGAACAGCTCAATCTGATCGACAGAGCTAGCAAGATGGCAAAGGCCACTGGGGCCCTGGACTGAGGGCTCCACCTTCGCCGGTATACCTTCTTTGTGAAAATAAAGTTTTTCATTCATTCATTCTTTCTGTTTCGGGTGCTGAAGGGTCTGCGCGCTCGTAAAGCTCCTGAAAGGACCGCATGTATTCTTGGAGGCTTTCTTCCTCCGCCTGACTACGGGCGCGAAGCTCGTCTTTTATGCGGACAACGTAGTCGGGGGGGAGGAATTCTGCTCGCAGTAGCTGCTCAAAGTGCGCCCAACTTTGGAATGACTGGCGACGACGCCAGTGGGCGGCGGACCCAGTCAGGGCGACGGGCAAAACGCGCTGAAGAAGAACGTCATCGGTAATAGCTTCCGCATCGCGGTAATCTTGCATTTCCTGAAGGAAGTCTGTCACCGATTTCTTATCTGTGTGGCCTTCATATGTAGGCACAGAGAGCTGCAAACGGAAACTGGCTGCTGGAGTTATGTTTGTCTGATGCTCGAGCAGCGCGGTCAGCTGGAAAATAATGCTGAACATATCTTGTGCTGGCGCGCCCTGGTCCTTTTTGTCAGGCATCGGACTAGCGGTTTCGCGAGTACGATTTTCAACCGCGCCCTTCTTGACTTTACCCGAACGTAGGTGCATTAAAATGCCGGCGGTGCATCTTTGGTGTTGAAATCGGACGGGCAAAGTGGTCCGACGGAACGGTCAAGCGGTTCTGCGAAGGCAGGATGGCGCCGATTAGCGGGGCGCAAGGAGAGCGAGATGTAGTATAAAAACGTTCAGTGAGCGGTTTTTGTTCCTTGCGCCTTCGGTCCTTTGTCGTGCTGGTCGCGTCTCGCGGACCCCCTGAGCGAAGGCGAGGGGCCTTCATCTGGCGCCCAACGTGGTTTTCTTCTTTCTCGTGATTTTTGTTTGTTCTGGAGTACGATTCCGCACCGCAGGGACCATGAGCACGGGAACAAGGGAACCGCCCCCATCTCGAGGCAGCTGGCAATCCCCGCTAGGTCTACTTGTTTCGCTCCGACATCGGGACCCCCGTTGGGCGCCAGATGAAGGCCCCTCGCCTTCGCTCAGGGGGTCCGCGAGACGCGACCAGCACGACAAAGGACCGAAGGCGCAAGGAACAAAAACCGTTTTAATTTACGATAGAATGTAACACTCAAACAATTGCCGCAGCCTCGCGGCCAATAGCAGAAAAGAGCAAGGCAAAGCAGCAAAACAGCGAGGCAACAAAATATAAAAGCCAAAGAGAGCGACGAAAGAACGGCCGTTACAAACCATCAACAAACACAATATTTCGGTCGATAACAGAATGCATAAAGCGCAGAAAGCAAGCAAGCACCGAAGCAGGCGCGCAGACACAGTTCCAAAAGCGAACAACAAGAGCACTCTTTCCGCAGACACAAAACGCTTTTTCCCTGCTCTGCGGCACGCTCGGAAAGTAACCTAGACGGGCCACGCCCCACAAGCGCCTCCCCAGGCCCGCGCCCCGGAAAAAAGCCCCAAATGCAGTCTCCGCTGCCTTCTTATCGGGCAGCCGCCTTCCCGGCAGTCCCCGCGCGAGTTCTTACGCTACCGCGATCGGTGCGCATGCTCCATGCGACGAGTGCCGTTGTGGCGCGCGTTTCAAAGGCTTCCCCCGTGCGCGCTTCAGAGAGGGCCAAGGGCCCGACAATATATATATATATATATATATATATGTGTGTGTGTGTGTGTGTGTGTGTGTGTGTGTGTGTGTGCGAGCACGCGCTTGCATGCGTGCATACGTTCTTGTACTCTATGCATATGCATGTAGATGCGTGGTCATAAAATAGACATTCACGAAAAAGCTTTGAAATATCTCGCAAGCCTTATTGGGGATGGTTTCGAACGGGCGTGTGGTATGCGCAGACATCTTTAATATATAAGTTTAATCTGAAGTAATTGAAATTACAGATACAACTGCTTGAACGAAACACATTTGCTAGAAATTGAGCTGTGATTCTGTGGAACTGCGGAACATGGGACTCTGTCAAGCCGCGCTCTTTCGCCTCCTCGCCCATGTTCCCTACACTGTGTAATCATGATGTCGAATAAATATGTCTGTCTCTCTGCACAAAAATACGTCCTCTTTTCTCATGCATCACCGTTGCGTGCTGACCTAAGAAACTAACGATATTGCAGCGCATGTTCATCTTGAAGGCTCGACTGGCCGAACATGCATAACATTTAAAGATAGTTTTAAGTGCTCGTCGCAGAAAACTCGGCTTGGCATAGGTTCAAATTTACCAGCCGTACGGCTGTCGATAATATCTTCAGATGAGATATCCGGAGGTGCGACAACACATTGGTGTTTGTTCGTTTGTTCGTAATAGCGCAGTGAAGTTTTTTTTTTTGCAAACTTCAACGGCGAGGCAAATCGTTGCATTTCAACCTCCTCAATATCGGAGCGGCTACGATCGCCCAGCTATCGAGAACACCCAGCTGCATCCAAACTACTCCATAACAAATATGGCAAGCGGAACAAGTGTTGTGAGGTGATGATGCACTTTCAATATTTATTATTCCAGTTCGTGAAGCACGAAATGAGGCGCGCGCCTGGAATTCAAAGTGAGTAAATATCACAAGTGACAACGTTCTAAAATTAACGTACTACGTGGAAATCAATGGAACTGCACAGAATGAGCGACGAAGGTTTCGACGCTCGCAAATTCCGCGTCGCTTCCTGGACTTAGTCTTGCGTAAAGTTCCATGTTCTGAACGGCAAACCTATTAGTTGCATGCGCTCAACGGGTTCGCTTGAAACGTCGTTTACATGCAAAAATCTTGCCTTAAGGTTGTGCTTGCGCTAAATAACGCAACTTGACAGCTGATGCAAGGTGTAGATGGTGTACATGTTTATTTCATGGAGCTCGTTCGCGCCCTTCCAAAGCGAACAGGCAATGAAAGGTAAATATTACTTGCTGCTTGGCTGGTTGATCTGTATAATCGAGCAAACTGTGCACTGTCATTTTTTATGTAGCTTTCTAAAGGTGTTCGTCAGATATCGGGTATAAAAGGCCACTAGCCGGAGAACGCTGACAAATAATAAAGGGAAAGGGAACTATTAGGTCAAACACTTGCCTTTGCATCGAGTTGTTGACAAATTCGACTTGGCACGCTCACAACTTCGCGTGTTTCGTCTGCTGTCTTATTTGCTTGTAATGTCATTCATTTGCCAGTAAGCTTTCTTAACACAACAGCCCAAGTTGTAATAGTTGTTTATCGTAGCGACAACCACTTTTTTATAGTCTTGCCGTGCACTCGCAAGTGTTGTGATATTTTGTATGACTGCTGGTCAATGCTTCTCTTGTTGCTTATGGCGGGAGATGTTGAGCAGAATCCTGGACTAAAGATAAAGGAAATGCTAGAAGAAATTATTCGGAACCAGACTGCGTTCGCTCCTAAGATGGATGACATTAAAAGTGAAATTGTCACACTTAGCGCAAAGACAGACAGGATACAGAGTCTGTTTGATGCAGTTGATACAATGAACAGCAGGATTGGCAATTTAGAAAGTATAGTTTAACAACAGGCTGCAAAACTAGTCGTTTACGAGAAGAGAAGCCGGTGTAATAATTCGTTAGTCTTTGACGTCACTGAAACGGGGACTGACTCTGCTGCAGAAACAGAGTCAAAACTAAAGGAACTTATTCTGGGAATATATTTAAAACTATGGGCGTACAGGTCCATACCATTGAACGAATTCATCGCCTTGGTAAACCCCAACCAACAAAATATATACCATTTATTAAGTTTTACGAAATCAGAGAAAAGGAAAGCTTGCTGAGAAAAGGTGCAAAACCAAAGGGTACTGTTTGGCGTATTAGCTCAGACTATGCCAACGAAACATTAGATATGCGCAGAAAACTATGAGAAAGCGCAGCCGCAGGCAAGGCCAAGAAAGCAAAGGTCCTGCTCGATCATGATAAACTTCGCATAAACAAAGATGCATATCTTTGGGATCACAACCGCAATGAACGCTGCCTGCTCTCTAAAAGCTTAGGGCATAGAACTGATAACAGAAAACAGCACAGGTAAGATGGGTCAAGCGGAACTGATGATCCTGATACCATAGGCATCATCTCGGGCTCATCATCACAGATATTGCTACGCCTTTTAAGTTTGAACGCGCGAAGTATTGTAAATATGTCTACACAGTTAGAATATCTGCTCCTTTCGCAAAGCCCATATGTTGTGGTAATAACAGAAACGTGGTTGCAAAAAATATATCTGACGACTGTATTGTTCCTCCAGTCTATGGAATGTTTAGGAAAGACAGGGACACACGTGGTGGGGGCATTTGTATCATAGTAAAAAACTCTGTATCTGCTGTATTGATTTATTGCGGTGTTACTGAAACGGTTTGGTGCAAGAATACATTTCATGGTATTGCCTACATTGTTGGAGCAGTGTATGGCGCACCCTCTGGCTCGCCTGGGTTGCTGGAAGACCTAAACATTTTTCTATGCACAAATGTGAAAGCAGACGCGAGATTAATTATGACCGGCGTTTTTATTCTTCATAACAGAGATTGGCAAAACCCATGTACGGTTGGCTCCGATTCATCTAGAGTAGAGAAGCTATTGGAACGTGTGTTCATATATAATCTGAACCAAATTGTACAAGAAGACACACGAGTAACGGCCACATCGCGGTCATTGTTGAATCTGTTGTTTATGTCAGATAAAATAGGTGCTTATACTGTTAACGTTGAGAATGGTATCTCTGACCACAAGATGATTATCGTTACAATCACAGTGGGAACACGTGTTTGTCTCAGGCCGTACATTCATGTACGCATTAAAGATTATGGACGTGCGGATGATGCTTCATTCTTGACTACCTGGACTCTGATGACTTCGAAATTGATTTCCATATGAAAACAGCAGAATAGTTGTGGCAGAACTTTAAGGTAATTGTACAACACTGCGAGAGCAGCTATATCCTTAAACGCGTAAAGAAGACAAAGCACCAATGTCCCTGGATAACCAGCAACATATATAATATGAAAATAAAAATAGAAAGGCTACGTCAAAGCAAAAATGAATCTACTAAAGTTTCGCGACTTCGACCTGAGTTGAAACAAGCCCTACAGGATTGTAAAAAAAATTCTTCAATGACACGCTTTGCGCTTCCTCAGAACATCACGGTAAAACTTTTGGCGATACTTCAATAATAGGAAGGAAGAGGTGAAGAAAATCAGAAAAGAAGATCATGTTCTGAGAAACAAAAAAGATATTGCAGAAAACTTTACTTACTTCTTTCAGACCCTATTCACCGCGACCGATGATGACGTCGATGTTGGTTCGGAAAGCACTGTGCCTAGCGAAATGGATGCCATCCTAATTACACAGGAGGGCGTATTTCAGCAGCTATTGAACCAGATGATATACCAACAGAATTTCTTCAAAGATATGCTGAATGCGTCTCGCGTTACTTGACAGCCATATTTCAAAAATCATTGCAAACTTATTCTGTACCCCAAGGTTGGCGCAGTGCAATAGTTATTCCGGTGTTTAATGACCGCAATCGAACAATAGTGAACAATTACCGGCCGATATCTCTTACATACATTTCTTGTAAACTTTTGGAACACATCATAGCTAAGCATATTATTCGCCATTTAGAAAATAATTCTTTACTTTACCCATACCAGCATGAATTCAGAACAGACCTTTCCACTACCACACAACTCGCAGAGACAATTCATGATTTCGCAATGGCGATTCATGCCAGGGAGTAGATTGACGTAATCGCCATAGCTTTTGCGAAGGCTTTCGAGAAGGTGCCACACAAAAAGCTGTTTTACAAACTGGAAACAACTGCTTTAATGCCACTCTAACTAAATGGATTAAAGCACACTTAACGAATCGCAACCAGGTGGTCAGAATGTTCGGTCATGTCTCCGGCTCACTGGCAGTGTTCTCAGGTGGCCCACAGGGATCTGTCCTGGGACCGCTTTTAATTTTGGTGTATATTAATGACATTTGTGATTTGTTCGAACCAGATGTACATCTTAAACTGTTCGTGGATGACTGTTTATGTCATTCTACAGTATGAAACACGGCAGACCAGCTTAAACTTATTAACTGTCTAAAGGGGCTAAGCGGATAGTGCAACAAATGTAATATGGAGACAAATTGTTCTAAATTAACATATGCACATATTACCACGAAAAAAGGCCGCCATTTGTTTCCATATACTATTGGTGACAAGTGTTTTACAAATACTAGTCAGTTTAAATACCTGGGAATAACGATAACAGAAAACTTATCGTGGAGCATAGATATTAATAATATTTGTTCAAAAGCATAAGGAAGGTTATTCTTCCTGCGAAAAATATTGAAGGGTGCTACATGCGATGTACGACTCGCCGCTTACAAAACATTTGTAAGGCCACCTCTTGTGTACACGTCAGAGGTATGGAGCCCTCACCAAAGTTAGCTGAAGAAACAATTAGAGAAAATATTGAGGCACGCGGTGTGCTTTATACGCTCCCGATATGTAAGGACCCTCGCAAGAGAGTTGACAGTATTAATAAATAAATAAATAAATAAAAATTGGCAACTCTTTATTCACGTCAGATGAAAGCTTCTTTTTGTATACGGGTATCAAAACTTGAGTAAGAATGCGCTTTCTATAATGATGTACCTCGGATAAGGTCAAACTTGCAGTGTACTTGCTTCCATACCTTTAAAATGTTCTGGAATGGTGTTTGTGTCTTGACGTTGCCAATGCTTAACAGTGGCGCAAGTCTTCTCAAAGCTCACGTATATTTTTCGACCGTGCTCCTTTTATTTTAGAGCCTTTATTCAAACCGGATCATGATCACGAAAAAAATACGTATACATCAGGCAAAGAAATTGCGAGGCGACTGTAAAACTATCTTTCAAAAACACAATGGTAATCGGCTACTGAGCACTTCTATTTTTTAAACGATACTTTATAACTGCTCTCTTGCCATAAAAAAGATGTACAAGCCCGTTTCTAGAGGTGTAATACATGTTGGTAATTGGCAAGCATTTAAAAAGATGGTGCAAGAAGTGGCAATAAATTGCTTTCCAAAATAGCCCTGTGTAAAGTACCCGATGCCATTTGTGTCTGACTTGCTCTGTGTTGTCAGCAAAATTGACACCTTCGGAAAAGCATGCAACCACAAACTAAGATGTGGATGCAAACAACATAAATTTATTAGACAAGAGTAAAATACAGCACTGAAAAAAATATCCTTTCCTGTAGCCCAAGTTTTCAAACAATAGTTGCCACTCGACAATAAAACACCAACCTAGCCTGCAAGTTGTGTTTATTTTAACATTACAACTGCAGAGTTATTGTGTGCAAGCAAGGGAAGCCTCAGTTTACCATCAGTGTTTCGACAAATGGACATGGAGGTCTTCGTAAGCTGTTCTTTCCCTCACTGTTCCTCGTGGTGTTTCACATGAACCTTCTGGGTTAACTGTAGGCTGGTGGCAGCCTCGTTGATTGATGTTTGCTTGTAATGAGTAGCAGAGTCAATGTTTACGCATTGACTCTGACAACGCATTCGTACTCACGCTGAAAAGTAATTGCTAGTGTATCAAATATAAATGGAAAGAACTCACGCATGCGCAAACTAACGAAATTTAAAGCGGCCCCCAAAGAACCGCTGTGTTTTGTATCGCATGAATAACACACCGCAAGGTCATCGTGAACTAAAGTCCTCATTTGTGAGCTTGTGTACCTGGTGCAACACTTGGCAAATGAAAATAAATTTTACTAAAACTGTGATAATGTCATTTTCTAATAGTGCCTCCGCTTCATTGATCAATTACACTTTCAACGATTTATCCTTGCACAGGGTCTCGGAATACAAGTATCTTGGCGTCATATTTACCACTAACATGTCCTGGTCAAAACACGTTAATTTGCACTAAAGCAATCCGGAAGCTCGGGTATTTGAGGCGCAATTTCAGCAATTCTCCAAAGGAAACTAAGTAACTAATGTATAAAACTTTAATTCGCCCAATTCTAGATTATGCTTCTGCTATCTGGAACCATCATAAGCAGAGTGACATTAACTACATTGAGAACCTACAACGAAAATCTGTTAGGTTCATATGTTGTCGCTATGATCACTATTTGTCACCCTCTCGTGCCTTATCTTCTTTGAACCTAACTCCTTTATCTATGCGCCGTCACATTGAGTCATTTAAGTTTCTGCATGGCATCGTCAATTTTTCTTATCGTCTCTCACATCCCATATATATTCCTTCAGATATTCCTCGGTCAAGTAGGAGTCACCATAGCCTTAATATGAAGCCTTACTTTGCTCGATGTAATAAATTTATATACAGCTTTTTCCCACGTACTATTGAAATCCGGAACTCAATTGCCGGAACAATTACGTCACTGCCATTAAACGATTGGCTGTTAAAAGTTTACCTAATTTTACGTATTTTCTTGTTGTTACTGTGCGTTGACTCATTCTCGTTTTTGTACTGACTCTCAGCGTTGCTGTTATATTGAGTTTCATTTGTGTCATCTGCCTTATTTCTTGTGAATATTAATATGCATTTGTTTACTTGTTTTTTGTATGACTTCTTTTTGTCTAACCCCCTCCGTAAATAGCTCCATAAAGGGGCTCCATTATGTATAAATAAACAAAATAAAAACACTAACGCTCACGCTAACAGTGTTTGTCTTGACCCGTCCATCCTTGTCACCTTGATAAATTTTTGCCCTTTGCCAGACACGCAGCCTGACTTACTGCATTCGAAGCCGGATCGGACAGCCACCCCTTCAGATGTTTTGGCGGCCTTCGCTGGATTTGTTCCATTTGCAGGGCATGGGAAAAGAGTTTCAAATCCTGAGTTTCGACTGGATTAGGCAGGCACGAATTTATCGTCAATCTTTAAGTGTTCAAGTGGATCGTGGACCTGGGAACCTTCAAGTTAAGGCCCGTAAACGACGAGAGCAAATGTGCTTATTGAAAACACCCAGGAACAGAGGTGGCAACAGGTATTGTTTCGTCTTCGTAACCGGCGACTGGCGTCTACCCCTAAGACAGCGAAGCAAGTTCACCCGGACGTAGGTGTGACCCTGCAGTACCGGACTTCGTCGCACAGACTCTCGCTTTCGGGCCTAAGTTCACCACAGTGGGAAGGAACACTCCAGCGGAACTTCTTACCATGGTGCGTGATGTGTCGAGTCGTGCTCCGGAATGCGAGGCTGACCGTTGCCTGTCTGAGGGTATGGACGTGCTCCAGTTGCACTCTCCTCGTCAAGACGCTATTCCTGTTGAAAGGGTGTTTTCGTACCTCACCGACAAAGGGCTTTGTCTTGCAGCAGCTGACAAAGAAGGTAAGTTTTTCGTCTCTAGAAATAATTTCATGGAAAAAGCTGCAGCTTCCATTGATAATGTGTTTATTAGGCGAACTGGTGTTGAACTGAGGAGGGTGAAATCATAAGCAAAATGCATATTACTGGAATTCAATCTAGGCATTCTTGAACAATCTGTAGACAGAAAGGAAGGATTGCCCCTACGAATATTTTTTTCTCGAGCAGCTCTTGTCTTCGCCGTTCTTTTGGGCCCTGTCTACGTACGCGCTGTAAGTCATGTTTGCAACAATGGAATACCAACTATCCCGTACCCAAACCCTGCTTCAGAGCCATGGCAACTGATGAGCTTACTTGAAAAGTACGTACTACGTGAATATATATAGCCCGATGAGAAGCAAGCCGTGCGAACCGCGTAGTTTACTGGAAAAGTCGCGCAAGCCAGAGTTGGACGCGCGGACTGATGGGCTTACTTGATAGGTAGGTACTACGTGATATTAAATAGCGCGAAGGGAAGCGTGCTGCGCGAACCGAACAGCTCAATAGAAACCACGTTTACTAACTGCATCGTTTTCAAAAGCTCCAAGCAGAGCGGGGTGCACGCACCGGACAGGTAAATTTAAGCGGTCACACGCTCATACTGCTGCTTCAGATCAATAATGTCAACGAAACTGCGCGGAAGTTAATGAGCAAACTTGGCACGCACAAGCGGGTCTTTTTTGAGGGTGCGAAGTTTTTGCTGCCAATTCTCTGCAACCAGGCAGAACGTCGAATCTGTTCGACCTTCTAGCAGGAAATGCAGAAAAATGCCTTTCCGTACTCAACTTGACAGCTCACGTTCTCCGTCCGCAGTGCCTCCGTCTCTTTTGACCGTGGGTACTGAATGTGCTTGGAAGAGACATGGCAGCAAAATATCACGTGACAATGGTGAGCCAGTCAACGACCATCACGGAAGGCGGCGGCGCGCGGTAAACAAATACGAAACTCTGAAGTTTTTCGTAGTGACCCTTTGACCAAGCGGGCAACGTCCAGCACGCTGCTGCTAGCTGTTTGCCGAGACGACACATGCAATGAGGTTCGTCTCAAGAGAGGCTCGTGTGGTTTAATGTGGTATTGTGGGATATGAGTTCGCAAAGATGCCTTATGCGTATTTCACGATTGGGTCTAGTACTATCTCCAACCAATCTGCTTTCCCGGTAGCCATTTCACGCTTTCATCGACTCTGGATTACGGCAGAGACAGTTTTTTTTTCACTTCACTGAACGCTCTCCTCTGGCGCTTGCTAATTCCTAGGTGTCTGTTTTTTCTTGTTATCTGCACGTGCGACACCGGAAACTTCGCGCTTTCATGCTCGAGCACGGGCACAACCAGGCTTAAGGTTAGCTCGCGCGTGTACGCTTCGAGGGCCTTGAGAACCTGCGCTTTGAAAGAGTGAGCGAGAAAAACTTTTATTGACTTAAACTATTTACGTGCAGTGGTCCGAGACCCTTTAGTCCAAGGCCCCACTGGCGTCGGCGGCCCGCTTGACCTGTCTTATGAATGACTGTTGTACCGCCAGGTCAAGCTGGTTAGCTGTGCCTCCCATTGCTCCATTGTGTGGTGTGTTTTATCAAACGGGTGTGATTCACAATCTGAAGTAATGTGTTGTAGTGTTGGTATGCCTCCGCACCACGGGCATTCGGGCCTGTAGCAAGTGGGGAACATGGCATTCTGTAATTTAAGGTGGGAAAATACCCCAGTCAGGGGGGATTATGCGCCAGCTGGCGGCTTCCTCTTCACTGAGGTGTGGGTGAGGGAAAGGTTTTTTTTTCTGGTTGCACGCTGATGAGCGAGGATCTTCCCGGCATTCGTTGTATTGGGGTCATTACATTGGCTACCTTTGACCGTCCCAGTCAAGTTGGCCCGGTTATTATTACCTCGGGCTTGCGAATCGGCCATTTCGTTCCCCTCATGGCCTGTATGACCTGGACACCATAGGATCCGGTGATGATGGGCGAATTTCGTCGATATTATTGAGTGACATGTTTTGGTCACATGGCCCGTCAAAAAAATGTGACATGTTTCTTGTGAGTCTGGTATTATGGTGACGCTTTTTTGCGTGCGTTCCGCGTGAGCGAGAGCCAGTGCAATGGCGAAAGTTTCGGCAGCTGCCGGAGTACCTGCCTTGACGGATGCCGTAAATTGTTGTTGTGCTTTTGTGTCGACGACACACACCGCGTACCTCCTGATGTTCTTTTGGGCATCACGGGCGTTCGATTGCATGTTCAGATACGCGGCTGCGTCCGTGTATATTGTGTTGTACGTGGGGTTATTTTCATACACTGTTCTAATACGTTGTGCGCGTGCTATTCGCCATGCTTTATTGTATTAAGGGTGCATGATTTTGGGTATGAGGAACACTGTTATTCGAGCTCGTGATGAGGCTGGTAGTGGTAATACGTGTTCGCTGATTAATTGAGGGCGTGGGAAAATACGTGCCCTTGTCAGTAGGGCCCGTCCTGCGTGAGTGTAGCTCAAGCATTCCCTCTAGGAGATTAGTGTGGCTTGTTTTAGTTCTTCGAATGTGTTCTGTACTCCTAAGGCTAGTAAGCAATCAGTGGACGTCCCCTTGGCTTTGTTTGTCCCCATAAAAGAAAAAGAAAGAAAAAGAAAGTGGGGAAGCCTGCACCACCAGATAGGTATGGCAGGCGTAAACCAATCAAAATAAATGAATAGGGGAGGCGAATGCCATCCCAAAGAAAATTTGTAGAAAAGCCAATTAGGATAAGAAAAGAAAAGAAAAGACGTCCCCTTGGGCACTCCGAGGGTCGCTTTGTATGCTGGTCTTATTATGATGTCGACCTGCCTTTCCTCCTCGCGACTAAGGAAGTGGTAGGGCAGGCCGTACGTAACTCGGCTTATCACTAGTGCTTGAACGAGCCTCAGCGTGTCGTGTTCTCGCAGGCGCGCTTTTCTTGCAGGCCCGCTTTTACGTGACGAATCATTTGCGCAATGTTATTTGCGGTGGTTTTCAGTGTTTTGATGGTGTGGAATGCGTTCCTGCTACTTTGGAGCCAAAAACCCATGATCCGCATCGCCTTAACTTCTTGGACCGTGTGTCCTTCCACAACGATGGTGACAGGTCCGTTGGATATGCAGCCCCTCGAGTGTACCTTAATGACCTGCGATTTTTCGGGAGCACTTTTGAGGCCACTGCTCCTCCAGGATTTGTCTACTGCCTCGGCTACTTGTTGTAGTAATTGTTCTTTGTGTCCCAGAGAGCCCCTTGCTGCCCACAGCGTTATGTCGTCAACGTACAGTATGTAACCCAAATCGGGGATTTGGCCCAGCTGTCGCGCCAGACGACACATCGCTATATTGAACAGCAAAGGTGAGATTATTGCCCCTTGGGGTGTTCCTGTACTGGGAATATTGACCTTTTGGGAAGCGATTTGACTGATTGCTATCGTGGCGGTGCGGTTTGCGAGAAAAGAACTCACGTAGTTGTACGTTCGAGTTCCTTCAATATTGTTTTGTGCGAAATGTTATCAAAAGCTCACTTGAGGTCTAGTGCGAGCACTAGCCTTCTCTGATCAGCAAGACTGCGTCTTGAGAGGATTGCCCCGTGCGGAACCCTATCATGGTGTTTGGAAACCATCTTATTTCTTCAAGGTACCGCTGCAGTCTTACTTGTACTACTCGTTCGTACAGTTATGATCCTTTCATTATTTGTGAGAGGCGTGCTGAAGCGACAACGTTAAGTGGAATATAATCTTTTTTCAACGGTTATCATCTTCAGTGTCATTATTGTCCAGTGCTCCTTTTTTGCACGACTTAGGGCATCAAGAAACTCCCCGTGCGTCCACCCAAATAGGTCTAATTTTGAATCGTAGCGTTATAAATATCCCAGTTAGCGCAACCACCGACCACTGTGCCCGAGAACTGTCAATCCGGGCCAAGGACGAGCCAGAGCTACTACACCCCGTGACAAATCAGAAAGATATCACCCAAATGTACAGAAGCGGCAGATATAGGCCTCCCAGTCCGCATCCGCAACACAGGCGATGGAAGCCAACGATAGTGCGACGCATGGAAGTGGGGTCGCTAGCGCATCCCGTGCTCTTGCACAAGATGTTTCCAACAGATCGTGACACTTCATGCCCGTTCTGCAGAAGACCAGAATGTACTCTACCACACATCCTTGCACAGTGCACTAAGCTCAACAATCCCGAAGCATCCCTACCCCCCTCCCCAGTCCCCCCCCTCTAGCGTTTGTAGACCTTGTTGTCCAGGCCCGACCTGCCAACCCAGCTCGCGCTGGCGGCTAGGGGCCAGGACCTGCTGGATGCATATGTGACCTGAGAAGAAGGTTCCACCCCGTCTGGTGCCAGCGCGCACCAACTTTTAGTAAGGGCTCAATAAAATTGATTCTCTCTCTCTCTCGCTCTCTTATTGCTCCGCGTACAATAGCCCAAAGGAATTTGGGTTTGTAGTGGTCACTGCCATGATTTTCGATGTCTGCACACCAGGTCCTGTAGGCAAGCGCTGCGAGGAGACCATGGTGACGCCACCTGCGATGGCTCGGCTTTTCTTGTAGCTCGTGGGCAGCCCGTTGTTAAGGACTGCCAGGCTATTTCGATGAGCTCAGTTGTTTGAGTGGTTTGTAAAAACATCGCCAGCGCCAAGCTTTCCCTTCAGTTACGAGAAAGGGCTTCAACATTTGCTCGGCTCTGACATTACAGGCAGGGGCTGGCGATGGGGCTCCGAGAAAGCGCTTCGTCAGCAGCCGCTTGCACCTGTTGCCGAAGAACGCGCCGTCATCAGCAATTTATTCCAATAAGACGGGACGGGCAATTTCTTTTCCTGCATGCAAGCCAATATTGAACCGAAAAAATACGCACAAAACATGCATCATACATCTGGAATATGCGCTAGAGAGAGAATCATTTCTTACAACGCCAGTTTTCTTAGAATCTGTGCCAGCGGCTACATTCATGTGAGCTCGACTGTCTATTATTGTCGTGTCGCGGAACCGTTTCGAAGAATTTGCGGTGCCTAAACCATGCCATACTCAAGCGAGCAGAAGGCGCACATAGTCTTAGCCTTGGGAGCTGCACTGGGCGGACAAGGCGAAAGCTGCCAAGGTATACCGAAATCGGCAATGTGGGGAAGACCTAGCGCTAACACAATTATAAGTTACTTGACGCTGAAAGCAACAGGTAGCTTCAAGAAGAGGTGGCACAGAATGGGGACCACCAGTGAAGCGGCTAAAGGAAATATTTTGGCGTTCATGACTGCAAACCCTCATTCCGCCGTGCGTGATGTGAGTGGTGAGGTTGGCATTTCAAAGTCTTCAATGTCAAGGGTTCTGAGGAAGGCTGAAATGCATAAGTATCACGTCCAACTGCATCAAAAACTGCAAGGAACAGACTTGCAATGGCGGCTTTATTTCTCAATTTGGATCACTATGAACGGTGACGAAATATCAGATTTTGTCGACAAAGTGCTCTGGACAGATAAGGCAACCTTCTTCAGAAATTCTCAAGTCCGCATCCATAATGCGCAATGCTGGAGCGATACGAACGCGCATTGGGTGGTGCAGACCAGACCCCAGTACCAGCGGTCATTCATTGTGAGGTGCGGTACCTTTGGTGGAAGAATTATTGGCCCCATATTTTTTGACCACATGCCCACTGCTCAGTGGTACGTGAACGACAACTTGGAAGGCCCAGTCGAAGATTTCCGCTGTGATCTTCCTCTTGCGTTTTAAAGCGAAATTGGTATCAGCACGACGGTGCACCAGCTCACAGCAGCAGCCTTGCCCGAGCCTGGCTTGACGAAGCCTTCAAATGCCAGTGGACCGGGCTGCACGGACCAGTGGCATGACCTGCAAGGTCACCGGACTTGACACCTCTTGACTTGTTCTCGTGGTAGCATGTGAAAGACCGATTGTACCGCAAACCTACAACTACACCAGAAGCGTTAAAGGCAGAGGTTGCTGAGGCCTGCAGCGAGATACCCACTTGCTTCATCAAAAAAACTACATCGGAAGTGCTCAAAAGGTGCCAATACTGTCATTATGGCAGAGGGTGACTTGCTTGAATACATTCTTTAGACACACATCACAGCGAATAAATTTCTACAACCATTATTCTTAAAAAGAGCCAACTGTGTGAAACTTTTGTGCAACGTGGAAAAGGCACGTAAGTAATAAGAAATTACAAATTCTGTGCCGACAAGGAATGCACAGGAAGCTAAAGAGTAACCTCCTGTGTCAGTTTACTATTCTCCCTTTTGTGACAACCAGCTTTTCACACGACGTTATCAAGCTTCTTGTAATGCGTGTTTGCTTGTTGAGGTCGTGAGGCTTATAGCGCGTTAAAAACACAAGGACGAAAGTGAGATGTGACAAACACAGGCGCTAACTTGCAGCAATCTTTATTTCGAGGGAGGGACCCATACATATATACAACTTTTTCACGTACATCATACATGCGCTGTTTGCAAAAACCCCTTACACACTATTGCACAGGTACGATAACTCTTTGCGGGAAAGGGCAATTGATGGTTTAGACACACAGTTATCGCCAAGCCTATTAATCATTTCTGCTTCTATAATTTCGCGAGTTATGCTACCTCGGGCTTTTCCCACAATGGAGCAGTCTCTGTATGCTGGAGCACACGTCGAGTGGTCACCATCATCCACCCCGGCGACTATGTAGCTGCAATGCCTGCAGTGGGCGTCAAGGAACCCACCCCGCTTTTCTGCTACATTATACCGGTGTTCCTTTAAACGCTCGTTGAGGCACCTTCCGCTTTGCCCCACGACGTTCTTCCCACACTTTAAAAGAAGGTTGTAAACAACTGCTTCTACACATTCAACAAACGGTTCCTGGTGTTTCTTTTTGCACGTGCGCTTATCAGAGAGGCCTGGTCTGGTTAGTCTGCACAGGCGTTGCAATTTTGTAGAAGCTGAAAACACAACCCTAACATTCGCACGTTGGCCTATTTTCTTTAAACGGTGCGATAAGCCGTGGATATATGGGATGACAGCAACGCTCCTCTTATCTACACAAGGCACGCTGGCGGAATTATTTGATAACTTCGACTTGAGCAGACCCTCAGCAACGCTAATAAGCAAATGTGTAGGGTAACCTGCCAATCGACGACGGAGGATCTGATCCTCGATGCTTTCGGTCATCAGCTCCGGGCATGACTTACATAATGCGTTTGACAAGCATGTCTTTGGGATTAGAGTGCGCCGACTGATATGGGAGCAGTGGTTTGTTCGCGCGAGGCTCGTACTTCCAGCGTACATGGTCAGTGAAAAATAAGAACTTAATGTCAAGAAATCGGATACTTCCGTCAATTGGCATTTCATGCGTTATTTTTAGAGCAGATAAACCCTCGCGTATAAAAGAAAGTGCATTAGTGGTTAAAAAATCGAAACAGAGCTGCTGTCAAGTAGAACTAAAAAATCGTCGACGTATCTAAATACTTTGCGAATCTTAAAATCTGGAAGCCGACCGCTTAAGTTTTCGTCTAGTTCAGCTAAATATATATCGCTAAGACTGGGAGCTATACACGATCCGATGCAAATTCCCTCCTTCTGTATAAAAGGCTGCCCTTCCCATTGAATGAAAGTAGACTGAAGATAAAGGCTAAGTCCTAAGAAATCGTCATACCGGTGGCGTTCGCGAAGTTGGTTAAGAGGGGAATCACAGGGACATGCTTGTCATACGCATGTGAGGGAGTGCGTTACCGGGATCAGGCCACACTCCAGGCCTGTTTGTGCAACTTTATCAACACGCGTTTTTTTTAATCCGGTAGAAAATGGCCGGCACCGGGATTCGAACCACGGACCTCTTGCACGCGAGGCGGGTGTTCTACCTCTACGCCACCGCTGCACGTGTTCTGTTCTCTCTCAAATTATTGCCGACATTTATCGTTCCTGTTCGACAGTACAAAGGCTAAAAACTTCTTACCATCCCCAGACCATCCGCCTAACGGAACACTTGAACCGAATTCTCATACTCATGCTTTGTTTTAGAGTTTCTACATATTGTACGGACGAGAGCCGACTTTACCTCTCGACACTATACTCTCACCGGCTGCCACATCCACTACCCGTACGTACATGATGCCATCGCTAGGGCTTACCACGCCAGTGATCTTGCCAGCGCTCGGTTCATGACATCACAAAGCAACCAGAGACGTTGCCATCATGCTTCGTAACACGACGCTACTTGCTTTTATGGTGCGCTTTCACTTCTCTAGTCTGCTTGCCGCCATGAGGGTCTCTCCGAAAAGCTTCTTTCCCAATTCTCGGGACCAACCTAGAGCTGCGCCAGGTGACAGCACCTGTTGCCGTCAAGATTAACACTGTCAGTTCCACCTCGCCGTCTCTCCTTCTTTCCAGGGATGTCGTACGTGTGAAAGGCCAAAATATACCTCTGTGATACCGACAACTCTATTCAGAACTCCGGCACGGGATTCTACCAGCGGGGGTTACGCTACGAACAGTTATTTAATATACCAAGAATAATTTAGCATGATTGAAGAGACGATGAAGGAGACGACATATATATATATATATATATATATATATATATAGTGTTCTAACTATCATGTACCAAGATTTAGACGTGGGGAAGTGGCACGTAGATGGAGAGAACCAAGGTAATATGGTGTACGATGGCTAGAAGATACTCACCTTATTTTTTGCAAATGTTTCCGCCATCTTGCACCTGCGCGTGGCCTCCAAAAGGCGTGGTGCGCCAGTATCACGAGGCACCCGGCTCCTCTTCGGCGCTTCTCTTTGGACAAGCTGCGCCATCCATTGGCACTCCCGAGAAGTCCGCGCATGGCTTGGTAGACGAGAAGCGTGGGGCGCCAGCGCCTGCAAACACTCAAAACTGTTCCCTCGCTTCCCGTATAGTCAGTGGCACATACTCAGTGACCCTTGTTGACGAGCCATTCATCGAAGAGTGGCATATACCTAGTGCAATCATTGCGCAGATCGCTAGAGCGATGGATTCACGCAAGCTCTGGTTGTGATCTGCGTTGCGTATTTCGTGCCCTATCTTAATTTCGGCAATCCGGAAGTGGAGGCTCTCGACCAGCTGATACTCAAGGCTTATAAGAAGCGCTCGGACTCCCATCCGGAACGGCCACTTCGCGTCGAGGAGACGGGCGCGTACTGTAAGGCACAGGAAATCATAGACGCCGAACTGGTAAGCCAGAAGGAATAGACATAAATCACTATAGTGGAATGCCGCGTCTTGAAACGTCTTGGAAATTCCGCACAGAACGCCAGTGCACCCATAAAGATGCCTACACGAATGCAGGAAAAGGACGTCTCCCGGATCGCGAGGAACATGCACAGATGCACCGCATTTGTCGCCAGCGCCGTCTACAAACAAGGGAGCGAAATAAATGCGCCGTCGGTTTCCGGAGCGAGCGCTATGAAGGCAGATGGACTAACGATAGCCTTAGCCGTCACGTCTATACCACAACATGAGTGCGTCATAGTACGGCTGGACTCTCAGATGCTATGCAGATATCCGGTGTAGACACCAAAGTTTTCAGCACCGGATATCACAGTATGAGTGGAGCGCACCAGCTAGATCCCGTCGTACGTACAAATTGTCTGGAGTCCGGGGAACGAATCTTTACGTTGTAATCAGCAGGCGTGCTGATTACCCGTGCGCATGAGCACCCGTGCGCATGAACATTGGGAGCTGCGAGAGGGACGCCGCGAGCAGTTCCACCATGTCAGAATGCTCTCAGGCGAGAGGAAGCCGTAGTATGACAGAATATTCAAACAAACACATTCCGGTACTTGAATTTCTACGATGTCAGACACCCTGCGCATTATTTTCATAAATGTGCATAGTGTGATGAATGCGCGGAGCTCCGTTACATTGTATGTGAGTGCTAGCAAGCATCCCGGAACTCACAGCCCTAACACACCCGTAACATAACATAACATAACACGGCAACAGCAGGCAGCGCTGTCCAGCTCCAGCTCGAAGGACCAGCTCGACCTGGTCAACTGAACGAGAAGGGCAGCTAAGGCCGCTGGACTCTTGGACTGAAGGGAACAGCCACTGGAAAGCAAAGGAGCTACCTACTTTCGCGTGCTCTTATGTATAAAATTAATTCTTTCTGTGTCAAAAGGATTGACATGAAAGGCGTTCATTGAAAACCGCAAATACCCAGTGCACTTATGGCGCAGCCGTCTATTGAGTCGGGTTGCTGTCCTCGAGGAATCTTTGTGACGTGGGTTCGATTCCGCTCATCATCCAAGGAATTCAAAGGAACTTCTTCGTCATTGCATAGCGGCACATACCAAGGGACGCAAAGCTATTCATAGTTGTTGGCGTCAAAGTCATTCATCGAAGATTGGCGCACACCTACTGGCACATCCCGAGGTACCCAAGTAGGTACAAAAAATGTTAATTGAAAACCAGCACAGACCGAGTGTCACATACGTAGTGCTCCAAGTTGGCGCCAAAGTGTTTCTACGAAATGCGCTTCCTGCTTAGTCCCGCCTCTACAGTGACTCATGTCGGCGTGTTAAAGGTTCGTGAAAGGGCGTCACGTATGTACACATTGTCACAGACTCAGTGATCCAACTTGGTGCAGTGGTTGCGTTTGAATTCTGTTAACTAAGCAGAGCAGCCCGATGCGCTGTTCATGCGACCACGAACCACCGAGTGACGCAGGTAGGCGGGAAAATGGTTAGATAGTAACCAGCATAGATACTAAACTACATAGTTCCCGGAATGTACATGGAGTACCTTAATAGCAACAATATGATTTGAGCTTGGTTCATCTTCAGTATAACTTGAAGCAACGCGAAAATTTCGAGGAAAGGAATCCAGAGTTGGAGTCGCACTTATGTGTTTGTAGTCGATTCCTGTCCTCGTCTTCGCGCTGCTTCAAGTTCTACCCTAATAATGCTAACACTTTATTACCTAAAATCAGAATCGTGTATCACCGAAGTTAGCCAACAGTTACGTAGGTTAAATATCCGAAAGTCCCCGGCTGAGTGCCACTGTTTGGCATGTTCATGACAACAACGTGACAGATTACAAAAACTGCAAAGAGGACCCACACACTACAAAGAGGTTACCAAGTACTAGACTTCGTGTAGCAGTACCATACTTTGTTCGCATTTGTGAAAACAATTATATTGACAATGCTGAAATTGAACTACATAATTCAGAGTAGCATATAAAACCATGCTTCGCTTAGGTTTAAGATCGTTTGGAGGCAGAGTGCATTAGCACCGGCGAAAAGTGCAAGAAGCTAGGCAAAGTTGAAGTGTTTAAATCGGAACAGTGCTGAAGCTGATGGGTTCATAAGACCACACTGAAAGCAAGCCTCTTATATATAGGAGAGTGGGGAACACTAGAGCATTATTTGTTTTCTCATATTGAAATATATACGTGTACGATGGTAGCCACGACGTTTAAGCATGATTAAGAAAGCAGCACTTTCATAACGTCACTAAACGCCCTTACGAAAGGCGACGACTGTACGAAGTATAAGTTAAAAATATTTTCACGCACTAAGCTTTTTTTCGGAAGAAATCAGCTGCGCGCAAAAGGGAATCCGTCAGATAACGCCGAGAAAAACGCCGATTGAATGCGTCCGACTTATTCATGGCTACGCAGAACTTTTATATGACGTACAGCGTTAAAAAGTGAATAAAAAACTGCACGAATCTCATTGCCACTTTTCACGAGAAAAACTAAGAAGCGGCAACAGAGGGGGGAGGGTGCATGTTTTTTTCTGTAATCTATACGCAAAAGAAAACTTACACAAAATAAAACAGAAATGCTCTGAGTGGAGACTTTGTGCGATTTACGACGGCGACGAACGCGCGAATAATGGAACGAGGCATTGCTGATGATCTTAATTTTTGCTCACACAGATTTCTTGAAGGACACGAAAAACGCACGGAACCCTGGCCATAAACAGCTGCGCTGTGAAAAAATTCTGAGTATATCCAAGCGACGGCCAACAACACAAACTTCGTTCTGTCCACCTAGGTGGATTTTCATATTTTTATATTTGGCGCATGAGACGTGGGACACTCCATTCAGGTATTAATCAAGGGAAAAGGGGCGAGGAACTCATACTTCTCATCTCCCTCTCTGTGCTAATTTTATGAAAATGTTTATGTGTTGATGTGATACTTCTCCCAAAATAAACAAATCAGCGGCGTTTGGCTGCTCAAGCAGCCTGTTAGCTACTTTTTGCCTCCTCCGTGCGGTCTAATATGTATGATGGCAAAGAAACTTTATATATCAGTTTGTACAAGATTGACTCAATAAGTGAACCGTAACAAAGAGAACAATGATCGTCTCTCGAACAAAAGCAAATTCTGCTATCAATGCAAACCGCGGAATCGCATGAAATAACAGCGAAAGGGAGTATGTAAAATTAAGCACAGTATATAATGTGGAGCCTGCTGTAAGAACAAGAAAATAAATCACTAATCTAATTTTTATTTGTTCAAGAGACAAAGTAACGTGTAAGATAAAGTCTCTTGTCCGGTATTTGGATGAGGAGTCCAAACTAACAAGCTTTCTGCGTACCTAGTTGGGTAGCATGTTGATTTACTTTGCAAATTTGCAAGAATTTGTAAACAGGTCAGTTTTGTTCGTTTGCTCGTTTGGGCAGTCGGTAAATTTCGCCCCAACCTGAATGGATGGCCTTTCACGGTTATGAGCAATCACCACGCACTAAGCTCGCTTTCTTCTTTAAAGATCCAGCTGGACGTCGCGGTCTTTGGGCTCTACGCCTCCAAGATTATTACCATTTGTTCCATTACCATTCTTACCAAGTGGTGTATAAGAGCGGCCGACCCCATGAGGGCGCTGATTGCTTGTGACGTCATCCAGTAGAACCACCAGACCAGTCTGTGACCGGCGAGTCAACTCTTTTCCTCACGCTTACCACGTTTGTTGACATCGCTGATGAGCAACGACGCAACCCGTACCTGATAGACATCATTCTCAGCCTGATGGACTTGACAAGTTCCCCTTCTTCGAGCATCTTTGTCCTCCAACATGGCATATTGTACCGTTATAACATACATCCTGACGGCCGTTCGCTGCTACTGGTGGTCTCCAAGCATATTCGTGAGTCTGTACTCGCACAGTTGCATGATGTCCTAACCGCTGGTGAGCTGGGAGTCTCAAAGAAATATGACCGTGTTCGGCGACGTTTCTTTTGGCCCGGTATTAACCCTTCCATTTGCCGTTACGTCACCTCCTTTAAACTTTGTCAGCAGCACAAAAAACCAGCAGCCCTACCAGCTGGAGCTCCCGTTACGGCAAACAATAGTTCTGAAATCGTGAAACAACAGTGTGGCGAGACAAGACGTGTTCTGAAGTCGCCAAAAAACCTTTCTATCGTGACAAGGGCTTTGACCTCGCATCAAGAACTCTCTCTCCCAGCGACAAACACTTTCTGCGGCGGCGTTAGAAATTTACGACTTTCTGTCATATCGACATAATTTCTGTCGCCACGGCAGAAGCGCTTTCCTTCGCGACGCTTTAAAATTTGATGTCAGTTTCACATCGGTGGTATACGCTGTACTTTTATCTTACGCGGTATTAAACGCGCGTTCTCTGAATTTGAGAACGCTAGCATCAATGCCGGTAATAAAGTCGACGTCGCCAATTGTCGTAACTGTGCCGTCACAACACGACACCCCCCCCCCCCCCCCCCCCCCCCCCACGCAATCGCCTTACCGGACTCTTCAACATAGGCCGCTAATCGAAATTAGCGCATCTGCGGAAACGACTGTGCAGCCATTCTCTTTTACTTTGTAAGGTGTGGCATACAGGCCTGTGGACTTGCAAGTATCGTTACGCAGGTAAATTAGTTATTTTCCCAGAAATGTTACATCATCTTTTAGTGCACAAGCAGAAATGGTGCATTAAAAAAGCTTATGGTTCTACAAATCTGTGTGAAAACTTTGTCTTTCGGGGGTGTGAGGTTTTCCACTGCATGAGTTGCGAGAGCGAAGTTTTTCCTGAAGTTTTCGTAGCGTCCACAGTGTAATTTATGTTTTTCATCTTAACAAAGCACAATTTAAGATATGTTGACTCACTAAAACGTTGATTGTAAAAACTGGGAGCAGCAATTACTACGAGTTGCAAGCTACCTTCTCACGACTGCTGAAAGATAGCGTTCTTCGCGTGCCGGTTTCCCAACGCAATAATAAAAAAAACAATGAACTATGATGACATCTGTACTTTTGCGCAAGAGGCACCGCTTCAATGAAAACAGAGAACGTTTTGTAATTGCACACCTTATAAAACAACACGTTAGGTTAATTAGTTTCGGATGCCATAGCCGCGCTCACGGTTAAAAAATAGGCGGGAGATTTCTTGAGAATCATGGCCCACGTGTTCTTGTTTCACCTTTGCCTAACACTACCGACCATATCAGCAAACATTAGGCAGAGAAGTACACTATAGGTAAAGATATGTCAGGCGGGCACTCACCTTTTATTTAGTTTTCAAGCACCATACAATTTTCAAGCTGTCGAAGGCTAGTGACGACGTAAGATCACTGAAATAACTTTCAAGGTATGCAACCTTTTGCTGAGATGAAGGCAGCAAAGCAGTTAGGGAAAAAGAAACAGAAACCTGCGGCGGCTAGCTGCCTTCCAGCTAGGAAGGTGGGTTCATCGTCTTCACAAACGAAGAGTACAAGAGAAGAGCCATAGAGGTTATCGTGCTGGAAGTTTCCACGCATATAAACATAGACTCTTAGAGAATAAAATATGGCGGAAGAATTGTGCGAAAAGCTTAATTTCAGCACCGTGAAGATGTATATTAAGAAAAGCGTGGACCTAAGCCTTAACCTGTTCTCCAGTGTTAAGACGCACAAAAAACTATTTCCCTAAGGACGACTATATCTGAATGTGGCACAGGGCAGTTGGCACTGGGAATGTAGTTAATGAAGGCTGTGTACACGCTTAACAGTGAGCACACTTATAGATCCCGCAGAGCTTGCAACATCACCAACTACTTGAACGTGCCCGACGAAGGATGGATCGCACGCTTCTCCGTATTAAAAAAAGAAACATGTTGAACGTATAAGGGGTTCCAGCAACACACACGAGTGAAAGAGCACTTGTTCTCGCGTCCGTACTTGCCTGAACTCCTTATACGTTCAACATGCACGAACTGGCCCACCAAACCACACTACTGAAGAAGCATGTCATACATGTTTCTCATATACAAGAACATAGGAACGTTTTCCCTTTGCTTTATTCGAACGAAGATAGTTTCGAAAGAGAGAGAGTGAACTTTAATGAGAACCAGCAGTTTCGTCGGCTGGCCCTACGCCTCCCACGATGGGACGTCGGGTCTTGCCTCTTTGGCGCTTCGTATTCCAGTTGGGTAGCCCAGAGTTGGTCGTCGAGATGGGAGCTGCGCAGGGCGGCGTGCCACCTCAACGAGACGATCAAGGAATTAAGGTCTTGGTATTGATGTTTTCACTCCCACAGCATGTGGGCGAGTGTTGCTGGTTAAGTTTTACAGATCTTGCACGTGTGGCTTGGGTAGATCTCGGAGTATATGATGTGATAGCGTTTGAGGGAGGCGTATGTATTGGCCTGTAACTGGCGAAAGGTGGTCGCTTGTACTACAGCCCGGGGTGAGAAGTGGGGAAGGTTCTTTGTTCGAGGTAAAATGACTTCACAAGGTCATTATATCTCGTAAGGTGGTCGCGTCCTGCGGGTGCACCTGCACCGTCCCCGGCACGGTTGACTAGCCCTCGTACTACGGAGGGTGTAACCCCGTTGAGGTTGGTGAGGTGAGCGTGGACATCGCCGGCTTAAGCAGGAATCCAGACAAGGGTGATTTGATTTTTAGAAGAAATTTTTATTCTTTCGAAAGAATTAAAATTTTCTGAAATGGTGAATATTATTTAAAATGCAAGCCTTGCTTTTACCACCGGGTGTGATGTGCTTGTGAATTACCCTATCAGTCTACAGCTAAGTTGCCAGGGATGGAAACGCATACAGCCACAATCACCGCAATCACCGGACGGTGCACCTGCACCGTCCCCGGCACGGTTGACTAGTCCTCGTGCTACGGAGGGTGTAACCCCGTTGAGGTTGGTGAGGTGAGCGTGGACATCGCCGGCTTAAGCAGGAATCCAGACAAGGGTGATTTGATTTTTAGAAGAAATTTTTATTCTTTCGAAAGAATAAAAATTTTCTGAAATGGTGAATAATATTTAAAATGCAAGCCTTGCTTTTACCACCGGGTGTGATGTGCTTGTGAATTACCCTATCAGTGTACAGCTAAGTTGCCAGGGATGGAAACGCATACAGCCACAATCACCGCTAAACCGTTTCATTTGCGGAAATTGGAGGAATAGAGCAGATGAGCTAAGCCACTGCTGTAGTCTAAATGGTCCAAGGCTCTCATTACAAGCAGTTAAGAGGAGTGTAATTACGTGGATTTTGCACTACCCAGATGTCCACTACCCAGAATAAAAGGATGATAGGCCGTTTTAGCCCTCAATGTAGCGTAAAAGGTCTGCTCTGCACCGAATAAAAATAGTTCAAAGGGAGCCAGTTTATCCATTATTATTAACAACTTTTATAACCAGTACACAATTTTGAGCATAAAAAATAAAAAAGTGAGAAGGCAAGCGCATATTTTATTGTTCGCGCCCACATACTAAGAAAGAATAGATGAGGGGAAAGCTGAGAGCCAGCTGTTGTTTTGAGAGAAACGTACGTGTGCGTGGCCGGCTTGTTACGCCACGCTGCCAAAGAAGGTTTTCGATTACACGGCTTGCGAGAGGCAAGTTTCTACGGAATGGCTCGTGGTGCCCACGGTGTGATTCAGTGTCATGTCTCCATGTGTAACAAAACACGGCGTAAAATATGTTGAATCACTTTACGATTGATTGCAAAAACTGAGAGCAACAATTACTAAACGTTGCAAGCCACCTTCTCATTACTGCTGAAAGAAAGCGTCCCTTACGTGCAGGTTTTGCAGTACAGTTTTACGCAAATAAACGCAGATATCCATACTTTTGGGCAAATGACAGAGCTTGAATGAAAACAAGAAATGCTTCATAATTGCACATCTCCACAAAGAACGCGATTGGGTCACTAGTTTCGCAGGCCGTAGGTACGTTCACGGTTAAAAAATAGGCGGGAGACTTCTTGATCATACCGGCTCACTTGTTCTTGTTTGGCGATTTTCCAACGCTGCGGACCACATCAGCAAACAATAAACAAGAAACACACTACAGATAATTACCTATAAAGCTGGCGATCACCTTTATTTTGTTTTTAAGCAACATTCATGTGATCCTGAAATTATCAGTGGTCAAGGAACTAAATTTCAAGGCAGGGCTTTCCGCTTTAGCCCAACGTCGCTTACTGCTGCAGAGTAACTGTAGGGTGGGTGCTGAAATTTTTTAGTTTTAAAGCAATAATAATGTGGTTCCAAAATTATCAACGCTTGTTGATGAGGTCTGGGCATTAAAATAATTTACTTTCAAGGTACGCTTCCCACTTTAGCCCAACATCGCTTACTAGTGCAATTTTTAATACTGCAATATACTGCTCCAGCATTTAATATGCTGCTTAACTTGAAAACGAAAAGCTCATGTGGTCTGGGCGAAATTCCTTATGTATTTTTCAAGCGATATGCTGAAACTCTTGCAAAATTTCTTGTGATTTTATTCCGTGTCTCACGGATGAGACCACAATTACCAAATGACTGGAACACTGCCCGGGATGTCCCTAGGTTTAGGATAGGTGATCGCTTACTTATGCAGAATTATTGAGTGATATCACTGACTTCGCAATGCTGCAAACTTGTAGAACATATAATTGCTAATTGTATACACAAATGTTTGGAAAATATAGCTGCATTAGCCGAATACCAACACGGCTTTCGAAACGGGTATTCTACGGTAACCCAACTCATAACGGTAGCTCAATTGCTCGCTTAATCTCTTGATCGTAACGGTCAAATAGACATAATATTTCTTGACTTTACTAAAGCTTTTTATAAGATCCCGCATGATAAACTAATTTTAATGTTTAGAATCATTGGCCTCCGTGAAATCTTTGTCAAGTGGATTTCCGCATACCTGGCTGATAGGAAGCAACACATTGACATTGAAGGACAACTTTCTGGATGTCTCCCAGTCACATCAGGTGTACCAAAGGGTAGTGTACTGGGCCCGCTGCTGTTCTTGGCTTACATTAACGATATTGTAAATGTAATAACTCCTGGTGTGCAAATCCGGCTGCCTGCAGATGACTGCGTCTTGTTCAAGGAAATGTTTTGTTCCCATGAACAAATGGAGCTTCATAACAACAGGAATAACATATTGAAATGGCGCAAAGATTGGGGAATGGTTGTTAACACCGGCAAAACTGTATTCCTCCCTAAAACACGTAAAGAACATCTGTGTCTTTTCCTTAGGCTTAGCGCATCGTCATTGAAAAAAGTCGACAATTACAAATAATTAAGTGTTACCTTAACTGTAACATGTTAACAATATTTGTTCATCTGCCTTTCGAAAGCTCTGCTTCCTGAAACATAAACTTGAAAATACCACAAGCAATCTTAAACTATTATGCCATTATTCGTTAATCGGACCCAAATTAGGATACGCCAGTGCAGTATTGGACCCGTATACTCAAACATTAAGTGTCTAAAAAGAATATAGAGGAAAGCAGTGCGGTTTATTGATAACAAGTTCTCATGAACTGACTCTCCATCCGAAATAATGATAGCCAATGATATTCCCCTTCTTAAAACGCGTCGAAAACAGTTCCGAATCGACTTCCTTTCACTGCTTCCTAACCCCGAACTTGCGATAGATCCATCACCGTATCTATCACCCTTACTAAACAGACCCACAGGGCACCATCAGCCTAACTCCTTAACACCTTATTTTGCTGGACCTGACACATATAAGTGTACTTATTTTCCACGCGCGGTCTTAGATTGGAACAAATTAATCCAGGAATCTTCTTAGTCTCTCCTACCACACCGATGTGTCACTGTTGCACCATTTCACATCTGTTATTGTGGTACTATTATTGCACTAATCTAGAAACAGACTCCGTTGTTGTTTTCCACTCAGTTGTATTATATGTTATTACACTGATCTTGAAACAGATACCCTTCTTTACATTTTGTGTTTCATTACCTATAGTATTAGACTAATCTTCGAACAGTTTGGATTGGCATTTTTTGTATTCTGACTGTTTTTTGATACTACCCACCTGCTTAGACCCATGGGTCTGCAGTATGCAATAAATAAAGAAAGGACCTCTAAGGCAGGCGCTGACCTTTTATTTAATTTTCAAGCAATATTGATACGATTCTGAAATTATCAGCGGTTGATGATGATGTCATGTCATTGAAATAATTAACTTTCAAGGTAGGTTTCAGGGTCTCCCCTTTTTCCTCGTCTCACTCCGAAGGAATACTGCCGGACTACTCTTAAATAAAGTTTTTTCCTTCCCGAGGTGTATGGCCATGTTTGACATAAAAGGAAAAACACTTGTGGAAAAAGAAACAGAAACCTACGGCTGCTGCATTCAGACATTGAAGGCGGTTTCGTTGATTGATAGATGTGTGGCGTTTAATGGCGCAAGGGCTGGCTATGGCGGTAGCGTGCCATGAAACATGGTTAATGAATTGTTTAATAAATTGATGAAATTCGGTGGTAACTGCAGACGTGATGTGGCTGTGAGGAGGCCTAAGTACGCGTCGCTTTCGGCTACGTAAAATATATAGGAATCAAAATAGTGACAACGGCTCGTAATAAAATCGGGCATAAACGTTTTGGCAACCATATCAGGATGTCATCTACATAGACAGAATAAAACATAGTACGAGGTATCATAGTGTGGAGAGTATTTATTTTAAGAAATAAAGAGTGCAGCTCAGCACATAACTTTGTGGAACACCAGTCTTTTGCAGAAAAGGACGAACCAGAACGTAAGCAACTCTAACTCGGAACGCGTGATGGGAAATTTCACTCTGAATCACATTCCGTAAGTTGCCTCGGGCTCCCATTGCAGAAAGATCACGAGTTATTCGGAAGCGCTAGATTGTTCGTACGCCTTTCCCGTATCTAAAAAAATATTGACACGAAAAACTGTAAGTGGACAAGAGCTTCACGAATTTGTGCTGAAAGCGTATCAAATGGTAATTGGTTAATCAACCCTCGCGAAAGCCGCCCAGGTATGGGTCAAGCAGTTTGTTCAATTCTAGGAAATGTAGTAGGTGGCAGTTTATCATTTTTTTCGAAGACTTTGTAGAGGCAGCTTGTTAGGGCAATAGGCTAGTAACTCGAAATAGACGATGGATCCTTGCCCTGTTTCAGAACAGGAATTCTGATGGCCTTTTACCACGCAGACGGGTTCTCGTTGGAAGACCATACAGCGTTGTAGAGGGAAGTGAGGGTTCTTTGTGTTTCAGAGGGTAGGTGCTACAACACTTCATATATAAAACAGTAAGCTCCTGCAGCAGGTTTATTGCAGCTGTATTCTGATGGCTGTAGCTCAGCTAAACATATTGGCTCATTCTATGCCTCGCATTTTTTGCGTTTTCATTTGAGATTCTGTTCTTCTGTTATGGCTTTGTATCATTTAAATGCTTCAGAATAGTGCGCCCACCTGGGCACATGTTCAAAATGAGCGTGCCGGAAGTTGGCTAGGCCTTCAATGCTATCGCCTTCTCTGTTTACCAAAGGGAGTGAATATGGTTGTAGCCCTTTTGCCTTCTTCCCCTGTTCCAGAGGTTTGCCTCATCTGTACAGAAGTTGATATCGGATAAAAACTTCGTCGAGAGAGAGAGAGAGAGAGAGAAACTTTATTGCAATTGTAAAGATTTGAAGGAGGGGGGGTCGGAGCCTCTCAGTCCAGGGCCCCACTGGCCTCTGCCGCCTGCCTGACCTGCCTAATTAAGGACTTTTGTCCTGCCAGGTCGGAGCGGGCGAGCTGTGCCTCCCACTGCTCCATTGTCCTACTGGTATTTAGCCTATGAGGGTGCTTAGTGCACTCCCAGGTTATATGTATTAGGGTAGGTATGCCACCGCACCAAGGACAGTTGGCCCTATAACGAGTGGGATACATGGCGTTTAGCAATTTTAAATGGGGGAACACCCCGGTCTGTATTTTACGCCAATCGGCGGCCTCTTCCCCGTTAAGTTGTGGGTGGGGCGGCGGGTATTTTCTGCGGACTCCACGCTGATGAGCAAGGATGTCTTTGGCATTTAAATTGGTGGAATTTTGTGAGGGATAGTGCGGGTGGTTGGGGTTAGAAGAGGACGCCGTCGCTCGCTTAGTGAACCCTCGAGCAAACGCGTTAGCCTTTTCGTTCCCCTGTACCCCCGCGTGGCCCGGGCACCAGAGTAGGCGATGATGGTGGTTGAAGGATTTGGGAATTATCGCGAGGCTAGCCGCAGTCACGTGCCCCTTGAGAAACATGCGACATGTCTCCTGGGAGTCCGTGACCACGACCGAGTCCCTTTGCGAACGCTCCGCGTGGGCGAGTGCGATCGCCACTGCTAATATTTCAGATCCTGCCGTGGCCGACGCGGTAATTTGCTGTTGGCTGATAGTGTTCACGACTGCCAGGGCGTACCTCCTTTGGTAGCGCTGCCCGGTCGCCTCTGCATACAGAGCTGCGTCCGTGTAGTACGTGTTGTACCTATGGTTATTAGAGTACGCTGATTGAATGTGTTGTGCGCGTGCTTTGCGCCTTTCTTTGTTGTACTCGGGATGCATATTCTTTGGAATTGGGGCTACTGTAATTTTGGATCTCATCGAAAAAGGGAGAGGCACGGCCTGCTCTGTGAGATAAATGGGGTATGCTGGGATATTCAGTCTAGCCAATATTGCCCTACCAGTTTTTGTGAAGCTGAGGCGCTCCCTCTGTCGCATCAGGGTGGCTTGCCTCAGTTCGTCGAAAGTATTGTGCACTCCCAAAGCTAACATGCGCTCCATTGAAGTACATTTAGGCAGGCCCGGAGCAGCTTTGAAAGCGGTTCGGATTATTGTGTTAGCCTGCTTTTCCTCCTCCCTGTTCAGGATTTGGTACGGTAAGCCATACGTTATTCGACTAACCACTAAGGCCTGTACGAGCCTTAGGGTATCGTCTTCTCGCATTCCCGCTTTTCGATACGTCATGCGACGTATCATTTGGGCTATGTTGTTGGCTGTGGATTTGAGGGTCTTGAGTGTCTGTACTGCTCTCCCGTCGCTCTGAAGCCACAAACCCAGGACTCGCATCGTGGGTACCTCTCGGACTGATTGGCCCTCAACCACGATGTTAATGGATCCTCTGGATTTGTAGCCTTTCGCGTGTATCCGGATAACCTCAGATTTTTCGGGTGCGCACTTCAGGCCACTCCATCTAGAAAACTTCTCCGCCGCTAATACTGCGCTTTGGAGCGTATATTCCTTATCCCCTAGTGAACCTCTGCTCGTCCACAGCGTGATGTCGTCCGCGTAGAGCGTGTAACCTAGGTCGGGTATCCGATCCAGATCGCGCGCGAGGCGACACATCGCTATGTTGAAGAGAAGAGGAGATAAAATAGCTCCTTGAGGTGTTCCTTTGTCAGGCATTTTAAATAAATCCGAAGTTATTTGGCCTATACTGATTCTCGCCTCGCGGTTGGAAAGAAACGCTCTTAATTAATTGTATGTGCGCTCACCACAACCCCCGAGTTCGAGTTCCTCCAATATTGCGGCGTGAGAGACGTTGTCGAAGGCTCCTTTCAGGTCTAGTGCTAGGACTAGTCTCTCGTCGCCGTACGGTATATTAGTTAGAATTTCGTCTCTAAGTAGGAGGAACGCGTCCTGGCAAGATAAACCCGTGCGAAATCCTATCATGGAGTCTGGGAACCAGCTCCGCTCTTCCAGGTATCGCTGCAATCTGCTATGGATAACCCTTTCATAGAGCTTACCTAGGCAGGACGTGAGCGACACCGGCCGTAGTGTATCAATAGAGGGATTCTTTTTTGGTTTGGGGATCATGATTATTTTAGCCAATTTCCACTCTTGGGGCAAGTCTCCCTTGGCCCAGCACTCGCTATTAAATGTCTTTGTGAGTTTCGCTAGGGCTACCGAATCCATGTTTCGAATCATTGCATTTGTGATCGAGTCTGGGCCCGGTGCCGAGTTTTTAACCGCGGATTGTGCCGCCTCATACACTTCCGCGTACGTTATATCTTCGACTAATTTAGGGTTCGCTTCCCCCACGTATTGTCTCCTCGCGTACGACAATCCCGTGGCAGGTGAGGGTCCTGTGTACTTTTTCTGAAGCGCATGGACGAGATCTTGGTCTGTACCCTCGAAGTTGTCTGCTATAATTTGGAGCTTCTTGTTATTCTCAGTACGCGTGCTCATCGGGTCTAGCATGCTTCGTAGTATTCGCCACGTAAGGGTCGTTCCAAGAGTTCCTGACAGGGTTCCACAGAACGTCGCCCACTCGTTTTTAGCGAGCTCGTTGACATGGCCTTGGGCTTGCTCTGCCAAGAGAGCGATGCGTTGTCTCAGGTGTTTGTTTAGACGTTGCCTTTTCCACCTCTTGGCCAGTTTCCGCCTCTCTTCCCATAGGCTGACCAGGTGAGAGTCTATCACCGGCACCTCCGCTGTACGCTCAATGGCTTTAGTGGTGTCCCCGTGTGCTCGTCGAAGGAATTCAGTCCATTCTCGCATGTTAGTCGGGGCTGTATCCGACTCCTCCAGCGCTCTCTGGAGTTGTCTATGACGAGGCCAGTCAGTTAATTTAGTCATTCCTAATCTTCTCCGTATGTTGGGCGTGGAGAGCGCTATTCGGATTATGTCGTGATCACTTCCCAAATTTTCGTCAAAGGAAACCCATTGTGCGTCTCTCATGTTAACTGTAAAGGCACAGTCGGGCGCCGTGTCTCTGCTGACGCTGTTACCTGTGCGCGTCGGTTTGCCGATCTGATTGATTGCCCGTAAGCCCAAGGCCTTTGCGGTGGGCTCGAGTAGGAACCCTTTGGGCGACGTTTTCGCGTATCCCCATAGTATGTGGGGTGCATTGAAGTCACCCACTATCACCACCTTATCCCTGGTGCCCGCTAAATCTTTTGTTGCTGAGAGAATTTGGGGTAGGTCGTCCCCTTTGCTTTTGGGAGGACTGTACAGATTTGTGATTAGTGTGTGTGCTTTACTTCGTTTCCTTGGCATCACACTGATAACAATGGAATTAGTCTCTCCGTCAGTTTGCGGAAGTGTTAATAATTGAGCGTTTATCGACTTGCTCACCAGCGTGGCGACCTTCGAATTTTGAGGATCGCTCAGAGTGTAGTATCCCTGCAGTTTGGCCGGCTTGGCCCCCACCTCCTGCAGACATATTACATCCGGAGCGATTCCGGAGTTTTTGATAAACTGGTGGAACACTGCTGCTTTCCTGGAGAAGGAGCGGCAGTTCCATTGCCATATTTCTAATTGGTCTGAATTTTGTGTTCGTTGTGATTTCTTAGCGTAATTAGCCATGTTGCCCACTCTTATTTTAAGCCCGTGACGTTTCCGTGTCCGAGCCGTCGGATTCTGTTACGCAGTGGCTTATTTTAGTTTTTGCCGAACCCGCTCCTATCGCAATTGCGCGTTTTTTGGTTGGAACAGCCTTCGAGACTGCCTTAAGCTGTTCCGCCACGAATACCTTGTGTTTCTCGAAGTCCTTCGTGCATAGTTGTTGAAATTCCGTTAACCTTTGGGTAACTAACGTCATCATTCTATGCATAAATATTTTCAAGTTTTCCGCGATCATTGTATGGATCTGCGCTGCCGTTATCTGCGTGTTTTTTGAGATTTGGGTTGTCGGAGACTGCGTGGAGACGGAGTTTATACCTGCCGCCGCTTTCGCTTTGGCTATCTCTTCGGACTGACGCGGTGTTTCCAGCTGCTGTAGTGTGCTATTGAAGCGCGCCTCTAACTCTGATATTTGTTTCTCAAGAGATTGTCGTTTGCGTTCTTCTCCTGAGAGCTGTTCTCTTAGCCGCGCATTTTCCTTTTCCAATTTTTGAATACGCTTATCGTTTTCGCCAGTATTCTGTTTTGGAGCAGTCGGAGAAACAGCCCTCGCCCAGCTAACCTGCTGTTTTTTAGGCAGTGGCGAATTTGACCGCTGCGAAGCCCTGGAGCTGGAGGGGTCCCTCGAGGGGGTATTGCCTTTCGCTCTGCTTCCGTGTGGAAATCTGGATCTCAATCGGTGCCGTTAGAAGTCCTCCTTTTCCGTCGATTCAAACCAGCGCCCCGGTGCCTTTTTGGTGTTCTGTCCCGACCGCTCCCGCGATCGAGACTGGCGAGTCGTCTTCACGCGCTTGGCGGCAATCAGTTTGTTAGGGCATCAGTTTGTTCGGGCAAGAATAAGTACGCAAGTAAACGTGCCAAATACCTGCCGTGTTATCGCTGTGGTTCTTTTAAGCACGATGCGCAAGCGTGTCCGCACGTACGAGCTACTTGCTTCGAATGTAACCGGCAGGGGCACATACGCAGAAAGTGCAGAGCAAGAGCGGAACCAAAAAACCAGAAGCAGCGTATGCGCAGGCTTGAGTGCGAGATCCAGCATGACTGCACGAAGCTCAACAGTGTCTACGTGTCACGAACGGCACCCATAATGTTAGGCGCAAATATAGAAGGAACTACCGTAAACATGGAGCTCGACACTGCAGCAGCAGTATCGGTCATGTCGCACCATCAGGCTAAAGTGTACTTTCCTGGTGTTCGCTTGCAACGAACAAAGGTACAACTGAAGACGTACACAGGGGAAATCGTAAAGCCTGTAGGAGTAATGGATGTTCTGGTGCGCCACAATAACCAAGAGGCACGATCGCCGCTTTACATTGTTCCGCAAGGCGGCCTACCGCTCTTAGATCGCAACTGGCTTCAGCATATCGGGCTAGACTGGGGTGGCATTCGAGGTCTTTACAAGGTGTCCGCTGCGTCAGGCAGTCCACCTGCAGCACTAGAAACGCTGCTACGGAAAAACGAAGACCTGTTTAAGGGTGAGCTAGGGCCCATACAAGGAGAGCAGGCAAGCCTCAAGTTTAAGAATGACCAAGTGCCTCGTTTTCTAAAAGCACGGAGTGTGCGTTTCGCTCTTGTGAAAAGGGTAGAGGCTGAATTCGAAAAGCTCGAGAAGTTGAGAATCATTTCTCCTGTCGCCACTAGCAAGTATGCTACGGCAATTATTCCCGTAGTAAAGAGCGACGGGTCGATTAGAATCTGTGGAGATTACAAACTCACGCTGAACCCAATCCTAGATGTCGAGACGTACCCGCTTCCAAAGCTGGATGAGCTTTTGGCAGCAATAGCGGGCGGTCAGAAATTCTCCAAAATTGATTTAAATCGGGCTTATCAGCAAGTCGAGATGGACGAGGAATCCAAAGCCTACCTGACCTTGAACACGCCCAGGGGCTTATATGTTGTTAACCGCTTGCCTTTTGGCATCGCCTCAGCGCCGGCGATCTTTCAGAAGATCATGGATAATATTCTGAAGAGCCTTGACAGACTTACTTGTTACATCGATGACATCATGGTCACCGGAAAGAACGAACAGGAGAACCTAAAAAAATTGCGGTATTGAGACGGTTATCAGACAGAGGCATCAGGGTAAAGAAAGAAAAAATCAGGGTAAAGAAAGTGCTCTTCGCTCTGCTTCCGTGTGGAGATCTGGATCTCGATCGGTGCCGGTAGAAGTCCTCCTCTTCCATGGACTCGAACCAGCGCCCCGGTGCCTTTTTGGTGTTCTGTCCCGACCGCTCCCGCGATCGAGACTGGCGAGTCGTCTTCACGCGCTTGGCGGCAATCAGTTTGTTCGGGCACCGACGCGTCTCGTGCCCCGCAGCCCTGCACACGGCGCACTTCACTTCACATTCGTGTCCTTGTGGGGGTGGATTTTCGAGTCCGCAGCCACGGCATATGTTCTTGGGGTTCGGACAAACGTCCGAGCGGTGTCCCTCTTGCATGCACTCCAGGCACATTTGGACTGTTGGCCTGTATTCCGTACACCGCATCTCTACTCCCATGTAGTACACGCATTTGGGGTGCGTGCCTCCCGAGAAAGTGAGGAGAGCAGTTTTAGAGCTTCCTAGCATTCGGGCCCTTTCGATGGTGACTCCTTGGGTCCTGACTCGTAGGTGTTGCTGCAGATCTGCTGATTCGGTGTGTGCTGGGAATCCGTGCACCACCCCTTTGTAGCTATCATCTGGATCCGCTACGTACACGTTGAAGGGGTGTTGCTTGCCTCGCAGCTCCATGCACGTGATTCGACGAATGACGTCCGCCACTTCCAGTGAAGGTGTGGAGACGATGATGATATTTGTTCCCTCTCGGATTCGCAGTATGAAATCTTCTCCAGTGATTTTTCGATGGTTCGGTCCGTTTCCTGTGATGATCGTCCCGGTAGCACGAATAATCGCTTGTGGTATTTCTGTTCTCAGATATTCCTTGAGCATTAGTCCTTTGTGGGGCTTCAGTATTATCTTGATGTCATTCTTCGGTAATTGTGGCAGAGGCTTCCCCTTTCTCGGGCACATGTTGCGACGACCGATTTGCCCGTCTCCTTGCGCGCCGCCTGCTGATGGCTGTCCGTTTATGTTATTCTTGTTGTTGGGAGCCGTTTCCCTGTCGTTGCGCTTGACAGCATTTCGCTGTCGCCGCGACAGAACTAACTGCCAGCCGTCCATCGCCTGGTTGTGGGCGGCGATCTCTTGGCTTTTGCTAGTCCCCGCTTCGGAAATTATTCTTGTGTCCCCGTTTTCGTCCGCGTTGTTAACCGGATGTGGGGGTGTTATTTGGAGGTCCATCTCCTCTGATGTAGCCATCTCGTACGCTCAGCAGAGGCGATCCAGTTATTAAGTGGTGAGGCGGTCGCTCACGCGCTAAGCCTATCGAGGCCTAACGGGGCTTCCGCCGCTTCGAATTTTCAAAGTCGCGTGGAATGACGAAAAATTCACTCACGGACTTGAACTTGGTCTTGAAACGAAGCGTTCGTCGAGTGGAACCTGATAGGATAGTCGAATCTGGTGCAGTTGACGAGTTTTCGGCTAAAACGTCGATAGTCGGCGTAGCCCATGTGAATGAGCGTGCTCTGCCGGAACTTCTTCGTCTTCCTCCCAACTTCGTCGAACTTTCTCTTCTGGCCTGTCAGCGCCTTGTGCTACCTTGGTACTTTACTTTCTTAAAATTTACAAGATGCTCGGCAGTGGGAGAAGCGCGTCGCAAGCCCCATAGTTTCTTTTGTTTTCTACAAGCGTTCCTACATTCGTTTTTCCACCACGGGACACAGCGTTTGCATGCCAAACCACTTCAGATATGCACCTAGAGGCGGTATCAATCATTATAATGGTAAAATACTCCCCAGCAACGTCAATTCCTAGTGAAGACATGTCAGCCCACCAGGTAGTACTAGAAAGAGTTAGAAATTTCTCTTATTCGACTATATGAACCTTCCACCGAGGAGCCTGTAGTCGAGATTCCTTTTCTTTGAATATTCTCAGTAGTATGGGGAAGTGATCGTTCCAGTATGGATATAAGTTGTATTCAGGTAATATACACGGAAAAATTGTGTTAAGATCAGTAAAGAAAGGTTCTGTTTGCGAGACAGTAATACGTGGGTTCCTTTTTATTCAGGAGACATGCACCAGAGCAGAAAATAAACTGTTCAACAAAACGACCTCGTGCCGCCCCGAGTGCCGCCCCAAAGGGTGCTGTGTGCATTGAAATCGCCAAAATCAAGACAATGTTCTGGCAATTCATTTACAGAAGACTGAAATTCATGTTTCTGTAAGTGGCAATAGTGGGGTATGTAAAGCGAGCAAATGGTGACGAGTTTTTTTAGAAGAACAATTGGAACTGCCACTGCTTCTAGGGGCGTTTGTAGCTATAAATATTGATACGCTATGCTTTTGTATGCGACAAGGGCAACACCTCCTCATAGTGCCAGAGCCCCATGGCGATCTTTACTAACCATAACATATTGTCACAGAAAGCTTATGTGTTTCGATTTTAAGTGCGTTTCCCGTACACACAGCACTTTCGGATTGTGTTTGTGGAGAAATTCTTGCACATCACCAAGGTTTCTAGAAAGGCCTCTACCGTTCCACCGTATAATTTGTGTATTCATACCGAACGTAAATTGGTGCTTTGTGTACAAATAAAGTAAATGTTGTTTCAGATTACAGAACCCTTTCCAGGTCATGTAACGCGGGGGTTGTCCTTTTTCGAATGGTGGAAGGAGCTTTGCCACTCCTTGATGCTTGGTGCGCCGTACGGACATAGGTGTAGTGTTCATTGCCTCTTGTGAGCCACCTTACATGCTACTAGCGAGAAGTTCAGCGAGAGAGTCTCGCCTCGGCGGATGAGACCTTTATGTCCACCAGCCACGAGGCTGATGGGGATGCCATTGGATCTGAGCTACGCAGGCTGTTGCTAGTGCCAACAGGTGCCGGGGAGGGCGAGGCAGCCTTGACTGCTGCCTCCATGCGGGTTGGTGGTGGTCCTGCGCATCCGCTACGCATAGCGCAGGCTGTCGCCGAGAGCTTTTGTGGTGCCGGCAGCCCTAGTGCTACCAGGCCTGTTTACTGACTGGATGGAGTAAGCTTAACTATTGCCATCCCAACGGTAGGAGCCACAAGGGCCAGCTCGCTGTACGCGGCCTGGGTGCTTGGCGATGGCCGCCAAAGATAAGGTAGGCTGTGGAAAGGTGATCACCTCTTCGAGGCTTCCTTAAAACAAATATTTTCCTTGTCTTTTAGAGTAATTATATCTCTTTTTTCCATTTCGGACAGGAACGTGAGTAGGTTGGTTGCTCACCACTGCAGCTCACAGAGTGAGATGTGCCACTACAGTCGTTGGAGGGTTGGCCCTGGACTTTGTACAGATTTGGTATTGGAAGCACCGTCTAGCGCTTAGGATACATGGTCGGAGAGTTAACTGTTTCAATGGTTTCAGGCAGAAAGCTAAATGAAACTGTTAAGACAAGATGTTTGGGGGTGATTCTTGTGTTGTCCCTCCTAATGATGATACGTTTGACATCGGTGACATTTTGATCTTTCTGCCCTTCCAGGAGTTCAGCTTCCGACAATCCTTGGAGGTCTGGTAATGATACTACTCCGCGTGAGCTATCAACAGAATGCGGTGGTGATGCAGAAATTGGAAGTGTACCAAACCTCAAAGGACTGCCGAGTTTCTCGTACATTTGTTGCTCAGAGACCTCAAGAATAAGGCCTCAGTTTGCTATTTTAATGACTGCATAACCTGATCCTAAGGCTTCGGTCAAAACTGTAGCAAATATGAAGGGGGATATGGATCTAGCGGGTTTGTCAAAGTTCTCATTGTGTACGACATATAATTTCGGATAGGGGTCTTTTTGCTCGTTGAAGCATGCGTTCAGTTCATCGGTGCGTCGCCACTTTTGTGGGTGGCTATCAAGTATGAAGAAAATTGCTGGTGTTCCCATAGTAGTTTCATTTATTTTCGGCAGTAGTGGCGGCCACCCATACCGGAGCCTAACTAGGGGACGCTGCAGTGCTGAACTCGTGAAGCTGCAGGCGCCAACCACACATCGCCACTATAACCTAATATATTTTACCCAAGAGTAGCACATACACAACGTTAACCTAAGCTACCTATGAAAATTAGGAAGTAATGGAAGATGAGAGACTATAGGAAGACAACAGAAAGGAGATAGGAAAGAAAAAGAAGAGGGGGACAAGAAAAAGCGACTGCCGAATTCCTCCCGGTGGGTCAGTCTGGAGATAGCGTCTGTGTGAAGCAGAGGTCGAGGAGTTGTGTTGCCTCCGCCGCGGGGCCTCAAAAGTCCGAAACTTTCCATCGGCTCCACACCGAGGATCCCATTTTCTCGAGACACGGCTACAGCGGCCCCGGCAACACCCGGGAGGGTCCAACCCTCGTGTGCTCGGGTACGTGGTGTCACCACACCAAACTTCTGCTTACGCACACGCCCATGGGGGGAGGGAGGGAAGGAGAGTTCAGCGTCATCCGAAACGAAAAGGAGCCGTAGAGAGGAAATATTATGATGAAATTTGCCACGCACCATCACATAGACTCCCCGATATTAAAATATCGCGTAAGAATTCAGCGAGAAGATGAGCTTGAGAACCTTGAAGATGTATATGGGAAAAGCGTGGGCCTAAGCTTCGAGGTATTCTCCGGTGCTAACCACGAAAAAGAGGCATGTTCTCAAAAACGACCTCATCAGAGTGCGGCACCTGGCAGCTGGCACTGTGAAGTTTGTTCGTGAAGGCTGGCTGCACGTTTCGCATTAAGAACCGTTTTATGGGCCGCAGAGCTAGCGACATGATTGACTAATTGAAGGCGTCCGAAGAAGATGTCTTATATCATGTATGATACAGGTGTGGAATGTGAGATACCCTTATCATATGGCCGACCATACATAGGATTTAATTTGTTGTAGCGCAAGCTGTAAGACAAGGACAACAGAACGGCAGATGTGACACGCACAGCGCTAAAAGATATGTCTATTCGTTGTCGTTGTGTTGCTGCTTCCGCTACAACAAAATAATATTTGCGATGCGAACAAGCCCCTATTGCTATACTCATCGACTATATAGGACAAAAATGCAGGCACATCAATGACAGGACAAGATGGCATGCAGCATCTTTGGAAGGAATCTCCGCTGGGTATCTCTTTGTTGTTTTCATTGCCAGCACCATTGCACCATTCAGTTGCGCGACATCAAAATTTTAGGGAAAAGCAAAGGCACGCTGTCGCGCAAAATTTTCGAAGCCATGGCTATTGAAGGAAGCGGGCAATCTTGCCTCAGAACACCATCAATACTACTAACCGAAAAAGAAAATGTTACTTGCGCCACAACGGTAACTCAACCTAAAATATCGGATAATCGGCATGACAAAAGAAAGAAGCATTTCTGCGTATAAAAATGTGTGAAATCAATAATAAACAATCACTTTCTAGTCCAGCGTGGGTCTTCGTCTCTTTTTTTTCCATGTGACGAAGTTCTGCTAGAAACCAATTGTACTATATGCCACCAACAAACTCGGAAACACCATTTTGATGCGGGAAACACCGCATGTTTTTTTCATTAACATAAAAGAATTATATAACTCATTGCTGCACGGCACCTTGTGCCCTGTCCTAACGGATTCTCTTCAAGCAGCAGCAAGTGTGAACTCCAGAATTTGTTCAGGATCATCATCGACAACTTTGTGTAGCTGATGATGTGTTACCTGCCTCGTCGATGAGCACCTGCGTTTCGCACTATCTGTCAGACCTCGTCTCGTCACATTTTCTGACTTTATCTTAACGTATCTTACTGCTGTAAATAGAAACTGTGTAAACATGGAAGCTAATTTAAATGATAAAAACAAATATTATCTCTACATCCGCGACCCGACAACATTATATGTAGACCTTTGAAATAGCCCAGAAAAAATAGAAAACACAACGCAAGAAAATTTAATTGAAACTGACTCGTACCCCCTAAACATGCGGTGGTACAAAGCTCACTGCTTTCAAAAGTTTAGAGTGATGTGCTCAGGGATGTTCGACTGCGTGAATTTTAAATCTAGGTCAGCCAAACATATTTCGCCATGTTTTGTTTGTTTTTTTCTCTGCAGTAACAATATGTTCCCTCATATACATACATACATACATACATACATACATACATACATGGCACTACTTTCCCGTCCTGCCCATTGCCGTGCCCACGTTTCGGCGAACTGCTGCTCATCTTGGTTCGAGGCTCCACATCTGAATATCGCTTCCTTGAGCGTCGGACATACATCGGCACGATGGCCGAGCCTTCCGCAAACATAGGCGATGTTGATCTGCTTACGATATCAAGTACATCAGACCCATGTATTGTAATACTTGACTTAGCTTGGTACTCTGTAGCCATCAAAGGCAATTATGACGGTGCCGGTGTCCTTGAGCCGTTAGGTTGCCAGCGCTAGGGGGTTTCTTCCATAAAAAATTTTGAGCTGCAGCAACTCTGGCCCGTCACAACGGGCAACGTCTCGTATTACTCATTTGCACATAGCACATGATGCTGTGTGGTATGCGGCTACTTCGTGCAGACGACCTGCCACCAATATATTCCTGATCCTGACATACTTGGTTGCATACTCCACCTCAAGAGTGCTGACCACGACGATATACACGGTTGATAGCTGGGACAGATCGTGCCCGCTTCACGCTTCGAGTTCTCAATGCAACATATACTCACGGTGCTAAAATGCAATGCGAATATTTCCAGTCTAGAAACAAGACATCACGTGTCCAGGCTCAATCTTTATCACAACTTGGTCATGCCCCGATTGCCAACAGCTTCATATCGCCCCGTCACCGTCATTCATCCCGGACTAATCATTCAAAGTCACTATACCCCCCGCATGCGCGCACATTATCCCATCTGCATTCATTTTTCGAACGTATAGCGAGCGGCTGGAATGATCTGCCTGAAGAAGCGGCGCACCACTCCTGCGCAACTGAATTCAAGACTGTCATCGAACACTTTCTTCTTTGAAGCTGCCCACCCTCTCGTGAAATCCCCCACCAGGGAATTTGTGGAATAAATAAATAATTAAAGCAATCCGACTGCAAAAACAACTAATATTTCTAATTATTTTGACATCTTCAGTCTTTTTCGAACCGGTAGAAACCGCTGAAATTGTAAAGTTCGAAGTATGAACATTTCTCTCCGAACATTGGAAAATCCAGAACTCACATTGTAATGTAGTATGGCAGCCAAGCTGACGTAGTCAAGCTGAAAAAAATACTTTAAATTTTAGGGTCAGGCCCATCGCCTGAAAAATAACTTTAAAGTTGCAGCGTCTTCCAAAATGATTCGTGTTGAGGGCCAAGAAAGTTGCTTGAAATAATATTTCTGATGCACCATTCGATATCTATATGTCTGTTATGCTGCGATATGTTGCAAAAAGAAATTACATTCTAAGCACGAAAATGTTTTATTTAAAATATCTATACGTCGCTCGCGCTGACAACAAATATATGTCTTGCCGTCTAGCAAGGAGATATTCTTGATAAAATAGGCCGCGAATGTTTTCCACTGTGTCTGGCTTGTATTATTATTAAGAAAAGAAGTGACGTTAAGCGCCACCGCCTCAAGTCATTATTTTTGCACGAATGCGAAAAGTGGACGTCATCCACGTCTGATCACGTCATCCTGAGCAGGGCACATATGAATTTGATAACCGACCAGGTTCAGGCGGTCGAACAGCGGTAACAGGTAACACCAGAAGACTTTGCTTCCACTCGTGTCAGCTTTCTGATGTAATTGTGCAGATGCCCTCTACTTGTGTCGCCTTATGGCAGTCTTTGCGTTACAGGAGCAGAACACCTAGTGTCGTACTCCCTGTATGTCTCACTGTAATGCAGTTCACACAAAGGTTTGAAAAGACGTGTTCCACTGTCATACAATGCGTCATGTGTTTTCAAATTATTTACATAAGTTCAAACATTTCTTCTTAATAAATACATGAAACATTTAACTATGCAGTAATTATGTGGTTTAACTATGCATTGATTATGTGGTTTTCCTGGCACGCGCCAAGCACAAGCCGCATCACGTGAAAGCATGCATCCCTTGGCAATAAAACGCAGACGAGGACATGGTTTCTCTATCATCTGAGCTGAGATGAAGTCAGTAGCGTAGCGTGCAGCCCAGGCCTGCAAGCATTGGTGCATGCACCTCAGAAAAAAGCCGGTGCAGATCTTTTTTGTAAATTGTCACGAATATCAGGGATGTAGAGCTATCCAACGATATATTACATATATTTGTAAGCCGATCACCAAAGCTACTTTTTCAAACTTGAACACGAATCTGTTTGGAAAGGATTATAACCTTACGGGTATTTTTCAGGTGATGGACTCAACCTTCAAAGTTTAGGATATTTTTCAGCTATATTATGGAAACTCGACTACCATTCCATATTTCAGTTTTGGGTTCTGGATTTTCGGACATTCCGATAAAACGAATTCTAACTTTGCAATTTTACAGGATATTGCCGGTGCTAAAAGCATTCGAAGTGTTCAATTTTTGAAATATTCGTTATGGTGGCAGCCACACCACTTCATGTTCTTGCGATGCACCACATTTGATAAAATGTGGCTTTCAAAATAAACGTTGATTGATGCATTCTAGCTCAGCCGGGCAGGAAAAATAAATTACCGCTGAAATTCTACAATGTCTTTGGCAAAAAATACACCCACAACGAGCTTTGAACTGAACTAAGATGTGATAATATTTCAGCTATATCTGAAATGTGCGAAAAAGTGCTTGCTGATTTGGCATGGGATGATCTCATAGCGAGGTGGAATGATATGGGACTGTGTCACATATAGGGAAAGCAGCGAAAGTATTACAGTAATCACTACACACGGTAAATAAGCGTGACTTCAGATATACGGTGTCTCTACATTGCTTGACTGCTAATCACATGGCCATGTGCTGTCGTCGCGAGAAAACTTTGTCCTTTTTCTCATGAAGGTCTTTCAGACCAATGCTTTAGCATACTGTCTCATGAATGCTGAACCTATTCACTGCTCTTCGATGAACCTCGCCTCAATTTCGGACACGGGGCACGTGCCATAAGGTGTGCGGTTCGAGATACCAATTCCTCACCTTTGAACGCACCGGTGCATTTCGTTCTCGAAGGGAACACGCAGACATCTTGGCTGTGCCACTAGAGTGCTCAACATGTCTTGAGAAGAAAGTGCACAGTGGAGCCGACTACCGCATGATGCATCTCTCGGAGGAATGTACCTGCGCGCGATGCATTTCCCATGCCGCAGATGGCGCAGAGTGCTCATATGATATTCTTAGACACGAGTCCCATTCTCGTAGAAGCTTCATACATGAGGCGTTTTGATGGTGCGAATGCGGTCATTGCGTCGCTATATTGCTGCAATGCTGAGTGTATTACCTTTGGCGGTAATGGCGAGGCGGGTATTGTCGAATTTTATTTCAACTTTTTTTTTTCAATTTCAGTTAGTACAAATCGCTTGGTTGCGTGCTTTTTCTTAGTTTTCCCGTGTTTACTTCCGCTGTCAGCAAAACTGTCTGGGCTTGGCAAAATACGTCAGATTTCATCATAAAAGATGTAATACTACACCGTAAATATCCTACAGAAGGGTAATTACGCTACAACTGGCAACAGCGAAAGATACCTTGACAAGCGGCAGCAGTTTTCACTTTAGTTCGTCGTCGTACAAGCTTATGTACAGTGGTATCCGGCGTTCATAGTGACCGGCTGGGATCTTTGTATCTCCCCTGTGGCCCTTTTGACCTCTGTATAGCAGCAAACAGGATTTCCTGTTGTCATTACCCTCCCTGTTCTTTTCTTTCCTTCTACATCTCTCCCGCTCTCTGATTTTTGCGTTTTGTTGCGATCATAATTGTATGGAAACTCGTGGCGAATAACCATCCCATAAACTTTTGCGTTAAGTTGATTTATGCGGTTCAAGTGCGATTAAGTGCTATTGCATGCCGGCCACCACATGCTGTGAGTGCGAGTGGAAGCGTGATGCACGCCAGTCATAGAGATAACTTGATGAAGCGGGGGTGTTGTGGGAGACAAAGGACGTGCTTCGCCTCCTCTAGTCGGGCCGCACTACACCCATGCCATATCTTGGAAGTAATATCTCCAGTGACTGCAATGACTGGCGATCCAAGATGCATCCGTAAAACAGCGTTGTCGATATTAATTCCGGTGCCATAGATGCAAAATGTAATGTTAAATTGCAACAGCAAATTATATGGACACTCTAGGCGCATTTCTGTCGTCGCCGTCACCATCGCCGTGATGATCCGTATAAAGTCCAAGGGCGATAACACCGTCACCGTACGCCATACGCTTTTTGCGCGAGTGATAGCGTTCGAGGGGAGCTGATAATCCCGGCTCAATTTCGCCCGCGCAAAAGGCGAGGAACCGGGTAGGGAGCGTGGCGTTCTCCGTCATGCGAGACAGATAGATAGAGAGAGAGATAGAGAAAGGGAAAGGAAAGACAGGAAGGTTACCCAGAGATGATCTCCGGTTGACTACCTTGTACTGGGGGAGGGGCAAGGGGATGCGATAGGTGAGACAGAGAAGCATAATAAAACTTACACACACGCACGTACACTGGAACTATTTCATGGGCACTGCCATGCATCCCGCAAATGCGTTCCTAGTGTTATGCAGTGTCACCGTACAATCCTACGTCACACAGTGTAGTCATAATTTGTCAGAAAGTAGAGTGTCTTTTACGTACCGTAGCAGCGCCTTCATAGCGAATCGCGCTGATGTTCGTATAGGCCAGTTTTTAAGGATCGTGTTTTCTGTCATTGGGCGCTTGTCCAGTTTGTCTAGGGTGGCTGAGAGGACTGCTCTTTGCGGGTTAAAACGAGAGCACTGACAAAGTAGGCGCGCAATTGTTTCATTGCTCCCGCAGATGTCACAAAGTAGGCTGCTGGCCATGGCGATAAGAAAAGAGTACGCATTTGAATATGCGGCTGCAAGCCATAGGCGAACTAGAAGGGTGCAGTCACGTTGTGGAAGCACGGATGGATTACGGAGCTGTAAATTAGGGTCCAGGGTATGAAGGCGTGTACTTGTGAAATCAGATGAATTCTATTACGCTAATGTTAGGTCATCTATAAATACGGAAAGTTTTTGCGCTGCGTCCACTCTCGAAAGAGAAATGGCAGCGCAGTTGACACCGTCATGGGCAGAGCGGGCGGCTGCGTCTGCTCGATCATTGCCATGTATGCCGCAGTGATTAGGCAACCACTGATATATTATCGCATGTTCTTGGTCAACTATGCGACGGTGGACTTTTATGATCTCTGCGATGAACTGCTCATGTGATCCATGGCGCAGTGTTGCGATTACACTCTGTACGGCTGCCTTCGAATCACAGAAAACTGAGCATGCATGTGGCCGGTCCTCCTGAATGAAACGAAGAGCCGCACGCAAGGCTACCAGTTCCGCAGCTCTCGTTGATGATACATGCGACGTTTTTAGTTGTATTCTGACGGATCTGATAGGTATCGCCACACCAGCTGCTGAACATTCAAATTTCACTGAGCAATCAATGTAAACTTCTACGCGGCCACTGTACTCCTCATGTAAAAGGTCTAATGTGGCTTCTTTCAGGGCAAACAACGGCATGTTAGCCTTCGTCGTGATTCCTGGGATGGTGACGCGTATTTCGGGTCTGTGCAGGCGCCATAAAGGCGAGGATGGACCTTGCTGCAGGCATGTAGTTTGATGGTAATGAGGTACGATTGGTCACAATTATACGACTAAATGTTGCGTGCGGCCTTTCTGCGGGTAGAGCGGCAAGATGGGGAGAAGGCAGTCGGGCAACGTGCCGAATATGCGCCCTGAGAGCGTCGGTTGCCAAGAACGTTGATCTTGGATTGTGTAGAGCTACGACAATCATTGCGCTGTGGACGCACACCTTAAAAGTCCGAGACACGTCCTTAGGGCTTCAGCTTGTAGTCCCTGGAGTACAGGCAGGTTTGTTTTGCAGGTGTTACCAAGCACAGTGAGGCTGTATCTTACGAAATCCAGGAACAAGACGTCATAAAGCGGCAGCATTGACTACACCGATGTGCCCCATGACTTTCCGCCGAGAAATTTGAGATGTATTATTGTCATCAACCTCTTCTTTAGGTATGAAACGTGCGGGCTCCAGGATAGGTCGCGGTCGATAATTACCCCTAAAAAGCGGTGTTTTCGTGCATTTGCAACTACTTGTTCATTGACACTTACAGAGTAACGCTTCATTGCCTTTCAAGCGAATGTAACAAGGCAGAATTTCTTTGAAGACAGCTACAAGTTCTGTTTTCGCAAGTACAGGGATGTTAAGGTAGCTGCCTTTCGTAGCCGTACTCGTACCTGCATTCGTGTTACAGAAGACGCCCAAATGCAGATGTCGTCGGCATAGATTGATACTTGAACTGTGTTGGGCAAGTATCTGACTAGGCCAACGAGCACTACGTTGAATAGCGTCGTGCTCAATACCCCGCCTTGTGGCACGCCACGGAACGTTTGGTGTTGAGTCGTGGCGCTATCCTCGGTCATCACGCTATCCTCGGCTATCACATCATGTCGGTCAAATACCTGCACAGCCAATGAAAAGTGCGGCCATCGATTCCGGCTTCAATGAGAGCCTCTATAATGGCATAATGTGCTATATTATCGGAGGCGCCTTTTGAGTGAAGGAATAATGCCGCAGTTAGTCATTTCCGACCTTTTTGGTATTCAACAAATATGACCAAATCGATGACATTATCTATGGATGAGTGCCCACGCCGGAAACCAACCATATCATCTGGGTACACGTTGTAATTTTCCAGGTACATTTCCAGGGGAGTCAAAATCATTCTTACCATTATTTTCCTTATTCAACTGGCCATAGCGATGGGGTGGTACGATGACAAATCCAACGGTGATTCACCAGGTTTGAGAAGTGCAACTAAGCACCTGCATTCATATTCACGTGGAACCAAACGGTTGGGCAAGAATCGTTGTAATGGTTTAGTAGCATGAGTCGTGCTTTCTGCCCAAGATTGGTGAGCGCCGCATAGGTAACGCCGACCGGCGCAGGTGAACAAGAGCGCCTGCAAGTCGCCAGTGCCGCTTCAAGCTCCTCCACCGAAAACATTACATCCATGCGGGAATCCCGTGGCGCAGCAGTGGCACATGGTGAATCTGCGCGTTGGAGCTGCGATCTGGGAAGTCTTGAGCAAAATTCTTCGGCAATGCCAATTTCACTGCAACCTTGGTGCAAAGCGAGCCGTGTGGGGTAACATTCCATTCTACCATCCTCGAACTCTGTTCTCGGACGCCACCCTCTGCCATACGGACGCCAACAAGCAGACTCTTCCATCGCCACCCATCCCTTGCGCTGGCACCCTTGGCCCGCGGGAGCCTCCTATCTTCCGCGGAACCGACGAAAATGACGTTCAAGAGTGGCTGCCGTCCTACGAACGGGGGAGCGTTCACAACAAAAGGAATGACTGGGGCAATCTGGCTTACGTATCATTCTACCTCGCGGGCGTGGCCAGTCTCCGGTTCGGAAACCATGAGAGGAATATCCGAACGTGGTCGGCGTTCAAGACGTCGATTACAGAAGTATTTGACCGACCCGCTGTCAGGAAATTCCAAACCGAGCAGCGTTTGCGTACACGCGCACAGGACACGGGTGAGACAGTCACAAGCTATATAGAAGACGTTCTAGATTTGTGCAGTGTAGCGGCTGCACGTCTACCGATAACCTACACCTGCGCTAGTGCGACACGCACCTTTGATAAGAGCTTATATACCACGGCGCCGAGCGTAACCGGAGCACTTCTTCCCAGCCTATCACAGCCGGCGGCCCAGCTGTGCTGGCGCTCGCCAGTCACCTTGTCAATGGAATAAAGCAATTCCCTTTGCGTACTTTCCCTGCGACCGCCTGGTTCCTGCCTGCCCAAAAGAGCACCACATAATGGCGGCGAGGATGGGATCCTGCAGCTAAGTTGGCAGTCTCTTCTTCGGAACCGACAATACTGCGAAATGGCCTCCCAGCTGGGACAGATTGAACGTTCTGACGACTCGACCAGTGACTGGACGCCGTACGACGAGCGACTCTCATCGTACCTGAGGGCAAACACGGTTCCAAGCGACCATCAAGTCGACGTTTTCGTGAGTCTCATTGGTCCGAAAACCCACCAACTGTTAAATTCTTTGACTGCTGCCTATACGCCTACATCGAAGTCGTTAAGCGAGTTAAGGGAAGTTTTGAGCAAACACCTGTCGGCAAAGCCATCCGTTATAGCCGAGAGAGCCAAGTTTTATCGCGCCGGGCAGGGCGCAACGCTGACGATAGCTCAGTTCGTAGAAGAGATACGCAGGCTAGCTCAAACCGGCGATATCGGTTCTTTTATCGACATTGCGCTTCGCGACTAGTTTGTGAGTGGCATGCGGCGAATAGACATCCAGAGACAGCTGTTAGTCGAGGACAAGCACTTAACTTTCCAAAAGGCAGTTGACCGTGCTCTGGCGTTCGAGGCCGCAATGAATAATGCAGTGACAACCCATGATTTATCAGACAGCGGTGGCCTAGTTCACCGAATGCAGAGCGGAAAGTAGAAGAATAAGTACGCAAGTAAACGTGCCAAATCCCTGCCGTGTTATCGCTGTGGTTCTTTTAAGCACGATGCGCAAGCGTGTCCGCACGTACGAGCTACTTGCTTCGAATGTAACCGGCAGGGGCACATACGCAGAAAGTGCAGAGCAAGAGCGGAACCAAAAAACCAGAAGCAGCGTATGCGCAGGCTTGAGTGCGAGATCCAGCATGACTGCACGAAGCTCAACAGTGTCTACGTGTCACGAACGGCACCCATAATGGTAGGCGCAAATATAGAAGGAACTACCGTAAACATGGAGCTCGACACTGCAGCAGCAGTATCGGTCATGTCGCACCATCAGGCTAAAGTGTACTTTCCTGGTGTTCGCTTGCAACGAACAAAGGTGCAACTGAAGACGTACACAGGGGAAATCGTAAAGCCTGTAGGAGTAATGGATGTTCTGGTGCGCCACAATAACCAAGAGGCACGATCGCCGCTTTACATTGTTCCGCAAGGCGGCCTACCGCTCTTAGATCGCAACTGGCTTCAGCATATCGGGCTAGACTGGGGTGGCATTCGAGGTCTTTACAAGGTGTCCGCTGCGTCAGGCAGTCCACCTGCAGCACTAGAAACGCTGCTACGGAAAAACGAAGACCTGTTTAAGGGTGAGCTAGGGCCCATACAAGGAGAGCAGGCAAGCCTCAAGTTTAAGAATGACCAAGTGCCTCGTTTTCTAAAAGCACGGAGTGTGCGTTTCGCTCTTGTGAAAAGGGTAGAGGCTGAATTCGAAAAGCTCGAGAAGTTGAGAATCATTTCTCCTGTCGCCACTAGCAAGTATGCTACGGCAATTATTCCCGTAGTAAAGAGCGACGGGTCGATTAGAATCTGTGGAGATTACAAACTCACGCTGAACTCAATCCTAGATGTCGAGACGTACCCGCTTCCAAAGCTGGATGAGCTTTTGGCAGCAATAGCGGGCGGTCAGAAATTCTCCAAAATTGATTTAAATCGGGCTTATCAGCAAGTCGAGATGGACGAGGAATCCAAAGCCTACCTGACCTTGAACACGCCCAGGGGCTTATATGTTGTTAACCGCTTGCCTTTTGGCATCGCCTCAGCGCCGGCGATCTTTCAGAAGATCATGGATAATATTCTGAAGAGCCTTGACAGACTTACTTGTTACATCGATGACATCATGGTCACCGGAAAGAATGAACAGGAGAACCTAAAAAAATTGCGGTATTGAGACGGTTATCAGACAGAGGCATCAGGGTAAAGAAAGAAAAAATGCCAGTTTTTCAAAGACAAGTTGCAGTTCTTGGGACATGTCACTAGCGCGCACAGAATTGAACCGGCAGCTGACAAGCTAGAAGCCATCGCAAAGGCTCCGGGTCCCACGGACAAGCAGCAATTACATTCGCTGTTGGGCTTGATAAACTACTATGGCAAGTTTGTTCCTAACCTGTAAAACGTTGTTTTACCCCTAAACAGATTGCTGCGGCTCGATGTTCCCTGGGCCGCGAGTCACGAGTGCGAAGCCGCCTTCTCGGATATCAAGTAGTTGCTGTCGCAGCCGCCGGTTCTCGCTCACTACGACCCCAGTGCGCCCCTGCAACTGTCGTGTGATGCATCGGCATACGGTATAGGATCTGTCATCTCTCATATGGAGCCAAATGGTCAGTGCCATCCGGTTGCGTACGCATCACGTACCTCATCTTCAGCGGAGGTCAATTATAGTCAGATGGAAAAAGAGGCGCTCGCTCTAGTTTTCGGCGTCAAACGTTTCCGCTACTATCTTTTCGGGCGTTCATTTGTTCTCGTTACTGAGCACAAACCCTTGCAGAGAATTTTCGGTCCCAAGACAGGAATACCGACTGTTGCCGCAGCTAGACTGCAACGCTTGGCTTCAGTTCTGTCTGCTTACAATTTTACTTTGAAGTATAAGCCATCGAGTCAAAACGCCGAAGCAGATTGCTTATCTCGATTGCCTCTGCTAAGTAAAAGTGAAGAATGCTCGGGTGAGCAGTTTTATCTCCTACGCATGCAGTCCTTGCCAATTCACTGTCGCGATGTGGCACGCGAAACGGCCCGAGATCCGATTCTAAAGATAGTCATGCAGCGCGTAATGAACGGTTGGCCTGAGAACGTCGTGAGTGAAGAAATGAAGCTATTTTCTCACAGACGCTGTGAACTTTTTGCACAGCTAGGATGTCTTCTTGGAATGCGTGTGGTTATTCCTCGGAAACACTAGCCGCAGATTCTCGAAGCATTGCACCAGGGACATGCTAGAATTGTTCGGATGAAATAACTAGCATGCAGTTACATGTGGTGGCCAGGCATCGATCGCGACATTGGGACCCAAGGGCGTTCTTGCAACCCATATTTAACGCAACGCGCGATGCCTTGCCCAGCTCATTTGCACCCGTGGGCATGGCCAACCAAACCATGGGAACGTCTGCATATCGATTTTGCAGGATCTTTCAAGGGTGTCATGTTCCTGGTTGTGGTCGATGGTCACTCCAAGTGGCCGGAGTTGTGCCAAATGCGAGACACGTCCGCGAAAAACACAGTAAACCGTTCCACGAAATCTTCTGCAGGTTTGGTTACCCTGAAGTTATGGTATCTGACAAGGACATCAGCCTACCATCCGAGCAGTATTGGACAAGCTGAATGATTTGTCCAGATTTTGAAAGCGGCACTGCGGAAAAGTACTGCCGCGAGCTTAGGCACTACGTTGGGACAGTTGTTGTTGTCTTACAGGAACACTCCACATGCCACCACGGGCGAAGCGCAGGCCACTCTCCTGCTACAGCGTAGACTCCGCACCCATCTAGATGCCGTCAAGCCCTCGCTGCAGCAGAAGGTTCCGACGCGGCAGTTCGTCCGGACAGTGCGTCGCAAGCAGCGCGCACGTGAATTCGCTGTGGGTGAAAGTGTTCTTGTGCGAAATTTCAGACGCGGTGCAAGGTGGTTGCCTGGGATTGTGTTAGGGCGGACCGGACCTCTTTCATATAGAGTTCGTGTGGAAACCGCTCGAGGTGTGTTTGCCTGGAAGCGCCACCAGAACCACATAATTCAAGCCAGGGCTATGGACTTTCCGTACATCCCTGAACAGCGAGACGAACCCGAGCAGCCGCGACCCGACAGCCGCGAACCGGTGCAGCCAGCTTCGACTTCTCTTCCACCCACGGCAGAGCGGCGTTATCCTGCAAGGCAGTGGCGCCCTCCAGACCGCTATGTGCCATGAAGCACTTTTTTGTTTCAGTGCATGCGCCCGAACTACAATAAGAACGGGGGAGTGTAGTGGCTGCACGTCTACCGATAACCTACACGTGCGCTACTGAGACACGCCCCTTTGATAAGAGCTTATATACCGCGGCGCCGAGCGCAACCGCAGCACTTCTTCCCAGCTTATCACAGCCGGCGGCCCAGCTGCGCTGGCGCTCGCCAGTAACCTTGTCAATGGAATAAAGCAATTCCCTTTGCGTACTTTCCCTGCAACCGCCTGGTTTCTGCCTGCCTGGAAGAGCACCACATGCAGGCGCGTGAACACTGCCATGACGGAAGCGGAAAAGTCATGAAGGGAATCGATGATGACGCGTTCCAGATGCTTTTGGCCAAGGACCCACGCAGTGTTGGCGACGTCATCAGCTTGTGCCAGAGCTAAGATGAATTACGTAAGCAGCGCGCTCTGACAAGGCGACATCCCACACCAAATGCGGCGTCACTCTGCAGCCTGACCACCGGCCCAGAACAAGCCTTCCTGATGACCCAAATCAAGGATTTCATCCACGAAGAAGTCGCACAACAACTATCTTAGGTGTCCGTCACGCAGGAGTCTTCCAGCACTTTGCCGTCTCATCTCCGTTACGTGGTCCATGAAGAGGTCGCGGAAGCGCTGCCAGGCTGTTCACCAGTAGGATTTCGTGACTACACCAGTCACTTATGCTACGGTTGCTACAATGACCCCTCGCACTGTGCCCGTGCGTCTCTACCAGCAGCTTGTGCACCGCTGTCCCCGTCCCGTCCCCTAGACCACCATTGCCGCCGCATTCCGTGACGTACGCCGGACAATCGCCCTATATGCTTCTCGTGTAGGTACTCCGGTCGTGTCGCAAGGTTCTGCCGCCAGCGATCGCAGGCGTTCGATGACGATCAACGAGCGCCCTATGTGCCACCCTATCCAAACGCGCCTTACAAGCACCCTTCACCAGCTCGCTCCCCGTCAGATCGGCGTCCTCGCTTCGAACACCTCCGGTAACCCTCACCACGTCGCCGATCGCTTTCCCCTGTGCGTCGGCGACCCGTGTCTAACGAAGAGGGAAACTAGACGAGGCAGTTCCTGAGGCAAGAACTGCGCAAGTGTCGACATGCCAAAGTCCTCCTCCCTTACCTGCCAATGTCGTTGATGTGTTTATTGAAAATGTCGCTGCAGTCGCCCTCGTTGATATCGGTGCCGCTATTTCAGTTATCGATTCCAGGTTTGGACGTTCGCTTCGTAAAGTGACGACGTCTCTGTCTGGATTGTCGCTCCGAACGGCGCGTGCTCAACCCATTCGCCCTACCGCTGCTTGTACTGCCCGTGTGACCATACAGGACGTTTTGTACACGATTGAATTCATAGTTATTTCATCGTGTTCCCACGCCGTTATTCTAGGATTGGATTTTCTGTCACGCCACAATGCCATCATCATTCGCGCTCGGGCCGAGATTGAACTTTCCCCCCTTGGCGACCTGGACTCCGTCGATGCTCATCCTACGGCTAAAATTGCCGTGAAAGAACACACCTGTATTTCCCCGTACACTTCAGCATTCGTACCAGTCTTCTGTAGTGCCATATCCACCGGTACGGTCTTCTTAATGCCCTCTCATTACTTTGTTGCCCGAAAAGCGCTTCATTTGCCCTTTGCAGCTCTTGACCTTGCCGCCCGTGTCAGCGATGCCCATTTACAGTCATCTTTCATCGTCGCTATCACTGCCGCGCCGCGAATGTCTTGGTTACGTCGAGTCGGTCGATTCAACCCGAATTGTCTCCGTCCTCGACGAAGTGCCTTCTAGTGCCTTCCATGAACTGAGTGCCCTCTCCGTACCCGACTCAAAATGGACTGGTGTGTTCAGCCCTGCAAACTTCTTAATCTCATCCGCCCACCTAACTTTCTGCCGCCCCCTGCTACGCTTCCCTTCCCTTGGAATCCAGTCCGTAACCCTTAATGACCATCGGTTATCTTCCCTCCTCATTACATGTCCTGCCCATGCCCATTTCTTTTTCTTGATTTCCACTAAGATGTCATTAACTCGCGTTTGTTCCCTCACCCAATCTGTTCTTTTCTTATCCCATAACGTTACACCTATCATTCTTCTTTCCATAGCTCGTTGCGTCGTCCTTAATTTGAGTAGAACCCTTTTCGTAAGCCTCCAGGTTTCTGCCCCATAGGTGAGTACTGGTAAGACACAGCTATTATACACTTTTCTCTTGAGGGATAATGGCAACCTGCTGTTCATGATCAGAGAATGCCTGCCAAACGCACCCCAGCCCATTCTTATCCTTCTGATTATTTTTGTCTCATGATCCGGACCCGCCGTCACTACCTGCCCTAAGTAGATGTATTCCCTTACCGCTTCCAGTGCCTCGCTACCTATTGTAAATTGCTGTTCTCTTCCGAGACTGTTAAACATTACTTTAGTTTTCTGCAGGTTAATTTTTAGACCCACTCTTCTGCTTTGCCTCTCCAGGTCAGTGAGCATGCATTGCAATTGGTCTCCCGAGTTACTAAGCAAGGCAATATCATCAGCGAATCGCGAGTTACTAAGGTATTCTCCATTAACTTTTATCCCCAATTCTTCCCAATCGAGGTTTCTGAATACCTCCTGTAAACAGGCTGTGAATAGCATTGGAGAGATCGTATCTCCCTGCCTGACGCCTTTCTTTATTGGGATTTTGCTGCTTTCTTTATGGAGGACTACGGTGGCTGTGGAGCCGCTATAGATATCCTTCAGTATTTTTACATACGGCTCGTCTACACCCTGGTTCCGCAATGCCTCCATGACTGCTGAGGTTTCGACAGAATCAAACGCTTTCTCGACGGCATGGCCACAATTAGTACATGACCGGGGTAGTTGGAGAAGTATGGGAGAGGCCTTTGCCCTGCAGTGGGCGTAACCAGGCTGATGATGATGATGATGATGATGATGATGATGATGATGATGTTCAGCCCATTCATCGCCGAAGATCTGACGCATTCGCAACGAGCTCAACTTCTCGCCATCATTCAGCACTTCCGCCATTCTATCGACGTTGCGCATCTCACAGTGAGTGTCCGCGGGCATCGAGTGTAATGTGTTCATGTTTGCTGTGCGCGCTGACAACGTGCTTATTATTTAGTTAACACGCGCATGTTTATGAGTTGATAGGGCTAATAAAAGTATATATACCTACTCTGTATGGCTGTCTGCTGTCCGCCCAGACAGTTCCGCTGTCTTGGCGAAGCTGCCACTTTTGTGTCTGCTTCTTCTTTGTCTCGTTTTCCAGATGCCCGCCCGAGATCAATGCTTCAGCAAGAGATTCGGCAAATGGACCACAGTTTTCGTCCAGCTACTAGGGACGGAAAGACGTGGCCAGCGGCGCACCGTTGTTGCAGTGATCTTGCGCAACTGCGCAGGCCTTCATGAGACTATAAGCAAGGATGGTGTATGCCCACGTGCGCTGCAGGTTAAAGCAAACTGCTTGGCCGTGCGCAAACCTTCCCTCCCTCCGCTAGACAAACGGTTTCGTAGGCAGGCAAGTTATTTAGTTAGGTATACGATTTCGGCTTATTCATTGTGAGGACGGCTGCAGGATCAAAGTGTAGCACATGTGCTGTGTTTTATGTATCGACAATGGCTTTCTTTGACATCTCAAAATACGCTTGAGCTCCACAACCTGACAGCAAAATGTAATTTGGGGTGTCCTTATCCACAGGTTGCTATGTCCTTAATCTAAGGTATGGAATTCTTGATTTAACTATAAGCATAAGGAAGAAATTTAAATATCTAGGTGTCTTTTTTGCTTCTGATTTACGATGGAACAAGCATGTTAACTCTATTGGAAATAAGGCAGCATGAGTTTTGGGATTCTCGCGGCGCAATTTCAATCATTTACCGAGTAACCTAATAACACCATTGTATTTCAATCATGTACATTCAATACTTGAATATGCACGTGTTTGTTAGGACCCACACACATCCGAGCTTATAGATAAATTAGAAAAAATCAAGAATAGGGCAGTTAGATTTGTTCTTGGTAACTATAGCCGGCAGCGTAGCATGACAGAAAGCAAACTTAAACTTGAATTGCAAGAGCTGAAGGATCGTAGAAGGCATATCATATTAAAATGTTTCCACTATATTTATTATTCTGAAACATGTATATGCCGCGCACAGTATAGCCAGGCACCACACTACGTATCTAAGCTACTTGACCGCTGTTTTAAGGTGAGACAATTTTTTGTAGAGGGGACGTCTGCGGTTATTTCTTTTTTGTTAGAGCTATTCGACATAGGGGGGGGGGGGGGGGGGAGTTTGCCATCGAACATTGTATACATCACAGAAAATGATGCTTTTTTGCACGCATTGAAATAATTTGTTCGTGTGTTTATTCAAGTCTGTAACCTACCGGCTGTAATGCCCTACGGGGCTATGAAGGTAACTAATAAATTATAAATAAATAAATAAAATAAGATATTCGTCCATAGCATCCGCTTCAAGGAATCGCGTTTACAAAGTACTCCTGTAGTTTAGTTCGAGAGCAGTATGTAATCATGCCATCTACTCCATATTAGATCATTATGGTGTTTTATTTTACGTGACTCGCTCTAAACAACCATTATATAATATCGGTAAAGTTTAGCAGTATTCTATTGTACTTTGTTTTAGATAAGTGCGTTTTTATTCACTGATATCTATTCTTCCTAGCAAGCATAGGCCATGTAGCTTCTATCTGCTGAATGGTCGGGCGAAGTCAATTGGCACCTATTTCATTTTTCTAGCAAACACGAGGTCGTACGTACGTAGTTTGCAAGTGTGTGCGAAAAGCGACGGTCTTACTTGTATGATGTTGGAAGACAGCAGTGCTTTTGTACTATGATTTTGGCGCATGCTAAAATCCGAATGCTCAGAGGTAACTCCAAACGCCACAACTGGGTTTCAATTGTGGCCCACGTCTAGTTTGAGAGAGCGTTAGAAAGAAACGCATTCATTACGTTTTACCTTCTGAGCACGAAAAAACAACCCTGCTTAATTGTAGGTAAATTATGAGTATTAGAATTTATTTTTCTGCCGCGATTCTCTTCCTGTTCTCGAGGTTTGTACGTTGCCTGTAGTACATTTTTCCGGTGTCAAAGTAAACTAGGCCCAAGGCATTTTCTTTATATTTCGCGCCAGTAAGGGACACGTAATGGTGTATGTCTTGCCGAAAATGAAAAAAAAGCGTGCATTAGTTGTTTCTTTTGCTGTAAATCAGGTATCCAAGCGCTTTGTAGCTTTGAAAGTGTTTTAGTAACGGCGCGCGATTTAGACAGCCGTACTGGGTGTACGGTGGCTGCTACCATGAGGAAATTAAGTGAAAATGGTATAAACGTTCCAGCCAATGTCGTTCCGAAGTTCTTTGACGAAGACCGTCCGCTGATGTTTCTTCTCTTGGCCTTCCGGCGTACCACTCTTTCGAAGCCTTCGCCATCTGAGGCGTCATCGCTCAGATGTATCAATAATTTGCGAGCTTTCTAACACATTGCTCAACGAGTGTATGAAAGCGTTATATGAGAACAATGTTTGAAATCTGTGAATCATATACGTGGCAGGTTTATTCTATATAGTTTATGTCTAGGCAGCTGAAGTTGTCAATGAAGCTAATTTTAATTTTTTTTATTTATGAGGTTTATACGTGCCAAAACCACTTTCTGATTATGAGGCACGCCGTAGTGGGGGACTCCGGAAATTTCGACCACCTGGGGTTCTTTAAAGTGCACCTAAATCTAAGTACACGGGCGTTTTTCGCATTTCGCCCCCATCAAAATGCGGCCGCCGTGGCCGGGATTCGATCCCGCGACCTCGTGCTCAGCAGCCTAACACCATAGCCACTGAGCAACCACGGCGGGTGTCAATGAAGCTGCCTTCAATTCAATTCAATTCAGTTTATTTGGACATACATAGGTGGTACAGGATGTCCACGAGGCGCGGCAAAAGGAGGCAACAATGCCTCCTGACAGGGCCTTCACTTCGGAATGATACATTATGACAGCAGGTCGCCCTGACAAAATACTGCACTACATTGTGAGATCAATGAAATGAGTGAAAATTCAGAAATACAATGCTGTGTCACATATGACAAATTATCCTATGATTTGATATTATACATTGATTACATCATTCTAATTCACAGAAACAATGATGTCGATAATTATTCATATTGCACTTGCTCAAGATAAAAGAAAAGCACAATTATAAGCAAAAGAGGCAGGAGAAGAAAGCGTCATTTTCATTTTTTTCTTAAATTGAGAAAGGGTTTTGCAATCATTTATGCAGTTGATTATTAAAGGATAAGTATTAAAGAGTGTAACTATTTGATTGTCTATGATCTGAGTACCATAATTTGTGCATGACTTCGACCAAACCATAGATACAGTGCGCAAGTTATGGGTAAGGTTCCTGTTTAAGTACTTAGTGCAGAAAGATCTAAAATCATGCTTAATGTTATGAAAAATAAGTACAGCCAATGAGAAACTGTAAAGTTCATAGTATGGCAGTACCTTAAATGCGTCGTACAGGGATTCTTTCGTAATAGGTGCTAAACGGAATACCGTCTTCAACGCCCTGAACTGAAGCGAAAAAATGCGGTTTGAGTCCGATTTGTTACATGTGCCCCAAACTAGGCGACAGTACATAATTTAGGAGTGCACTATGGAAAAATAAATCTGCTTTCTCAAACGCAGAGGTAAAAGATATTTTACGCGTTGCAACAAACCGATAGACCTACATGCTTTCACACGAACATGATCCACGTGATTTGTCCATGTTAAGTCATATTTAAAACAGACGCCCAGGAAGCGGCAAGAATTTTTTGGCAATAGATTCGTATTATAGATCTGCAGCTGGACGTGATGACTCAAGGGCTTGTTTTTGGGGCGGAAAATAATACATTGTGTTTTCTTTGTATTTAGGTCAAGTTCGTTATTATTTAACCAGATCTGTAGCTGACTAAACCACTGATTTGCATGTTCTTCAAGTGAGGCTATATTTGGACCAGAAAAGAAGACAGTAGTGTCATCCGCGTAAAGAATAATATCAGGTGTCACGGGGATGTTAACGAGGTCATTGGTCTATAAAATAAATAACAAAGGCCCATGAATAGATCCTTGCGGCACGCCATGCGTAATTATTCCTATATCTGACACAAATTGATTCATGCTAGTGTATTGTTTTCTTCCTTTGAGATAACACTCTATCAGCTCATGTGATATCCCTCTGATACCATACTTTCCCAGTTTTTCCATCAGAATTTCATGTTTAATAGAATCAAAGGCTTTTCGGATGTTAAGAAAAATGCCCAGTGTATATAGTTTCTGTTCAAAGTTTTCCAAAATACGGTCCTTTATGAATAGCAGTGCTGTCTCCGTTGATTTTCCAGCCTGAAATTCATATTGTTGTTTACATATTATAATATGAGCATTCAAAATTTGTTTAACCTCGTGTATGTTACGCGCTCGGGCATCTTAGAAAACAACGGCCAAACAGAAATAGGTCTGTAATTATTCAGATTATTTTCCCCTCCTCCTTTGAATATTAGGGTGACGCGTGCAACTTTCATGTTATCAGGGAATATACCGGTCTCTAGTATGAGATTACAAATATATACTAGAAGACCCACAAGTAACTGAAGTACGGCCTTGATGGGGTGCGCACTAATATCGTCATTTCCTGGCGAGCATCCATCCTTCATTGCCTTTACAACACTTACAACTTCTTCCTCCGATGTAGGTATCAGAAACAGTGAATTGCTAATAGTGAAAGGGATATATGAAATGATAGGCGTTAACGCTTGGCTCATGCGTAAGCAATTTGGCGAACCTGCATTGACAATGTGTTCCTTAAACTTGTTTGCAAGTGGTACACCTGAAAATCTTTTATCGTTGATGCAAAAGTTCAGCGCAATGCGTGCTTTGCCACCTTTCATGATGTTGTTAGCTGTTTGTCACAATAATTTAGGACTGTTCATAACTGTGGAAAATTTGTTGTCGTAGTAAGCTGATTTTGCTTTCTTAAGATCTGAAGTTAAGTTGTTACGAAATTTTTTAAGCTCCGTCAAATGAACCGGATCTTTCGTTTTTATGAAACGAGCAAACAGCCAGTTTTTTCTGTTTATACGTCTGTATATTACCGGAGTAATCCACTCTTTTCTTATCCTCCTTTTCTTTTTTATAGGCACGAGTGGGAAAGCACTGTTGTAGTGGTGAAGCACTTTTTCTAAAAAAAATGTAACATGCCTTACACAGGTTGCTTTCACTATATATATAATCCGAGACTATGTCAGCCATCAGTGAATGGAACTGCGCAATGTTATTTTCATTGATTATTCTTCGGAGGAATTTAGTTCTATCCATTTTTTTTTCACCAAGGAAAAGAAGGCAAAAAAAGGAAGGTGATCACTTAAGCTGGTCAAAATTACACCGGCTTTTATTTTATTTAAAGGTAAATTAGTAAACCACAAGTCTATGAGCGCTTCAGAGTGTTGACTGATTCGTGTCGGCTTATCTACAATATTTTCACAACCATATGATAACATCAACTCGACGAGGTGCACCTCGCTAGCATTGTTTCTTAATAAATCAATGTTCACGTCACCAAATATAATAATATGTCGTTTAGCGAGGGTAGCATATTCAAGAAAGGACTCAACGTAAGTAAGAAAGGTGCTCACTAATCTGTTAGGGGGTCGGTACGTGAGAAGTAAAATCGTATTATGATTGGTCACACCAACTTCTCAAAATCATCACACACTATGGTGAAATCCGGAACAACCGCATATTCAAGGTCTTGTTTTATATACAAAGATACGCCGCCGCCACGTCTTTCTTTCCTACATACAGAGACGTTGTCATAATATGTACAGTGTGTAACATTGCTATTTGATGTATACGATGTTTCTGTAAATCCAATTATATCAAAGTGACAATTTATGAGCTATAGATCAGCCTCAATTTCATCAATCTTATTTCTGAGGCTTTGTGCATTTAAATGATACAAGGGGAAATATTTGCAATAGCTATTTTCATTTATGAACGTATTAAGGGAGTCGTAAGTATAATACATCGTGAAGGTTAACACTAACAGCAGCACTAAAAAGAAACCAACTTGAGCAATTAGCTCAAGGTCTTGTTCAGAGGCAATCCTTATTGCCCTTGCGCCAGGTTCTTTCCTTATGAAGACCTTTCCATCGGAACACCACGAAAATTGGTAGCCTTGTTCGCGTGCTCTTGAGTTGGCAAGCCATAACAGCTTTCTGTTCAGTGCCATGAAATTATCGAAAAAGGAAATGTCTTTATCACACTTCTTCACAACTTCATGCTTTGCAAGCCAATTTACTTTAACAGATTGACGGGAAAACCTTATCAGAATGATCGACACTTTCTTCACAGGTGCTGGCAGGCGATGCAAACCGTCCACATCACGCTCATTCATCAGGGGAAGCTCGAGTTTCTGAGCAAGATTATTCAGTTTTGCGAGAAGGTTTTCTTTTTCGGTGAAAGATATACCGTGAATTTCCATATTTTGACGCCTACTGTATTGCTGCAATTCGTTTAGTTCATTAGTTAGCCTTGCAACTTCATTTTTGTCTTGGTGCGCCTCTAACACTTCTACGCTCTTGCTAAGGCTGTCGATCTCCCCTTCATGTCTGTCAGAAGTTTGTAGGAGACCATCATAATTGTCTGACACATGTTGAACAAACTTTTCAATATTACCGACAGTTTCCTTTAGGTTTGACAATTCTTCCACTTTGGCAGTTAGATTTACCAGACTGCCAGTAATTGCAGCAATTTGTTTAATGATAGTTGCAGGTAAGTCATTGCTACGTTGCACTTTGCGCGAAGCCGACATGCGACATGTTGGACACTTCAATGTGTTTTTGCTTCCTCATTTTTCGTCTTGAGCGCCCGCTCACTTATGCGAGAACATTTTCCTAGGTGGTAGTATTGACAACACTCAACACATTTCATAGATTCCTCATCATTTGAAAGTTCTTCACAACACGAAAGACAAGTATCGGTTGTCATAATAGCATTCAAAGCAGCAAAGGCAACAATAGAGGCAGCAATAAGGGCTGAGATCCAACAAGGTCACCCAAGCTTCCAGTTTTTCTTCTAAGTTCAACCCAATTATCGAAGTGGAATGATACAAAAACATAGCTCTAAGTATGTATTGTTCGGCCAAGAAACAACGGCGTCGGCTCGGGATGGATGGAAGACAGATGTTGCCTTGACCGATGGCTGGCGAACCGTCATTGTTCCCACCATTGCATTCTACAGAAAAATCCTTCAGTAATCGCAGAGACCATAATTTTCGGAGGAAGAAGAAGTTTGGTTCGACACAGTCGCACTGCTGTCTCGCTGTCTAGTGTTTTTGCATTTTTTCGACGTTTTGTCAAATAGATTTGTCAAGACGTCGGACGACTCGCCAAGGTACCTTCCCTACCGGAGGCCGGGGGGGCCTTCGCCTCCCGTCGCTTCGATAGGAGCCTGCAGAAGAGCCCGATCTGGTAGCGGTGAGAGCTCCGTCATGACTACGCCTGACCTGACACCGGGCCAGAGGCCACCGACTGACCCTGAGAGCAACCGTGACTGTAAGCGATACAAGGCTGCAGAAACAGACGACGAGTCTACGCTTATTGACGATTGTGACATAGCTGACATTACAGATCTGGACGATGAAGGCTTCAGGCTTGTGCGGCACCGCAAGAAGAGGACCGTCGGAATCCCAGTGATTGTTACGCCTGCCACAGAAGGAGCCGACCTGAAAAAAGTAAATCCCATTGCTCTGTCCACGGGAAATGAAAAAATTCTTGGCGCATCGCCAGTTAGGAGCCGCTTTACTGCTCAAGGAGCCCTGCTTCTAGATGTACAGACAGAAGAGCATGTGAATTCCCTTTTCAGCTGCAAGTCAATCTCAGGGACTGCAATCTCAGCACGAGTGCCCAATTCGTACCTGCAGAACACGTGCATTATTAGAGGAGTACCGAAGTGGTACACTGACGAGGAACTGTTGCTATACCTAAAAACACAAGGAGTTTACCATGCAAGGAGAGTAACGCGACGCGTCCAAATTTCCGAAACCGATTGGGAGTCCAGGCGAACCAGCTCCGTGGTTCTTACGTTCGCTCCAAATACAGACCGTCCAGAGAAGATCAACTTGTGCTTCACAAGACATGAGACCATTGACTACGTTGAGACACCACCTCGGTGCTTCAAGTGTCAGCGCTATGCACATGTGGCCAAGCACTGCCGTGGTGAGCAGCGGTGTAAGAGATGTGGAGGACCCCACGATTTCAAAACATGTGCGTGCAGAGAGAAATTTTTATGTGCAAACTGTAGTGGTGGTCATCCAGCTAGTTATAGCAAATGTCCTATGCGGGCAGCGGCAATAAAGCGTAAGAAAACGTTTATCTTGGGGCCAACAGGAAACGATGAGAAAAATACGACGAAGAAAAAGACAGAAAGTCAAAGAGAGTCAGACGAAATGAGATGGAGCTCAAAGAGTGAAACTGATTTTCCAAGCCTGAAGCCTTCTCCAGGAATCCAGGACACAGTAGTGCCATCGCGCAGTGGACCGGCTAAAACAGTGAAATCGATGAACAGAGGCCCCGTAGACGAGAAGACTGCTGAACAACCGGAACAGCGAAGTTATGTGTCTGTACTGCAGCGACCCCAATCGCGTTGCGATGAAAACACACCACAGGAGGACTGTCAGCAGGTGCTACGTGCTCTCTTCAAGGCCTTGCGATCACACATAGAGAAGATGCCGGCGAGCTCGATGAAGGAAATGCTCGAAGTAGTCCTGGCTCTCGAGTCAGTGATTCTCAGCTCCGCCTCTTTTTAAAGCACCTATCAATATGGATGCGGTCAGGACACAATGTTCACCATCTCGTCCACAGGCGCCACTTATTATGCAATGGAACTGTGCGGGTCTTGCGTGCCATTTACCTGAACTGTCGCTTTTCTTGCGTAACATGCCTGTGCCGATATTGGCCCTGTCCGAGGCTGGTCTTCCAAGTTCCAGATCAATTGCTGGTTATGTCGCACATGGAAACCAAAGTATTCCGACATTTCCGAACGGAAGCGCCAAGCTATGTGTGAGACGTGAAATACCACATTACGTTCTACCAGTGCAAGACCTTTGCAGCAGTGCTTTGGAAGTCACTGCTGTACAAGTGCGGCTGGGAAACCGAAGCCTCAGCGTGGCCTCCGTGTATGTGAGCTCTCGCCTGAAGGTCTCGATGCGAGAAATTATAAGAGACCTCTGCAGCCGCTGCCCAGCTCCTAGGATTATATGCGGCGACTTCAACGCGCACCACACTCTCTGGGGCGACAAGGCGACTGATGCACGTGGAAAGCACATTGTTAGTGCTTTAAACACCGAGGGACTTTGCGTGGCAAATGACAAACAGCCAACGTTTTTTCGACCACCGGCCTCTTACAGTGTCATTGACTTGACGTTACACTCAACGGACATCCTCGCATCGTCAACGACTAGTAAAGATAGAATGGGCAGTGATGATTTTCCTGTCTTCGTTAACATTGCTGGATATAGAACCAACGGCCGAAGTTCCTGTCCGGTGACGCATTGGGATACGTACAGGGACGGCCTAAGCGAATCATCTGGAGACCTGTTAGCGGACATGCTACGTAGCAAGAGATTGGCTACCGCTGAGCTAAAGCTACCCGACCACTTCCCCGCTCCGTATCTAAAGCTCAAAAATCTATGCGCTGCCCGTAGAAGAGCGGAACGGAGGCTGATGAGGACGAAGGGCAACCCACCAATGAAGACTATATTCAACAGGATTAACGCAGTAATTCGACGTTATACAAGAAAACTAAGAAGAGATCAATGGACATCATTTTGTGCAAGCCTATCGGTCTTCACAGCAGTTCCACGGATATGGTGGGTCGTTAATAACCTTGCTGGAAACTTTCGACCAAACAAGCCATTTGAAGCCCTAGCATTGAAGTTAGGCAAGACACTCACTTGTCTTGCGAATGCCTTCGCTGAAATATACTCCTCCGGAAGGTCAGCTGCCACAACCAACCCGCCCCCGCGGCTATCGTCTTCTCTAATGGATGCTCCCTTCACACTCAGAGAGCTGGAACTAGCTATGAGCAGCCTCCGACGTCGCTGTGCGGTGGGACCTGACCTTATCAGTAATCAGATGCTGACTAACCTACCGGTTGAGAGACGGCGTGATTTGCTGGCATTTTTTAACCAAGTCTGGGCCAGTGGGGCTATCCCACATTTATGGAAGGTAGCATGGGTGGTACCGGTTCTGAAGCCTGGAAAGAAGCCTGCAGCTCTGGACTCATACAGACCAGTATCACTGACCTCATGTGCAGCGAAGCTAATGGAGAAGATGGCGTGCACAAGACTCACTTGGTATGTCGAGCAGGGTCGAAAACTACCATCGTGCATGACTGGGTTTCGGCAGCGTCTAAGCGCTCAAGACAATGTGCTGGACCTGTTAAGCCACATAGAACATTACTGTGCGGATGGCCTGTCGACACTTGCTGTTTTCATGGATGTTGCTAAGACTTACCACTACATGTCTCAAAGAGCCATCATCAGCCAGTTGCAAGTTATAAGTGTCACGGGTCATCTCTTGCACTTCATCAATACGTTCCTCAATGATCGTCGCATCAGAGTTCGTCTTGGCGACACTTTGAGCGATGAAATACGTATATTTCGCGGTGTGCCACAGGGGAGTGTTTTATCTCCCGTATTATTTACCATTGCCATGAGTAGCCTCCCAAGAGTACTAAACCATCGAACACCAGTGAAGATATCTATATATGCCGATGATATCTGCATATGGGTCTCCGGCTACCAGCATCGCCGCCTCGCACGAATAGCCCAGGGAGCAGTAAAAGCCATTCAGGGCCACTTGGCAACGATTGGATTATCGCTATCAACAGAGAAATCATCATTCGTACTATTTCCTGGAGTGAAAAGAAAATCTACACGCTTGACGCTGAATTTGGACGGATACCAGATTCGACTAGTCACCAACGTCCGATTTCTGGGTGTTACCTTAGACCACAGGCTACTCTGGCGCCGCGGCGTTGACCACGTTGTGGCGTCATCGTCACCCAGGCTACATGTGCTCAAGCGAGTCGCTGGCATACGCTGGGGCAACCGCCCGACGTCGATGCTACGACTACATACAGCGTTGGTTACCAGTCGAATCCTGTATCAGCTACCTCTGATGTCACCCTCAGACAGCCAATACGAGCGCTTAGAAGCCATCCTACTTTGCCTTGGAGTCCCTCAGCCAGCGTCAAACAAGAAAGTGCTCTACGAAGCTGAGTCACGCCCTCTACGACTCCAGGCTTCCCAGGCTCTGATGATCCAGCTCCTACGATTGAGTGAGTCTACGCCCGGTAGAGCCCTCTTACGACGTATAGGTAACAGGCCGCGCTCACATTTTTATGCAGCATTGAACACGCTTCGCGCGTTAGGATTGTGCTGCTCGAGACAGAGGGAAAGGATAGAACCACCCTGGACATTCGAGGACATCACATGCAACTTAAGTGTACCACGATTGCAATCAAAGAGCTGCATTCCATCTGCAGAAGCGAAGTCATTAGTCCTGGAACACCTGAACACGATTTACCCGAATCACCTACAAGTATACACAGATGGCTCTGTCAAGGCAGACGAAGACCGCTGTGCAGCTGCAATCTATATTCCCTCTCTAAGATATACGTGATCCGGCCGTCTGGACTGTATAGCCTCGTCGACAGTTGTGGAAGGCGTAGCAATAGCTTCTGCGCTGCGCAAACTAAAGACTTTGCCTCCGCAGAATGTGGTTGTCCTTACGGACTCGAAGGCCGCATGACAACAAATACACCGTGGTTTGCTATCCCTCAAGTTCCCACGCAAATCACTAGCCATCGTGAAAGAACTCAATAACAAAGGCTTCACAGTAAAGTTTCAGTGGATTCCTTCCCACATTGGCATCTCAGGAAACGAAAAAGCTGATGCGCTTGCATACGCAGCACTCTATCAACCTCCCAAAATCAAGGCTCCAAAGAGTAATCAAGTGCAAAAATCTGATATTCGAAATCACTTTGCGTCGCTTTGGGTTCCACCGCATATGCCCTGCGTAACCAAGACATTGCACCGAGAGGAAGCCACACTTCTATATCGAATAAGGACAGGATCTGCTAATACACCGGCCTGGTTATTTAAAACTGGGCGAATCAATTCTCCGAACTGTACGGCATGCAACGAGACAGGAGACATTGAGCACTTTTTGTGGTCCTTCCAGCAATTCCAAGATGAAAGAGACACTCTCCTGAAAAATCTGCAAAACAAGGACCTTCCGCATGCGCGCCTGCAAGACCTTATATTTCCCGAGGGATCAGTTATAGCCCGCAAAGAAACTTCACGTCTCCTCATCGATTTCTTAAGAGAGACCGGTTTGATGGACATACGGTGAAATCCTTCAGCGATATTGTGCGAGACGCTCGGGCGGAGCAATTGCCGGCCTTGTTCGCCAGGATAAACCCGCCTGTTGCTACAATTCACCACCACCACCACCACCACCACTATAATTTGCATTGCTACGCGGGCCCTTCGAAGGCGCACTTGAACGCACATGCACATTGCAGCATACGTGATACGATTTGTACAAATAGAAGCCGTGGTGGCCCTCAATATTTTGCGTCGTTTACAAGTATTGGGCATGGTTACCGAATTTTAGAAATCCCTTGATCCATAGGGTTAGGTATTAGAGAGACTATACTTTGTGGATATTCTGCATATTGTGGATGCAGTGCGAGAACATGCCGCTAATTGGATTTCTAACGCGTTGGCAAGTTTCGTGCTTGCTTTCGATTTATTGGGAGTAGTATGGGCAATGCCTCCGTAGTTAGCACGTCCCGTTTACGCTTAGCGCTCAGTGTGCCAATACCGATTGATTTTTGGACCCCGCTCTTTTTTAGTGTTAGTGTCGTCAGTATGGAAACCAACAAGGTGTTGGTTTTCATACTTCCATATTATTTTTAAAATGCAAACACACTTGAAAACACTGACGGCGAAGGCTTTTGCAAAATTAGAGCGAAGGCAAATGGATATGGTGCTGGCATTTTAGACTTTCATTTTAAAGCACTCCTCAGATGCTGCTTCAAACAGTAGCGGACAAAATCGACGGATGAATGGCAATGAAGATTTTTTGTTACTTTGCGCGAAGCTTGCGAAAACAATTGCAGATTAGAAACGGGTCTCAGTACCTGATTGTCTTTCGCTCCCACAAATTTGCGGTACTCATTGCTCTGTAATAACCTAGTGTTCTGCGATATGGTACTGCTGTAGATATGCAGTGCCTCTTACTAAAAATTAAGCTATACTTTTGCGATATGCATTTGAGGACACTTGCAGTGAACAGCACTCGAATAAAATAGCGGAAGTGTATTTTGCGTGCTCAAGACACCTACACAAATTCATATCTATTAAATTGTACAGAGCTGCATTTGTACTTCCTTTGTACATTTACATCGGCTCTACCGACTGCGACACGTGGGATTCAAGGCACAGCTGCTCGATCAGTCGCTCTATGAAAGGGTCTGCCACATCGCGCCGAGCATAATGGGGATAGACTAGAAGACGCAGTTGAGAGCTGCCGCCGCTCTTTTATACACGGTTACTTCACTACGGGCTCAAAAATCTGGATGCATTTTAGCACATGCTATTCGAAGGCGCGTTCATCCAGCGCGACCCGTAGGAAACATCCACCTTCGAGAAGCACTAGTATTTAAAGCGGATGAAAATATTAACCGGAGTGAAGTGGAGATAAGCAAACGACTTTCAGAGTTTTGGTGGAAGAAAGCAGGGAACCTATTCATAGGACCCTATCTGTTACGGATGCAGGTAACTATACCAGGTAGGTATAGAGGTTTTAAGAAAGATAAAATGATAAAATATGGAGGGCAGGGCAGAATGCTTGGCTGATATGTACATTAGTTGAATGAATCAAGCCGGCTAGGTGGCCAGTTGCCGCCGCCTTGTTTTGGAGCGAATGTCAATATATCATGGTCATCATCCTCTTCGCACTGTTTTTGCTTATGTGGGAACATCAAGTGGAAGTGCGAAGGAAATGTTTTGCGGCTCTTTTGGCCCTTCCTATCGATCCTTCCAGGCACTCAGTGTGTCAGGAAAACAAACGGAGTATTAGAAGATGCATCGAGTTGCATGTCTTCTTCAGGTCTCTGTGATTAGCAGACGTGCATCTGCTGACTGATAATGCATGGCAGAAGTGCGACCAGACGTATCTTCTGCTCCTCAGACCACTATGACCCACAATGGTGTAGACGGCTTAGATATGTTTTTGGCATACATACAGTTGCTGCGTGCCGTTCTGCGAACCTAGTTTAAGAAATTGGGAATTTTCCTTTCACAATCTGCCGCTGGAAGCAATCCATTGGGGTGCGTGTCACGGAAACATTTCTGGTGAAGGGCAATTAAGCAAAGCTAGTGCCTGCCTTGCTTTACGGCCATCCTCTACCCATTGAACTTTACAGAAATTGACTAGTGAGTTTGGATGAAACGAAACAGTCTCCTACCGAATGTGGTGCCCTCTCGGTGTGTACCGTGGGCGACTTCCAAAAATCAACCGTAGGTTTCCCAACACCGCAGAGTAATCTTTCATAGCTGACCTGGCACCTCCATGTACACAAACTGATTAGAAGTAACAAACGAGACGAGTTCTGCATTATGTACACTTGCGAAGACGAGTGCGCACGCGAGTCTTGCGACATTGTTAAACATATAGACAATAATTCAGCTGTTAATGATCGTGCCCATCGGCAGAAACTGTGCAATTAAGAGTGCCATACTTCACTCTATATATTGTTTTATAGCGCATGCTAAAAATAACTCACGCCGTCTTCTGTCGCAAGGTCGGAAACTTAACACGAAAATGAAAATCTGCACGGAAGCTGCCTTTCACTGGAAGAGAGGTCATAGAAGCTTTAAGACTGCCGGTGGTAGATGCCTTCGATGAACATTTCTAAAGCAACTGTACAACGTAGCAAGAACGCCTAGTCCATGATGTACCAGAATAAACTAGCTAATAATTTACTTTTTATTTATTTAGGCGTCTTCCTGCAAATGACGCAGTCACGTGAGCGAACACCGGTAGCACAAGAACTGAAGCCCCTCGGTTCTCCGAAATTCCTATAGAAGGAGGGTGCCCACTGGACGCGACGCTGCTCAGCTTGCGAAAGGCACGCGGGTAAGAAAAGTTTATTAAATCGAAAAGTTTGACAATTTTTTTATGACACCACTGCGCTACACATGCATCGTCACGCTTCTGCTTCTGGAAACAGGCCACGTTATTCAGACATCACTTATTGACTAGCAGTTGCGTCTGATTTCTATTGTTGTGTCGCTCATTGCCAAACAAAATATTGCAACTCTTAAATTGATGAAGTCAGCGGCCGTCATTCATCTACCAAGTGATCGCGTGCCTCTTCCCACGCCCGATTCGATTACAAGCGCCATTGGCAGACTTGCGTGAGCAGCGCTGAGAAGAGTCAAAATGCCCCAAGGCAAGAATGGGGGAGCTCTTGGAGCCGTACGCTCTCGGCAAAATTGAGGACCTTGCTGAAGGTAGCCAATTATGCAGGTATGCCTTGAAGTGTGCATTTCAAAGGGCGAACGGAGAGGAAAAAAGATTTCTTATGTGTAGTGTCAGGGCGTTCAGTGGTTCGATAAAAAAAGCGGTTGTGGCCATTTGACAACGTTGCAAAACTCGTGCAGCTGGCCTAATGAGAACTTTGATGGAATAGAAAGATCACAAAAAACAGCTATTTCTTTAAACTACTATCTGTTGATCTTCAGCTCGAATTTTAGGGAATCATAAAATAAAAAATAAAGCAATAAACCATAACCGTTAAGTTGGCTATAGGATTAAAGATTTATTGACAGCAGAACATTTACTGCTATGATCATCGTATTCTGTGTTAATCACTTTTTAATTATTTACCCGAAATTTGCAACAACATAAGTACTTATGTAAGAAATACCTTGCATTAGCGGAAAAGGACTGGCCACCGTTCAAAATAAGTCTATTTAATAGTCAACATGGGGTCGACCGCAGTTTCACTATGGCAATCTTCGAACTTGTCGCCTATTTTCCCCTGAGAACCTTCGCCGAGCAAATTGGTACAAAGGTATGAAGAGAAACAATGTATATTGTGGCATATTTTGCGAACCAATATCCAGAAAACCCAGGTAGTAATTTCTAATTTCGTAGTCGGCCATCATTTTCGCAAGAAGTGGTTTCAGTCCAGTAATCGCAACATTTTTTTAGAGTCATTACAGTGACAACTTGTGGAATACAACTTTATTAATTGGAACTTGGGTCAATGAGTTCCTAGAGAACTGCAGCTGCTTCATGGAACGAATATTATCCGAACAAACATTGCATCTGCTGTTTTACATGGCTACCAAAAGTATTCTATGACAATGCCAGTGTAATGTCCCAACTGTAGAAATTGAAAAAAGAAATGGTGCACGTGGATAACATTGACGCTGGTGCTATAGCCCGACAACGTTGTTAATTATTTTAGGAAGACTTCACTTTGCAGTCGCTTGAATAAATCGCATACGACTCCTGGCATAATTCATTATATTTCTTTTCGCATTCGATCAATGTTGTATCGACAGTTCGGTTCGACACACGCATTTCGCATTAGTCCTTTCCTGGAAATGAAATTAGCAAACATAAATCACGCCCACAACTACGAAACTTGCAATATATGCTAAAGAAGCTGCGGAAAACCATAAATATACTGCACCCGCCCCCTGCTTGCAAGAAGGCAATCATCATGCAAAATAAGGTTGTATTAGAGATTAAATAGTGGAAAACGCTTTGTACTGAAAGCCGCATAAGACGCTACCACATATTTTTTCCCTTAAGCCCCATACTACTCCTTAAAAGATGTGCTGTTGACATTGGAATTTTTGCCGTTTTTTGAGGCTGACCTCGAAATGCTTGCGTCCATCATTGGGAGGCCGCTTTTTAAAGCAAATGCTTCTCCGCCTCTTCCTTCGTCTTTCCCACTGCTGCTGCTGCTGTTGTGACTGCTGCTCTTTGAACGCTGGGTGGGTCACCGCGTCGATGGGTGGTTCAGAGCGTGCGTATACGTGGCAGGAGCGTGGCAGAGAAAAAAAAGATACGCGAGCAACTCGTTTGGACCGCACCGTGTCGAATGTGCGCAATGGCCTTTGGAGATACTGGGTCTACGCGACATTAGCGTCTTCACAACTGTAATGATCCGAGACTCCCGGCAAGCGCTTACCTTTCTACCAACGTGCTAGTCCAGAGGGAAGCTTGTTAGAATGAAAGAGAGGAGGAGGGAGACGGGCAGGGTATGTGTAGAGCCGGAGCAGTCGCTCGCAGTTCCCATACAAATACAAAGGGCGAGGAGGATAAGGAAATGTGACGTGAGAAGGCAAGGAAACGCTTTATAAACTTAGGTTCAAGGTACAGTACGATACGTTTCTGCTATTTCTGAAAAATAAAACCACGCAAATATGTCTAGCGGACAACCTATGGAGGGCACGCAGAAGCCGAGCCGCATTAACTATAGCGCACCGCAAGGTCTAGGCGACTCAATGGAAGTGGTCGCACGTCAAATCGAAACTTCTGTGCAAGCAGCAATAGCTTTGCGGCTGTGGTATTCCTCGAGGTCGCGGAATTGATCGATGCAGCCGCATATGCAGGGGAGCGGAATAAAAGAAAAACGCTCGTGCACTTTGATTTAGGGACCCGTTAAAGAAGACCACGGTGCCAAGTTAATCTAGAGCGTGCCACTACGGCCAGCCTCATGATTCGATTGTAATTTTCGCACGTGCAGCCCTGTAATCCAATTCAAGTTTATAGCTTCTGCCACGATGCCATATGCCATGTGAGGAAATGACAATGCTCAACCCTATCAAAGCGGATGAAATATGGCGCACAACGACGCCTCAAGCAATCACTTCTCCCTTTGTGTTTCGTGTACAACGCAGACAAACAGCAGTGGCGCACGCAAGGTAACGTTTAACATCAACTCACTACTGTTGCGTTTGAGAAAACCTTGAAGAAATTAAACACTCGTCGCACGCCACCTGTGGTGACTGTTGAACTTTTCGGCGAAGTTGACGACGTCATTCAAGTAAACAAGACAGGTTTACCACATCAGTACTGCTAAAACTTTGTCCATCACGCACTTGAACATTGCAGGCGCCAAGCACAGTCGACATTGCATAATCTTGAACTCATATAGGCTGTCTGGCCTGATGAGCGTGGCCTTCTCGTGATCCCTCTCGTCAACTTCTATTTTGCAGTAGCCAGACTTGAGGTCCATCGACGAGAAGCGTTTAGCGTTGCTGAGCCGCTCTAGTGCGTCGTCTATACTTGGGAGGGGTCCTACGTCCTTCTTCGTGGTCTTGTTCAGTCGACCATAAAGGACGCAGAAACGTAGAGTTCCGTCCTTTTTTTCATCAAGACAATAGGATAGGCCCACGAGCCTTTTGACGGCTGGACGATGTCCTCATGCAGCATTATTTCGACTTGTTGCCTAATTGCTTCACGTTCTCGTGTCGAAACTCAATAAGAGCTCTGGCGGAGTAATAGAGCGCACTCTTCGGTTGTTATGCGAAGCTCTGCAACTGGTGTTCGCTGAATGCTCGATGACCTCGAAAAGCCATCATTGTATCGTCGGTGCAGACTTCTTAGTTTTTGCTGCTTAATCATGGCGAGACTTGCATTTATGTCGAAGTCTGGTTCTGAAATCATCGACGTCTGGGTTGATGCGGCAGAATCCGAAAGTACGAACGCATTGCTGGTTTCCAAAATTTCCTCACTGTATGCGATCATGTGCCCTTGTTTATGTGCTTCAACTCCAGGCTGAAGTTTGTTAGTATTACTTTCGTTTTCCCTCCATGCAGTCGAGCGATCCCTTTTGCGACGCAAGTTTCATGGTCTAGCAGTAGACGTTGGTCACCCTCAATGGCGCCTTCTATGTCGACAGGTGTTTTGGTGCCAACGAAACTGAAAATGCTGGAGTGGGGCGGGATGCTGACTTCATTTCCGAGCCCGCTTAAGGCATAGTGACTACGAGAGTTCTCCGGCGGTATCGCTTGATCTTCCGACAGCGTTATCAACGTCGACTTCAGGTCGATAATTGCGCTGTGTTGGTTGAGGAAGTCCATGCCGAGAACGACGTTTCGCGAACATTGTTGGGGGATACGAAAGGTGGCGGGGTAAGTCCGGTCATGCAAAGCACTCCTTGCCGTGTAGATTCGAATCGGCATGCTGAGGTGCTCTCGAACAGTCCGAATTTGAGGGCCTTTCCATGCAGTCTTTCTTCAACTGGGAGGCGATGGGTCGAAATTTGGCCGCTTTCCCCAGTTAATATTGAGTCGCAGTAATTTCAAGTAAAACTAATTGAGGCTTACACTGTTTGCAGCACAGTAAAAGCAATCTTCGAATATTTATTCCCTATTCCATGCTATATGGGCAAGTCACTTGCGCAGTTTACTTGTGCTCGTTATTTGAGGAACAGACATAGCCAATCTGCTTGGAAAACTAGCACAGGCTGCTCGGCCCAAGGTTTTGAGTGAAATATGCCTTTTGGACCATTTGGCTGCAGGCATAAAAAAGCCGAAGCCTCATTGGTTAGTAGTATGAGACATATTTAAGATATTATTATTCCATGGTAGAGGTAAAAAGAGAATTAAATTCAGTGGGGCTTGTGGTGTTTTTCTTAGAGGCGAGTATGCGAAGTTCTTGTTGATGTACTGATGAAGCGATTGGTTCTCAGTTTGTTTAACAATATAACGCAAGCTCAAGACATTATGAGGCAGGAGGTGTTTGAATTTTCATTTTCAAGACAGCCTACCCAGTCGCAAAATATACTAGCCGGTGTCTGGTATGGCTAACCAGCCTTTACTTCTTTGTGACAGGCAGAAAAATCCAGTCTTGCAGTGCATACACAGCTAGGCATGGTAAGGTAAGTGACAATGTGGCAAGGTGACTTGTGTATATAGAGGTGTGGGTACTAAGCAAGCTCAAACAAACCACAAATCAGCAATGAGTGCAGTCAACCAGCAAATACACACAAATTCCCGATAATCAGCACAATGCTCACAGGTGCCAGTTTGCAAAACAGCAGCGCCAATTAGTTCATACTCAATGGACAACTGAACAGGTACACTCAATAAAAGTGCAACAAATCATGGAAGCATCACAGGTAGCACTGCAACGTAGCTCTCAAACTTTGGGAAGGCCTATTACAGCTAGAATTCCAGTACCATGTTGGATAATAATTAGGCTTAAAGGGACTCTCGGTTTCGACATATTCCGCGGGTAGAGTACGCTGCTGTTAGCATCTGAGCCAAGTTTTGCTGTCGTGCGTGGTGCCTGAAGCTCGCAATCGGATCGCGAAGTCACCTTTCTCCTAAAGGCGCGCGTTTCAACAAAAGTCTGCCTACGTACTCTCTTCTGAACGCCTCATTTTGTAATAAAGCGGATTCCCATACATGGCTGCTATTGGTAGCTGCAGTCGGCTACGTAGCGTAGATACCACGGTCACCGTGGTCTGCCGCGACGAGTTAACTGGCAAAGCGCGCTGCGACGGCCTGAGGTCAACCGCGTTTGGCTTATGTTTAGGGGGTAGTAAGCGGCAAAATCTGAAATCGGAGGGATTAAAATGATATTGGAACTTCGAACCATGGTGATGTTCGGAAGGCCAAGCGTTGTGGGCACGCCGCACTCCACCGTAACGTTCACAGTGCAAGGCGTTAAAGCAGGAACAAGATCGCACTGGAGGCAGTGTTTGATTGCCGGTAAGTCCGCTTCTCCGAATACATACGTAGTTTTTGCAGCAAAGTTTTCCTGAACTAGCCTCTTTTCACTTCAAATGCCTTTCTCCCCTTCTATAAAAAGGGGTTCAGGGCCCCTTTAATGTCCCAATAACTGTGCAGTGGACAATAAAGGACCTAGTAGCAGATTTCTTGAGGATAATTTCAGCTATATTGAACTCTATACATAAGTACACAAGAACTCTAGCATTTCCCCCTTCTATGGAACTAGTGTGACTGAGGATTAAGCTCACAGTTGTGCTCAGGAGGAGGACACGATAATTAAATTAGTACCAAATTTACACGAGATGTATGTCAGGCTTATAAGAAGGAGTTCCAAACTTGCACACTGACCTCTCACTGCTTCCACTTTGTGAGGCAACAAGGACTGCTGTTCTCTTTTCTTGCCACCCTCCGTCACAAAGCGTTTGCACAACGTCCCAGAAAAATTTCGCCGGTCAAGTTCTTCTGTGGACGAGATTGCCGTCGCAGGTATTTTGACAAACTGCGAATTTTTTTGCACCCCCGTCAGCTGTTCGTACGTGGTTTTTGGTGTGAAGACTGTTTGCAACGGGAACCTACAGACGCAATTGCAAAATTGTTGTAGCAAACAGAAATTGTCATATCGTAAGAAGCCAAGAAACACTGACACCAACACTTTATCAAGCAAAAGTAATTTCCCTTATGTTGTCCTTGGTGTCACCATTTGTTAGCTTCTGATGATATGACTGATAAAAATCAAGCCCCTCGGTTAACGGTTCCCCT